>NC_136870.1:29616616-29794981 GCF_951799975.1 Gobius niger | reverse complement strand
ACCCTAACCCTAACCCTAACCCTAACCCTAACCCTAACCCTAACCCTAACCCTAACCCTAACCCTAACCCTAACCCTAACCCTAACCCTAACCCTAACCCTAACCCTAACCCTAACCCTAACCCTAACCCTAACCCTAACCCTAACCCTAACCCTAACCCTAACCCTAACCCTAACCCTAACCCTAACCCTAACCCTAACCCTAACCCTAACCCTAACCCTAACCCTAACCCTAACCCTAACCCTAACCCTAACCCTAACCCTAACCCTAACCCTAACCCTAACCCTAACCCTAACCCTAACCCTAACCCTAACCCTAACCCTAACCCTAACCCTAACCCTAACCCTAACCCTAACCCTAACCCTAACCCTAACCCTAACCCTAACCCTAACCCTAACCCTAACCCTAACCCTAACCCTAACCCTAACCCTAACCCTAACCCTAACCCTAACCCTAACCCTAACCCTAACCCTAACCCTAACCCTAACCCTAACCCTAACCCTAACCCTAACCCTAACCCTAACCCTAACCCTAACCCTAACCCTAACCCTAACCCTAACCCTAACCCTAACCCTAACCCTAACCCTAACCCTAACCCTAACCCTAACCCTAACCCTAACCCTAACCCTAACCCTAACCCTAACCCTAACCCTAACCCTAACCCTAACCCTAACCCTAACCCTAACCCTAACCCTAACCCTAACCCTAACCCTAACCCTAACCCTAACCCTAACCCTAACCCTAACCCTAACCCTAACCCTAACCCTAACCCTAACCCTAACCCTAACCCTAACCCTAACCCTAACCCTAACCCTAACCCTAACCCTAACCCTAACCCTAACCCTAACCCTAACCCTAACCCTAACCCTAACCCTAACCCTAACCCTAACCCTAACCCTAACCCTAACCCTAACCCTAACCCTAACCCTAACCCTAACCCTAACCCTAACCCTAACCCTAACCCTAACCCTAACCCTAACCCTAACCCTAACCCTAACCCTAACCCTAACCCTAACCCTAACCCTAACCCTAACCCTAACCCTAACCCTAACCCTAACCCTAACCCTAACCCTAACCCTAACCCTAACCCTAACCCTAACCCTAACCCTAACCCTAACCCTAACCCTAACCCTAACCCTAACCCTAACCCTAACCCTAACCCTAACCCTAACCCTAACCCTAACCCTAACCCTAACCCTAACCCTAACCCTAACCCTAACCCTAACCCTAACCCTAACCCTAACCCTAACCCTAACCCTAACCCTAACCCTAACCCTAACCCTAACCCTAACCCTAACCCTAACCCTAACCCTAACCCTAACCCTAACCCTAACCCTAACCCTAACCCTAACCCTAACCCTAACCCTAACCCTAACCCTAACCCTAACCCTAACCCTAACCCTAACCCTAACCCTAACCCTAACCCTAACCCTAACCCTAACCCTAACCCTAACCCTAACCCTAACCCTAACCCTAACCCTAACCCTAACCCTAACCCTAACCCTAACCCTAACCCTAACCCTAACCCTAACCCTAACCCTAACCCTAACCCTAACCCTAACCCTAACCCTAACCCTAACCCTAACCCTAACCCTAACCCTAACCCTAACCCTAACCCTAACCCTAACCCTAACCCTAACCCTAACCCTAACCCTAACCCTAACCCTAACCCTAACCCTAACCCTAACCCTAACCCTAACCCTAACCCTAACCCTAACCCTAACCCTAACCCTAACCCTAACCCTAACCCTAACCCTAACCCTAACCCTAACCCTAACCCTAACCCTAACCCTAACCCTAACCCTAACCCTAACCCTAACCCTAACCCTAACCCTAACCCTAACCCTAACCCTAACCCTAACCCTAACCCTAACCCTAACCCTAACCCTAACCCTAACCCTAACCCTAACCCTAACCCTAACCCTAACCCTAACCCTAACCCTAACCCTAACCCTAACCCTAACCCTAACCCTAACCCTAACCCTAACCCTAACCCTAACCCTAACCCTAACCCTAACCCTAACCCTAACCCTAACCCTAACCCTAACCCTAACCCTAACCCTAACCCTAACCCTAACCCTAACCCTAACCCTAACCCTAACCCTAACCCTAACCCTAACCCTAACCCTAACCCTAACCCTAACCCTATGCCTAAACTTAAACCTAGGACTCTAAAGCAGGACTCATTTTAATCACATTTGCTGTAATCCTAATCCAAGCTCTTACCCTAAAACCTAATATTAGTGGCTTATGCCTAAACTTAAGCCTAGGACTCTATAGAAGCGCTCCTTCCGCAACTTAAATATACTTAATCTCGACCATTATTCTAACCATTGGGAGCTCATGCTTGAACTTGAGCCTCTTTAATACAGTTTTTCTTCACTTTCTCCTCCCCCCTTCCCCTCCCCCATGCCTCCTCTTTGGTGGTGTGGGTGAGAGGGGAAGGGGTTGAGCTCATGCCTGGACAGGTAGGGGAGTAGCTCGACCCCGGACAAGGGTTCTACTCCTATGCTCTTCCGCTTCCTCCCCCATTCCCTCTTTTTTTCCCCTCTCCTTCCCCATACCTCTTCTTTGGATGTGTGTGGTTGGTTGGTTTGGTGGAGCATGCGGCTCGACAGGTGGGGGGAGTGGCTCGACCCTGGACAAGGGTTCTACTCCTTTGCTCTTCCTCTCCATCTTCATCACCACAGCCATTTCTTGGGAGTAGCTCGACCCCGGATAAGGGTTCTACTCCTATGCTCTTCCGCTTCCTCCCCCATTCCCTCTTTTTTTCTTTATTTCCCCTCTCCTTCCCCATACCTCTTCTTTGGATGTGTGTGGTTGGTTGGTTAGGTGGAGCATGCGGCTCGACAGGTGGGGGGAGTGGCTCGACCCTGGACAAGGGTTCTACTCCTTTGCTCTTCCTCTCCATCTTCATCACCACAGCCATTTCTTGGGAGTAGCTCGACCCCGGATAAGGGTTCTACTCCTATGCTCTTCCGCTTCCTCCCCCATTCCCTCTTTTTTTCTTTATTTCCCCTCTCCTTCCCCATACCTCTTCTTTGGATGTGTGTGGTTGGTTGGTTTGGTGGAGCATGCGGCTCGACAGGTGGGGGGAGTGGCTCGACCCTGGACAAGGGTTCTACTCCTTTGCTCTTCCTCTCCATCTTCATCACCACAGCCATTTCTTGGGAGTAGCTCGACCCCGGATAAGGATTCTACTCCTATGCCCTTCCGCTTCCTCCCCCATTCCCTCTTTTTTTCTTTATTTCCCCTCTCCTTCCCCATACCTCTTCTTTGGATGTGTGTGGTTGGTTGGTTTGGTGGAGCATGCGGCTCGACAGGTGGGGGGAGTGGCTCGACCCTGGACAAGGGTTCTACTCCTTTGCTCTTCCTCTCCATCTTCATCACCACAGCCATTTCTTGGGAGTAGCTCGACCCCGGATAAGGGTTCTACTCCTATGCTCTTCCGCTTCCTCCCCCATTCCCTCTTTTTTTCCCCTCTCCTTCCCCATACCTCTTCTTTGGATGTGTGTGGTTGGTTGGTTTGGTGGAGCATGCGGCTCGACAGGTGGGGGGAGTGGCTCGACCCTGGACAAGGGTTCTACTCCTTTGCTCTTCCTCTCCATCTTCATCACCACAGCCATTTCTTGGGAGTAGCTCGACCCCGGATAAGGGTTCTACTCCTATGCTCTTCCGCTTCCTCCCCCATTCCCTCTTTTTTTCTTTATTTCCCCTCTCCTTCCCCATACCTCTTCTTTGGATGTGTGTGGTTGGTTGGTTTGGTGGAGCATGCGGCTCGACAGGTGGGGGGAGTGGCTCGACCCCGGACAAGGGTTCTACTCCTTTGCTCTTCCTCTCCTTCTTCATCACCACAGCCATTTCTTCCCCCTTTCATTTTAAGGTCTATCGTCGCTTTTACGTCCATTAATACAATATTTTTAGTATGACAACTTTAAGCGCCACAAGCGCCACTGGAATGGCGGAAGCAGGGCCCGTGCATTGCCCTTTGACTCTCCCTTTGACCTCCTTAACTGTTAATTCATCCAAGAATGAACAGGAGGGTCATCGGAATTTTCTAACCCTAACTAGCCAGCTGCCTCCGCGGGTTTCCTTCATGAATCCAGGAGCACTATTAAAATGTCACTATTGAAATATTGCTACTATTCGCATTTAACTTTACACTAAGACTCTAACTCACCACTCATTTCAACCACGTCTTAAAGAATCCTAACCCAAACACTTGCCCTAAACTGAACATAATATTAGGGGCCTATGCCTCAACTTAAACCTAGGACTCTAAAGCAGGACTCATTTTAATCACATCTGCTGTAATCCTAACCCAAGCTCTTACCCTAAACCTAATATTAGTGGCTTATGCCTAAACTTAAGCCTAGGACTCTATAGAAACGCTCCTTCCGCAACCTAATTATACTTAATCTCGACCATTACTCTAACCATTGGGAGCTCATGCTTGAACTTGAGCTTCTTTAATACAGTTTTCCTTCACTTTCTCCTCCCCCCTTCCCCTCCCCCATGCCTCCTCTTTGGTGGTGTGGGTGAGAGGGGAGGGGGTTGAGCTCATGCCTGGACAGGTAGGGGAGTAGCTCGACCCCGGACAAGGGTTCTACTCCTATGCTCTTCCGCTTCCTCTCCCATTCCCCCTTTTCTTTCTTTTTTTCCCCTCTCCTTCCCCATACCTCTTTGGATGTGTGTGGTCGGTTGGTTTGGTGGAGCATGCGGCTTGACAGGTGGGGGGAGTGGCTCGACCCTGGACAAGGGTTCTACTCCTTTGCTCTTCCTCTCCTTCTTCATCACCACAGCCATTTCTTCCCCCCCCCCCCCCCTTTCATTTTAAGGTCTACCATCGCTTTTACGTCCATTAACTCTAGCTAGAGTCCTTCACCTAAAACAATATTTTTAGTATGTCGACTTTGAAATCTGACCCTAGCCCTGAAAAAAGTTGGTAATTCTAGCCCGGAACCTACCTTCAGAACCCGGAACTTGACCTTAACCCTGGTCTTTAAACCTAGCCCCAATAATATAACCTCCGAAAAAAGATCCCTAACCTATGAAATACGAATACAAAAAACGATCCCTAAAACTCACCAGAAACTCAACCCCCGAAAAATAAAAACAAGAATGTTTTTTATTTAATAAACCTCAACCTTAATCCAATTCCAACCCTGGAATCTCTCATCTATAGACTTGAAATCGAACCCTTACCCTTTAAACTTATTTATCCATCTTTTGAATATATTATTATTTAAAAAAAATCTAAAAATAAAAAATAATTTGTTTATTCCTCTATTACCCCTTTATTTCCTATTCCGTTACTAATTTGTATCCTCAAAATAACCCGTTCATATAATAATTTTTTCATCCTTTAACATTTTATATTTATATCTTTATATTTTCGTAGGACTTTCGTCAATTTAGAATGTCCGTTATAACTAAAACATTAATAAATATAGATACTTATACTAATCCACAAAAACCCTGCCACTGCTCCTTTAAGAAAGACGCTTATTTCCTGGTTTCAGCTACGACCAATCAAATCGATACTCACATTATTTCCCGGGGTTCAAGTTGGCAAAATAGAGGCACCGTGACTCTAAGTCTCATCATAAAGAAAGGGAAGCCTCGCCCAGCCTCACCTAAACCCACCGGATGGCGGGGATCTATTCTTTGGTGAGTATCCTCGCATTACACAGACTTTCTGAGGTTGTGCGGTGTATGGAACGCAGAAAGCGCTGACACAAGTCATAACAAATGGTCGTGCGGTGTATGGGACGTTTGTATGACAGATCTCCTGGGGCTGTGCGCGGTATGGAGCACAGGAGATCGTGAAGACCCACGAGTCTTTCCCTCCAGCAGGGAAACTTAACCGGGGAGCGTTGCTTGGCGCGGCTGCTCCGGAGCGGTTTCCCTGTCGGGCTGCGGAGGGAGCGGTCTGGTGGAGCGGGAGAAGCGACGTTCTGTCGCAGCGGACCCCGTCTCCTTTACCCTGAGGCTTTCCGGGGGGCATTGCCTGGCGGGGCTGGCCCGGTTTGCCAACACGGGACGGACAGCTCCTTGCGGCGGGAGAGAGCGGTCTGGCGGGGCGGGAGAGGCGGCGCGCGGTCGCCGCTGACTCCCGTCTCTTTGCCCTGAAGCGCTCCGGGAGGCACCGCTTAGCGGAGCTGGCCCGGTGCGTGGACAGAGGGACAGACGGCTCCTCTCGGTGCGGGAGAGCGTACCGGTGGAGCGGAGGAGGCGGCGCTGTGCCGGCGCTGGCCTCTGCTCCTTTACCCCGAGGCGCTCCGGCGGGCACCGCTCGGCGGGCCTGGCCTGGAGCGCTGACACGGGACGGATGGCTCTCACGTGGAGGGGATGCGGACTGGGGGGGCGGAGGAGGCGGCGCTGTGCCGGCGCTGGCCTCTGCTCCTTTACCCTGAGGCGCTCCGGTGTGCACCGCCTGGCGGGGCTGGCCCGGTGCGCTGACAAGGGACAGTCCGCTCCTCTCGATAGCCCGTGGAGGAGGATAGACACCGAGCTACGAGCGGGGGTTTGGGGCTCTGCGCGGCAGGCACTGACTGCCGTGTTGGACCCTAAACTGCTGTCCACCAGGGAGGCACTGTTCGCAGAGCTGGCCCTGAGTGACACAGCACCGCTCCGGGCTATGGGTCTACGGGGGTCAGGGCCCCCCCTCCCTCCCCCCACACATTTTCAAGACAAGAGACGACCTACAGCAGCGCCCTTATTAGACCCTGGCTGGGATACCTAGCGGTGTGAACGAACAGCCGGTGGATTGAGGAGGGCGGTAAGTATACAGCCCCCCAGGTTCCGACTATAGGACAGCACTATGGGTGTGGCGGTCCAGGGCATCAGGACCTTAAATGTAGCCCAATTTTCTATGGGGCTTAGCCCCGCCCATGCAACAGCACATATGCATTACGCACGCTTTTAATCTGACTCTACAAAACCCCTTTAAACCTTCTAAAAAATGTTATCCCCTGGTCCAATAAGGGCTCAGGCCGTGGATAATTCACAATTTATTTATTTTTTCCCCAAAGATGGACATGGTTACTTTGGGTCACCTGAGGAGCCCTTTCTTTTGGGGATTCTCCCCAACATTGAGGGCCCCTCCAAACCAGGGATTTAACTGGAAGGCAACGTTCAACCGGGGCTGGTCCAGTGAACCTTGGAGGTCTTTTGTTGGGAGCATTCTTTGGGATGGGAGAAGCAATGTTCAGACATGGCTAGGCTCTCATTCCCTCTACCTGACCGAAATCCGGAAGGCAATGCTTTGTCATGGCTGGTCTGGACCTAGGAAAGGAAGGAGTGCTTTCACTTGGACCGATGGAGGCCCTCACAAGACTCCAGAATAAACTATGCTTCCCGTCATAAATTATAAGTCCCTCAATCAAATCCCAAATCTACATAAACCCATCCCAGCTTCCCTAACTCCCTATAACTCCCGCCTTTTAGATAGATTCTCCGTTAATTTCGTTGTAAAATCCTAAGAAATCTCCAATATTAGACGATTGTTTCTCAAACCAAAAACTCGTTAGAAATAAGAAAAGACTCTCAGAAACCAGAATAATCATTTATGTACACTTAAAAATTGGAACAAAAATTCAGTATTTTCTTACAATTTATTACCTACCGTTTTATATGGAATTAAAACTTTGAAATCTCGATTACCTAAACCACTTACCTCACTTACAACTAAACTCTGGCTCAACTTAAATCTTGTTCTCATAAATTAATTACTTACCTTTTTCTCCTTCACTCACCGTTACTTTAATAAATTTAAAAAGACACACCACGGGACTTGATCATTCCCGTTGGGGCCGTCCTTGGATGAGGGTGTATAGTGGTAATGGCCGAAACACCCTGTGATTCCAAGGTACACTACTGAAGATGTGTCAAATTATAATTTCGGGATAATTCAATATAAAGACATTTTAGAACAGAAAAAAATAAGCTTAACATTTTCTCCATAAAACACATTCCAAAAACCGCTAATAATATCCAAAAACGTTTTAAAAACCTCGTACATAACTTTTAATTTCTGAAAAACCTAACCCTAACCCTATGGCCGAAACACTCGATGACACCAAGGTCTTCTACTGATGTGTCTCAAATTTAGACTCTAAACAAAGAACCTATCCTACAAACCTTCACTTAAACCCAATTACCGAGGACTAACACTAAACTATCACTCATTTCAACCACAACTTAAAGAATCCTAACCCAAACACTTGCTCTTAACCTAATATTAGTGGCCTATGCCTAAACTTAAACCTAGGACTCTAAACCTAATATTAGGGGCCTATGCCTAAACTTAAACCTAGGACTCTAAAGCAGCACTCATTTCAACCACATCTGCTGTAATCCTAACCCAAGCTCTTACCCTAAACCTAATATTAGTGGCCTATGCCTAAACTTAAACCTAGGACTCTAAACCTAATATTAGTGGCCTATGCCTAAACTTAAACCTAGGACTCTAAAGCAGCACTCATTTCAACCACATCTGCTGTAATCCTAACCCAAGCTCTTACCCTAAACCTAATATTAGGGGCCTATGCCTAAACCTAAACCTAGGACTCTAAAGCAGCACTCATTTCAACCACATCTGCTGTAATCCTAACCCAAGCTCTTACCCTAAACCTAATATTAGGGGCCTATGCCTAAACTTAAACCTAGGACTCTAAAGCAGCACTCATTTCAACCACATCTGCTATAATCCTAACCCAAGCTCTTACCCTAAACCTAATATTAGGGGCCTATGCCTAAACTTAAACCTAGGACTCTAAAGCAGCACTCATTTCAACCACATCTGCTGTAATCCTAACCCAAGCTCTTACCCTAAACCTAATATTAGTGGCCTATGCCTAAACTTAAACCTAGGACTCTAAAGCAGGACTCATTTCAACCACATCTGCTGTAATCCTAACCCAAGCTCTTACCCTAAACCTAATATTAGTGGCCTATGCCTAAACTTAAACCTAGGACTCTAAAGCAGGACTCATTTTAATCACATTTGCTGTAATCCTAATCCAAGCTCTTACCCTAAAACCTAATATTAGTGGCTTATGCCTAAACTTAAGCCTAGGACTCTATAGAAGCGCTCCTTCCGCAACTTAAATATACTTAATCTCGACCATTATTCTAACCATTGGGAGCTCATGCTTGAACTTGAGCCTCTTTAATACAGTTTTTCTTCACTTTCTCCTCCCCCCTTCCCCTCCCCCATGCCTCCTCTTTGGTGGTGTGGGTGAGAGGGGAAGGGGTTGAGCTCATGCCTGGACAGGTAGGGGAGTAGCTCGACCCCGGACAAGGGTTCTACTCCTATGCTCTTCCGCTTCCTCCCCCATTCCCTCTTTTTTTCCCCTCTCCTTCCCCATACCTCTTCTTTGGATGTGTGTGGTTGGTTGGTTTGGTGGAGCATGCGGCTCGACAGGTGGGGGGAGTGGCTCGACCCTGGACAAGGGTTCTACTCCTTTGCTCTTCCTCTCCATCTTCATCACCACAGCCATTTCTTGGGAGTAGCTCGACCCCGGATAAGGGTTCTACTCCTATGCTCTTCCGCTTCCTCCCCCATTCCCTCTTTTTTTCTTTATTTCCCCTCTCCTTCCCCATACCTCTTCTTTGGATGTGTGTGGTTGGTTGGTTAGGTGGAGCATGCGGCTCGACAGGTGGGGGGAGTGGCTCGACCCTGGACAAGGGTTCTACTCCTTTGCTCTTCCTCTCCATCTTCATCACCACAGCCATTTCTTGGGAGTAGCTCGACCCCGGATAAGGGTTCTACTCCTATGCTCTTCCGCTTCCTCCCCCATTCCCTCTTTTTTTCTTTATTTCCCCTCTCCTTCCCCATACCTCTTCTTTGGATGTGTGTGGTTGGTTGGTTTGGTGGAGCATGCGGCTCGACAGGTGGGGGGAGTGGCTCGACCCTGGACAAGGGTTCTACTCCTTTGCTCTTCCTCTCCATCTTCATCACCACAGCCATTTCTTGGGAGTAGCTCGACCCCGGATAAGGATTCTACTCCTATGCCCTTCCGCTTCCTCCCCCATTCCCTCTTTTTTTCTTTATTTCCCCTCTCCTTCCCCATACCTCTTCTTTGGATGTGTGTGGTTGGTTGGTTTGGTGGAGCATGCGGCTCGACAGGTGGGGGGAGTGGCTCGACCCTGGACAAGGGTTCTACTCCTTTGCTCTTCCTCTCCATCTTCATCACCACAGCCATTTCTTGGGAGTAGCTCGACCCCGGATAAGGGTTCTACTCCTATGCTCTTCCGCTTCCTCCCCCATTCCCTCTTTTTTTCCCCTCTCCTTCCCCATACCTCTTCTTTGGATGTGTGTGGTTGGTTGGTTTGGTGGAGCATGCGGCTCGACAGGTGGGGGGAGTGGCTCGACCCTGGACAAGGGTTCTACTCCTTTGCTCTTCCTCTCCATCTTCATCACCACAGCCATTTCTTGGGAGTAGCTCGACCCCGGATAAGGGTTCTACTCCTATGCTCTTCCGCTTCCTCCCCCATTCCCTCTTTTTTTCTTTATTTCCCCTCTCCTTCCCCATACCTCTTCTTTGGATGTGTGTGGTTGGTTGGTTTGGTGGAGCATGCGGCTCGACAGGTGGGGGGAGTGGCTCGACCCCGGACAAGGGTTCTACTCCTTTGCTCTTCCTCTCCTTCTTCATCACCACAGCCATTTCTTCCCCCTTTCATTTTAAGGTCTATCGTCGCTTTTACGTCCATTAATACAATATTTTTAGTATGACAACTTTAAGCGCCACTGGAATGGGGAAACTCAGCGACGTGCGTGGGCCCGTGCATTGCCTTTGACTCTCCTTAACTGTTTAATTCATCAAGGAATGAACAGGGAGGGTCATCGTGATAATTTTCTAACCCTAACTAGCCAGCTGCCTCCGGATAAGCGGGTTTCCTTCATGAATCCAGGAGCACTATTAAAATGTCACTATTGAAATATTGCTACTATTCGCATTTAACTTTACACTAAGACTCTAACTCACCACTCATTTCAACCACGTCTTAAAGAATCCTAACCCAAACACTTGCCCTAAACTGAACATAATATTAGGGGCCTATGCCTCAACTTAAACCTAGGACTCTAAAGCAGGACTCATTTTAATCACATCTGCTGTAATCCTAACCCAAGCTCTTACCCTAAACCTAATATTAGTGGCTTATGCCTAAACTTAAGCCTAGGACTCTATAGAAACGCTCCTTCCGCAACCTAATTATACTTAATCTCGACCATTACTCTAACCATTGGGAGCTCATGCTTGAACTTGAGCTTCTTTAATACAGTTTTCCTTCACTTTCTCCTCCCCCCTTCCCCTCCCCCATGCCTCCTCTTTGGTGGTGTGGGTGAGAGGGGAGGGGGTTGAGCTCATGCCTGGACAGGTAGGGGAGTAGCTCGACCCCGGACAAGGGTTCTACTCCTATGCTCTTCCGCTTCCTCTCCCATTCCCCCTTTTCTTTCTTTTTTTCCCCTCTCCTTCCCCATACCTCTTTGGATGTGTGTGGTCGGTTGGTTTGGTGGAGCATGCGGCTTGACAGGTGGGGGGAGTGGCTCGACCCTGGACAAGGGTTCTACTCCTTTGCTCTTCCTCTCCTTCTTCATCACCACAGCCATTTCTTCCCCCCCCCCCCCCCTTTCATTTTAAGGTCTACCATCGCTTTTACGTCCATTAACTCTAGCTAGAGTCCTTCACCTAAAACAATATTTTTAGTATGTCGACTTTGAAATCTGACCCTAGCCCTGAAAAAAGTTGGTAATTCTAGCCCGGAACCTACCTTCAGAACCCGGAACTTGACCTTAACCCTGGTCTTTAAACCTAGCCCCAATAATATAACCTCCGAAAAAAGATCCCTAACCTATGAAATACGAATACAAAAAACGATCCCTAAAACTCACCAGAAACTCAACCCCCGAAAAATAAAAACAAGAATGTTTTTTATTTAATAAACCTCAACCTTAATCCAATTCCAACCCTGGAATCTCTCATCTATAGACTTGAAATCGAACCCTTACCCTTTAAACTTATTTATCCATCTTTTGAATATATTATTATTTAAAAAAAATCTAAAAATAAAAAATAATTTGTTTATTCCTCTATTACCCCTTTATTTCCTATTCCGTTACTAATTTGTATCCTCAAAATAACCCGTTCATATAATAATTTTTTCATCCTTTAACATTTTATATTTATATCTTTATATTTTCGTAGGACTTTCGTCAATTTAGAATGTCCGTTATAACTAAAACATTAATAAATATAGATACTTATACTAATCCACAAAAACCCTGCCACTGCTCCTTTAAGAAAGACGCTTATTTCCTGGTTTCAGCTACGACCAATCAAATCGATACTCACATTATTTCCCGGGGTTCAAGTTGGCAAAATAGAGGCACCGTGACTCTAAGTCTCATCATAAAGAAAGGGAAGCCTCGCCCAGCCTCACCTAAACCCACCGGATGGCGGGGATCTATTCTTTGGTGAGTATCCTCGCATTACACAGACTTTCTGAGGTTGTGCGGTGTATGGAACGCAGAAAGCGCTGACACAAGTCATAACAAATGGTCGTGCGGTGTATGGGACGTTTGTATGACAGATCTCCTGGGGCTGTGCGCGGTATGGAGCACAGGAGATCGTGAAGACCCACGAGTCTTTCCCTCCAGCAGGGAAACTTAACCGGGGAGCGTTGCTTGGCGCGGCTGCTCCGGAGCGGTTTCCCTGTCGGGCTGCGGAGGGAGCGGTCTGGTGGAGCGGGAGAAGCGACGTTCTGTCGCAGCGGACCCCGTCTCCTTTACCCTGAGGCTTTCCGGGGGGCATTGCCTGGCGGGGCTGGCCCGGTTTGCCAACACGGGACGGACAGCTCCTTGCGGCGGGAGAGAGCGGTCTGGCGGGGCGGGAGAGGCGGCGCGCGGTCGCCGCTGACTCCCGTCTCTTTGCCCTGAAGCGCTCCGGGAGGCACCGCTTAGCGGAGCTGGCCCGGTGCGTGGACAGAGGGACAGACGGCTCCTCTCGGTGCGGGAGAGCGTACCGGTGGAGCGGAGGAGGCGGCGCTGTGCCGGCGCTGGCCTCTGCTCCTTTACCCCGAGGCGCTCCGGCGGGCACCGCTCGGCGGGCCTGGCCTGGAGCGCTGACACGGGACGGATGGCTCTCACGTGGAGGGGATGCGGACTGGGGGGGCGGAGGAGGCGGCGCTGTGCCGGCGCTGGCCTCTGCTCCTTTACCCTGAGGCGCTCCGGTGTGCACCGCCTGGCGGGGCTGGCCCGGTGCGCTGACAAGGGACAGTCCGCTCCTCTCGATAGCCCGTGGAGGAGGATAGACACCGAGCTACGAGCGGGGGTTTGGGGCTCTGCGCGGCAGGCACTGACTGCCGTGTTGGACCCTAAACTGCTGTCCACCAGGGAGGCACTGTTCGCAGAGCTGGCCCTGAGTGACACAGCACCGCTCCGGGCTATGGGTCTACGGGGGTCAGGGCCCCCCCTCCCTCCCCCCACACATTTTCAAGACAAGAGACGACCTACAGCAGCGCCCTTATTAGACCCTGGCTGGGATACCTAGCGGTGTGAACGAACAGCCGGTGGATTGAGGAGGGCGGTAAGTATACAGCCCCCCAGGTTCCGACTATAGGACAGCACTATGGGTGTGGCGGTCCAGGGCATCAGGACCTTAAATGTAGCCCAATTTTCTATGGGGCTTAGCCCCGCCCATGCAACAGCACATATGCATTACGCACGCTTTTAATCTGACTCTACAAAACCCCTTTAAACCTTCTAAAAAATGTTATCCCCTGGTCCAATAAGGGCTCAGGCCGTGGATAATTCACAATTTATTTATTTTTTCCCCAAAGATGGACATGGTTACTTTGGGTCACCTGAGGAGCCCTTTCTTTTGGGGATTCTCCCCAACATTGAGGGCCCCTCCAAACCAGGGATTTAACTGGAAGGCAACGTTCAACCGGGGCTGGTCCAGTGAACCTTGGAGGTCTTTTGTTGGGAGCATTCTTTGGGATGGGAGAAGCAATGTTCAGACATGGCTAGGCTCTCATTCCCTCTACCTGACCGAAATCCGGAAGGCAATGCTTTGTCATGGCTGGTCTGGACCTAGGAAAGGAAGGAGTGCTTTCACTTGGACCGATGGAGGCCCTCACAAGACTCCAGAATAAACTATGCTTCCCGTCATAAATTATAAGTCCCTCAATCAAATCCCAAATCTACATAAACCCATCCCAGCTTCCCTAACTCCCTATAACTCCCGCCTTTTAGATAGATTCTCCGTTAATTTCGTTGTAAAATCCTAAGAAATCTCCAATATTAGACGATTGTTTCTCAAACCAAAAACTCGTTAGAAATAAGAAAAGACTCTCAGAAACCAGAATAATCATTTATGTACACTTAAAAATTGGAACAAAAATTCAGTATTTTCTTACAATTTATTACCTACCGTTTTATATGGAATTAAAACTTTGAAATCTCGATTACCTAAACCACTTACCTCACTTACAACTAAACTCTGGCTCAACTTAAATCTTGTTCTCATAAATTAATTACTTACCTTTTTCTCCTTCACTCACCGTTACTTTAATAAATTTAAAAAGACACACCACGGGACTTGATCATTCCCGTTGGGGCCGTCCTTGGATGAGGGTGTATAGTGGTAATGGCCGAAACACCCTGTGATTCCAAGGTACACTACTGAAGATGTGTCAAATTATAATTTCGGGATAATTCAATATAAAGACATTTTAGAACAGAAAAAAATAAGCTTAACATTTTCTCCATAAAACACATTCCAAAAACCGCTAATAATATCCAAAAACGTTTTAAAAACCTCGTACATAACTTTTAATTTCTGAAAAACCTAACCCTAACCCTATGGCCGAAACACTCGATGACACCAAGGTCTTCTACTGATGTGTCTCAAATTTAGACTCTAAACAAAGAACCTATCCTACAAACCTTCACTTAAACCCAATTACCGAGGACTAACACTAAACTATCACTCATTTCAACCACAACTTAAAGAATCCTAACCCAAACACTTGCTCTTAACCTAATATTAGTGGCCTATGCCTAAACTTAAACCTAGGACTCTAAACCTAATATTAGGGGCCTATGCCTAAACTTAAACCTAGGACTCTAAAGCAGCACTCATTTCAACCACATCTGCTGTAATCCTAACCCAAGCTCTTACCCTAAACCTAATATTAGTGGCCTATGCCTAAACTTAAACCTAGGACTCTAAACCTAATATTAGTGGCCTATGCCTAAACTTAAACCTAGGACTCTAAAGCAGCACTCATTTCAACCACATCTGCTGTAATCCTAACCCAAGCTCTTACCCTAAACCTAATATTAGGGGCCTATGCCTAAACCTAAACCTAGGACTCTAAAGCAGCACTCATTTCAACCACATCTGCTGTAATCCTAACCCAAGCTCTTACCCTAAACCTAATATTAGGGGCCTATGCCTAAACTTAAACCTAGGACTCTAAAGCAGCACTCATTTCAACCACATCTGCTATAATCCTAACCCAAGCTCTTACCCTAAACCTAATATTAGGGGCCTATGCCTAAACTTAAACCTAGGACTCTAAAGCAGCACTCATTTCAACCACATCTGCTGTAATCCTAACCCAAGCTCTTACCCTAAACCTAATATTAGTGGCCTATGCCTAAACTTAAACCTAGGACTCTAAAGCAGGACTCATTTCAACCACATCTGCTGTAATCCTAACCCAAGCTCTTACCCTAAACCTAATATTAGTGGCCTATGCCTAAACTTAAACCTAGGACTCTAAAGCAGGACTCATTTTAATCACATTTGCTGTAATCCTAATCCAAGCTCTTACCCTAAAACCTAATATTAGTGGCTTATGCCTAAACTTAAGCCTAGGACTCTATAGAAGCGCTCCTTCCGCAACTTAAATATACTTAATCTCGACCATTATTCTAACCATTGGGAGCTCATGCTTGAACTTGAGCCTCTTTAATACAGTTTTTCTTCACTTTCTCCTCCCCCCTTCCCCTCCCCCATGCCTCCTCTTTGGTGGTGTGGGTGAGAGGGGAAGGGGTTGAGCTCATGCCTGGACAGGTAGGGGAGTAGCTCGACCCCGGACAAGGGTTCTACTCCTATGCTCTTCCGCTTCCTCCCCCATTCCCTCTTTTTTTCCCCTCTCCTTCCCCATACCTCTTCTTTGGATGTGTGTGGTTGGTTGGTTTGGTGGAGCATGCGGCTCGACAGGTGGGGGGAGTGGCTCGACCCTGGACAAGGGTTCTACTCCTTTGCTCTTCCTCTCCATCTTCATCACCACAGCCATTTCTTGGGAGTAGCTCGACCCCGGATAAGGGTTCTACTCCTATGCTCTTCCGCTTCCTCCCCCATTCCCTCTTTTTTTCTTTATTTCCCCTCTCCTTCCCCATACCTCTTCTTTGGATGTGTGTGGTTGGTTGGTTAGGTGGAGCATGCGGCTCGACAGGTGGGGGGAGTGGCTCGACCCTGGACAAGGGTTCTACTCCTTTGCTCTTCCTCTCCATCTTCATCACCACAGCCATTTCTTGGGAGTAGCTCGACCCCGGATAAGGGTTCTACTCCTATGCTCTTCCGCTTCCTCCCCCATTCCCTCTTTTTTTCTTTATTTCCCCTCTCCTTCCCCATACCTCTTCTTTGGATGTGTGTGGTTGGTTGGTTTGGTGGAGCATGCGGCTCGACAGGTGGGGGGAGTGGCTCGACCCTGGACAAGGGTTCTACTCCTTTGCTCTTCCTCTCCATCTTCATCACCACAGCCATTTCTTGGGAGTAGCTCGACCCCGGATAAGGATTCTACTCCTATGCCCTTCCGCTTCCTCCCCCATTCCCTCTTTTTTTCTTTATTTCCCCTCTCCTTCCCCATACCTCTTCTTTGGATGTGTGTGGTTGGTTGGTTTGGTGGAGCATGCGGCTCGACAGGTGGGGGGAGTGGCTCGACCCTGGACAAGGGTTCTACTCCTTTGCTCTTCCTCTCCATCTTCATCACCACAGCCATTTCTTGGGAGTAGCTCGACCCCGGATAAGGGTTCTACTCCTATGCTCTTCCGCTTCCTCCCCCATTCCCTCTTTTTTTCCCCTCTCCTTCCCCATACCTCTTCTTTGGATGTGTGTGGTTGGTTGGTTTGGTGGAGCATGCGGCTCGACAGGTGGGGGGAGTGGCTCGACCCTGGACAAGGGTTCTACTCCTTTGCTCTTCCTCTCCATCTTCATCACCACAGCCATTTCTTGGGAGTAGCTCGACCCCGGATAAGGGTTCTACTCCTATGCTCTTCCGCTTCCTCCCCCATTCCCTCTTTTTTTCTTTATTTCCCCTCTCCTTCCCCATACCTCTTCTTTGGATGTGTGTGGTTGGTTGGTTTGGTGGAGCATGCGGCTCGACAGGTGGGGGGAGTGGCTCGACCCCGGACAAGGGTTCTACTCCTTTGCTCTTCCTCTCCTTCTTCATCACCACAGCCATTTCTTCCCCCTTTCATTTTAAGGTCTATCGTCGCTTTTACGTCCATTAATACAATATTTTTAGTATGACAACTTTAAGCGCCACTGGAATGGGGAAACTCAGCGACGTGCGTGGGCCCGTGCATTGCCTTTGACTCTCCTTAACTGTTTAATTCATCAAGGAATGAACAGGGAGGGTCATCGTGATAATTTTCTAACCCTAACTAGCCAGCTGCCTCCGGATAAGCGGGTTTCCTTCATGAATCCAGGAGCACTATTAAAATGTCACTATTGAAATATTGCTACTATTCGCATTTAACTTTACACTAAGACTCTAACTCACCACTCATTTCAACCACGTCTTAAAGAATCCTAACCCAAACACTTGCCCTAAACTGAACATAATATTAGGGGCCTATGCCTCAACTTAAACCTAGGACTCTAAAGCAGGACTCATTTTAATCACATCTGCTGTAATCCTAACCCAAGCTCTTACCCTAAACCTAATATTAGTGGCTTATGCCTAAACTTAAGCCTAGGACTCTATAGAAACGCTCCTTCCGCAACCTAATTATACTTAATCTCGACCATTACTCTAACCATTGGGAGCTCATGCTTGAACTTGAGCTTCTTTAATACAGTTTTCCTTCACTTTCTCCTCCCCCCTTCCCCTCCCCCATGCCTCCTCTTTGGTGGTGTGGGTGAGAGGGGAGGGGGTTGAGCTCATGCCTGGACAGGTAGGGGAGTAGCTCGACCCCGGACAAGGGTTCTACTCCTATGCTCTTCCGCTTCCTCTCCCATTCCCCCTTTTCTTTCTTTTTTTCCCCTCTCCTTCCCCATACCTCTTTGGATGTGTGTGGTCGGTTGGTTTGGTGGAGCATGCGGCTTGACAGGTGGGGGGAGTGGCTCGACCCTGGACAAGGGTTCTACTCCTTTGCTCTTCCTCTCCTTCTTCATCACCACAGCCATTTCTTCCCCCCCCCCCCCCCTTTCATTTTAAGGTCTACCATCGCTTTTACGTCCATTAACTCTAGCTAGAGTCCTTCACCTAAAACAATATTTTTAGTATGTCGACTTTGAAATCTGACCCTAGCCCTGAAAAAAGTTGGTAATTCTAGCCCGGAACCTACCTTCAGAACCCGGAACTTGACCTTAACCCTGGTCTTTAAACCTAGCCCCAATAATATAACCTCCGAAAAAAGATCCCTAACCTATGAAATACGAATACAAAAAACGATCCCTAAAACTCACCAGAAACTCAACCCCCGAAAAATAAAAACAAGAATGTTTTTTATTTAATAAACCTCAACCTTAATCCAATTCCAACCCTGGAATCTCTCATCTATAGACTTGAAATCGAACCCTTACCCTTTAAACTTATTTATCCATCTTTTGAATATATTATTATTTAAAAAAAATCTAAAAATAAAAAATAATTTGTTTATTCCTCTATTACCCCTTTATTTCCTATTCCGTTACTAATTTGTATCCTCAAAATAACCCGTTCATATAATAATTTTTTCATCCTTTAACATTTTATATTTATATCTTTATATTTTCGTAGGACTTTCGTCAATTTAGAATGTCCGTTATAACTAAAACATTAATAAATATAGATACTTATACTAATCCACAAAAACCCTGCCACTGCTCCTTTAAGAAAGACGCTTATTTCCTGGTTTCAGCTACGACCAATCAAATCGATACTCACATTATTTCCCGGGGTTCAAGTTGGCAAAATAGAGGCACCGTGACTCTAAGTCTCATCATAAAGAAAGGGAAGCCTCGCCCAGCCTCACCTAAACCCACCGGATGGCGGGGATCTATTCTTTGGTGAGTATCCTCGCATTACACAGACTTTCTGAGGTTGTGCGGTGTATGGAACGCAGAAAGCGCTGACACAAGTCATAACAAATGGTCGTGCGGTGTATGGGACGTTTGTATGACAGATCTCCTGGGGCTGTGCGCGGTATGGAGCACAGGAGATCGTGAAGACCCACGAGTCTTTCCCTCCAGCAGGGAAACTTAACCGGGGAGCGTTGCTTGGCGCGGCTGCTCCGGAGCGGTTTCCCTGTCGGGCTGCGGAGGGAGCGGTCTGGTGGAGCGGGAGAAGCGACGTTCTGTCGCAGCGGACCCCGTCTCCTTTACCCTGAGGCTTTCCGGGGGGCATTGCCTGGCGGGGCTGGCCCGGTTTGCCAACACGGGACGGACAGCTCCTTGCGGCGGGAGAGAGCGGTCTGGCGGGGCGGGAGAGGCGGCGCGCGGTCGCCGCTGACTCCCGTCTCTTTGCCCTGAAGCGCTCCGGGAGGCACCGCTTAGCGGAGCTGGCCCGGTGCGTGGACAGAGGGACAGACGGCTCCTCTCGGTGCGGGAGAGCGTACCGGTGGAGCGGAGGAGGCGGCGCTGTGCCGGCGCTGGCCTCTGCTCCTTTACCCCGAGGCGCTCCGGCGGGCACCGCTCGGCGGGCCTGGCCTGGAGCGCTGACACGGGACGGATGGCTCTCACGTGGAGGGGATGCGGACTGGGGGGGCGGAGGAGGCGGCGCTGTGCCGGCGCTGGCCTCTGCTCCTTTACCCTGAGGCGCTCCGGTGTGCACCGCCTGGCGGGGCTGGCCCGGTGCGCTGACAAGGGACAGTCCGCTCCTCTCGATAGCCCGTGGAGGAGGATAGACACCGAGCTACGAGCGGGGGTTTGGGGCTCTGCGCGGCAGGCACTGACTGCCGTGTTGGACCCTAAACTGCTGTCCACCAGGGAGGCACTGTTCGCAGAGCTGGCCCTGAGTGACACAGCACCGCTCCGGGCTATGGGTCTACGGGGGTCAGGGCCCCCCCTCCCTCCCCCCACACATTTTCAAGACAAGAGACGACCTACAGCAGCGCCCTTATTAGACCCTGGCTGGGATACCTAGCGGTGTGAACGAACAGCCGGTGGATTGAGGAGGGCGGTAAGTATACAGCCCCCCAGGTTCCGACTATAGGACAGCACTATGGGTGTGGCGGTCCAGGGCATCAGGACCTTAAATGTAGCCCAATTTTCTATGGGGCTTAGCCCCGCCCATGCAACAGCACATATGCATTACGCACGCTTTTAATCTGACTCTACAAAACCCCTTTAAACCTTCTAAAAAATGTTATCCCCTGGTCCAATAAGGGCTCAGGCCGTGGATAATTCACAATTTATTTATTTTTTCCCCAAAGATGGACATGGTTACTTTGGGTCACCTGAGGAGCCCTTTCTTTTGGGGATTCTCCCCAACATTGAGGGCCCCTCCAAACCAGGGATTTAACTGGAAGGCAACGTTCAACCGGGGCTGGTCCAGTGAACCTTGGAGGTCTTTTGTTGGGAGCATTCTTTGGGATGGGAGAAGCAATGTTCAGACATGGCTAGGCTCTCATTCCCTCTACCTGACCGAAATCCGGAAGGCAATGCTTTGTCATGGCTGGTCTGGACCTAGGAAAGGAAGGAGTGCTTTCACTTGGACCGATGGAGGCCCTCACAAGACTCCAGAATAAACTATGCTTCCCGTCATAAATTATAAGTCCCTCAATCAAATCCCAAATCTACATAAACCCATCCCAGCTTCCCTAACTCCCTATAACTCCCGCCTTTTAGATAGATTCTCCGTTAATTTCGTTGTAAAATCCTAAGAAATCTCCAATATTAGACGATTGTTTCTCAAACCAAAAACTCGTTAGAAATAAGAAAAGACTCTCAGAAACCAGAATAATCATTTATGTACACTTAAAAATTGGAACAAAAATTCAGTATTTTCTTACAATTTATTACCTACCGTTTTATATGGAATTAAAACTTTGAAATCTCGATTACCTAAACCACTTACCTCACTTACAACTAAACTCTGGCTCAACTTAAATCTTGTTCTCATAAATTAATTACTTACCTTTTTCTCCTTCACTCACCGTTACTTTAATAAATTTAAAAAGACACACCACGGGACTTGATCATTCCCGTTGGGGCCGTCCTTGGATGAGGGTGTATAGTGGTAATGGCCGAAACACCCTGTGATTCCAAGGTACACTACTGAAGATGTGTCAAATTATAATTTCGGGATAATTCAATATAAAGACATTTTAGAACAGAAAAAAATAAGCTTAACATTTTCTCCATAAAACACATTCCAAAAACCGCTAATAATATCCAAAAACGTTTTAAAAACCTCGTACATAACTTTTAATTTCTGAAAAACCTAACCCTAACCCTATGGCCGAAACACTCGATGACACCAAGGTCTTCTACTGATGTGTCTCAAATTTAGACTCTAAACAAAGAACCTATCCTACAAACCTTCACTTAAACCCAATTACCGAGGACTAACACTAAACTATCACTCATTTCAACCACAACTTAAAGAATCCTAACCCAAACACTTGCTCTTAACCTAATATTAGTGGCCTATGCCTAAACTTAAACCTAGGACTCTAAACCTAATATTAGGGGCCTATGCCTAAACTTAAACCTAGGACTCTAAAGCAGCACTCATTTCAACCACATCTGCTGTAATCCTAACCCAAGCTCTTACCCTAAACCTAATATTAGTGGCCTATGCCTAAACTTAAACCTAGGACTCTAAACCTAATATTAGTGGCCTATGCCTAAACTTAAACCTAGGACTCTAAAGCAGCACTCATTTCAACCACATCTGCTGTAATCCTAACCCAAGCTCTTACCCTAAACCTAATATTAGGGGCCTATGCCTAAACCTAAACCTAGGACTCTAAAGCAGCACTCATTTCAACCACATCTGCTGTAATCCTAACCCAAGCTCTTACCCTAAACCTAATATTAGGGGCCTATGCCTAAACTTAAACCTAGGACTCTAAAGCAGCACTCATTTCAACCACATCTGCTATAATCCTAACCCAAGCTCTTACCCTAAACCTAATATTAGGGGCCTATGCCTAAACTTAAACCTAGGACTCTAAAGCAGCACTCATTTCAACCACATCTGCTGTAATCCTAACCCAAGCTCTTACCCTAAACCTAATATTAGTGGCCTATGCCTAAACTTAAACCTAGGACTCTAAAGCAGGACTCATTTCAACCACATCTGCTGTAATCCTAACCCAAGCTCTTACCCTAAACCTAATATTAGTGGCCTATGCCTAAACTTAAACCTAGGACTCTAAAGCAGGACTCATTTTAATCACATTTGCTGTAATCCTAATCCAAGCTCTTACCCTAAAACCTAATATTAGTGGCTTATGCCTAAACTTAAGCCTAGGACTCTATAGAAGCGCTCCTTCCGCAACTTAAATATACTTAATCTCGACCATTATTCTAACCATTGGGAGCTCATGCTTGAACTTGAGCCTCTTTAATACAGTTTTTCTTCACTTTCTCCTCCCCCCTTCCCCTCCCCCATGCCTCCTCTTTGGTGGTGTGGGTGAGAGGGGAAGGGGTTGAGCTCATGCCTGGACAGGTAGGGGAGTAGCTCGACCCCGGACAAGGGTTCTACTCCTATGCTCTTCCGCTTCCTCCCCCATTCCCTCTTTTTTTCCCCTCTCCTTCCCCATACCTCTTCTTTGGATGTGTGTGGTTGGTTGGTTTGGTGGAGCATGCGGCTCGACAGGTGGGGGGAGTGGCTCGACCCTGGACAAGGGTTCTACTCCTTTGCTCTTCCTCTCCATCTTCATCACCACAGCCATTTCTTGGGAGTAGCTCGACCCCGGATAAGGGTTCTACTCCTATGCTCTTCCGCTTCCTCCCCCATTCCCTCTTTTTTTCTTTATTTCCCCTCTCCTTCCCCATACCTCTTCTTTGGATGTGTGTGGTTGGTTGGTTAGGTGGAGCATGCGGCTCGACAGGTGGGGGGAGTGGCTCGACCCTGGACAAGGGTTCTACTCCTTTGCTCTTCCTCTCCATCTTCATCACCACAGCCATTTCTTGGGAGTAGCTCGACCCCGGATAAGGGTTCTACTCCTATGCTCTTCCGCTTCCTCCCCCATTCCCTCTTTTTTTCTTTATTTCCCCTCTCCTTCCCCATACCTCTTCTTTGGATGTGTGTGGTTGGTTGGTTTGGTGGAGCATGCGGCTCGACAGGTGGGGGGAGTGGCTCGACCCTGGACAAGGGTTCTACTCCTTTGCTCTTCCTCTCCATCTTCATCACCACAGCCATTTCTTGGGAGTAGCTCGACCCCGGATAAGGATTCTACTCCTATGCCCTTCCGCTTCCTCCCCCATTCCCTCTTTTTTTCTTTATTTCCCCTCTCCTTCCCCATACCTCTTCTTTGGATGTGTGTGGTTGGTTGGTTTGGTGGAGCATGCGGCTCGACAGGTGGGGGGAGTGGCTCGACCCTGGACAAGGGTTCTACTCCTTTGCTCTTCCTCTCCATCTTCATCACCACAGCCATTTCTTGGGAGTAGCTCGACCCCGGATAAGGGTTCTACTCCTATGCTCTTCCGCTTCCTCCCCCATTCCCTCTTTTTTTCCCCTCTCCTTCCCCATACCTCTTCTTTGGATGTGTGTGGTTGGTTGGTTTGGTGGAGCATGCGGCTCGACAGGTGGGGGGAGTGGCTCGACCCTGGACAAGGGTTCTACTCCTTTGCTCTTCCTCTCCATCTTCATCACCACAGCCATTTCTTGGGAGTAGCTCGACCCCGGATAAGGGTTCTACTCCTATGCTCTTCCGCTTCCTCCCCCATTCCCTCTTTTTTTCTTTATTTCCCCTCTCCTTCCCCATACCTCTTCTTTGGATGTGTGTGGTTGGTTGGTTTGGTGGAGCATGCGGCTCGACAGGTGGGGGGAGTGGCTCGACCCCGGACAAGGGTTCTACTCCTTTGCTCTTCCTCTCCTTCTTCATCACCACAGCCATTTCTTCCCCCTTTCATTTTAAGGTCTATCGTCGCTTTTACGTCCATTAATACAATATTTTTAGTATGACAACTTTAAGCGCCACTGGAATGGGGAAACTCAGCGACGTGCGTGGGCCCGTGCATTGCCTTTGACTCTCCTTAACTGTTTAATTCATCAAGGAATGAACAGGGAGGGTCATCGTGATAATTTTCTAACCCTAACTAGCCAGCTGCCTCCGGATAAGCGGGTTTCCTTCATGAATCCAGGAGCACTATTAAAATGTCACTATTGAAATATTGCTACTATTCGCATTTAACTTTACACTAAGACTCTAACTCACCACTCATTTCAACCACGTCTTAAAGAATCCTAACCCAAACACTTGCCCTAAACTGAACATAATATTAGGGGCCTATGCCTCAACTTAAACCTAGGACTCTAAAGCAGGACTCATTTTAATCACATCTGCTGTAATCCTAACCCAAGCTCTTACCCTAAACCTAATATTAGTGGCTTATGCCTAAACTTAAGCCTAGGACTCTATAGAAACGCTCCTTCCGCAACCTAATTATACTTAATCTCGACCATTACTCTAACCATTGGGAGCTCATGCTTGAACTTGAGCTTCTTTAATACAGTTTTCCTTCACTTTCTCCTCCCCCCTTCCCCTCCCCCATGCCTCCTCTTTGGTGGTGTGGGTGAGAGGGGAGGGGGTTGAGCTCATGCCTGGACAGGTAGGGGAGTAGCTCGACCCCGGACAAGGGTTCTACTCCTATGCTCTTCCGCTTCCTCTCCCATTCCCCCTTTTCTTTCTTTTTTTCCCCTCTCCTTCCCCATACCTCTTTGGATGTGTGTGGTCGGTTGGTTTGGTGGAGCATGCGGCTTGACAGGTGGGGGGAGTGGCTCGACCCTGGACAAGGGTTCTACTCCTTTGCTCTTCCTCTCCTTCTTCATCACCACAGCCATTTCTTCCCCCCCCCCCCCCCTTTCATTTTAAGGTCTACCATCGCTTTTACGTCCATTAACTCTAGCTAGAGTCCTTCACCTAAAACAATATTTTTAGTATGTCGACTTTGAAATCTGACCCTAGCCCTGAAAAAAGTTGGTAATTCTAGCCCGGAACCTACCTTCAGAACCCGGAACTTGACCTTAACCCTGGTCTTTAAACCTAGCCCCAATAATATAACCTCCGAAAAAAGATCCCTAACCTATGAAATACGAATACAAAAAACGATCCCTAAAACTCACCAGAAACTCAACCCCCGAAAAATAAAAACAAGAATGTTTTTTATTTAATAAACCTCAACCTTAATCCAATTCCAACCCTGGAATCTCTCATCTATAGACTTGAAATCGAACCCTTACCCTTTAAACTTATTTATCCATCTTTTGAATATATTATTATTTAAAAAAAATCTAAAAATAAAAAATAATTTGTTTATTCCTCTATTACCCCTTTATTTCCTATTCCGTTACTAATTTGTATCCTCAAAATAACCCGTTCATATAATAATTTTTTCATCCTTTAACATTTTATATTTATATCTTTATATTTTCGTAGGACTTTCGTCAATTTAGAATGTCCGTTATAACTAAAACATTAATAAATATAGATACTTATACTAATCCACAAAAACCCTGCCACTGCTCCTTTAAGAAAGACGCTTATTTCCTGGTTTCAGCTACGACCAATCAAATCGATACTCACATTATTTCCCGGGGTTCAAGTTGGCAAAATAGAGGCACCGTGACTCTAAGTCTCATCATAAAGAAAGGGAAGCCTCGCCCAGCCTCACCTAAACCCACCGGATGGCGGGGATCTATTCTTTGGTGAGTATCCTCGCATTACACAGACTTTCTGAGGTTGTGCGGTGTATGGAACGCAGAAAGCGCTGACACAAGTCATAACAAATGGTCGTGCGGTGTATGGGACGTTTGTATGACAGATCTCCTGGGGCTGTGCGCGGTATGGAGCACAGGAGATCGTGAAGACCCACGAGTCTTTCCCTCCAGCAGGGAAACTTAACCGGGGAGCGTTGCTTGGCGCGGCTGCTCCGGAGCGGTTTCCCTGTCGGGCTGCGGAGGGAGCGGTCTGGTGGAGCGGGAGAAGCGACGTTCTGTCGCAGCGGACCCCGTCTCCTTTACCCTGAGGCTTTCCGGGGGGCATTGCCTGGCGGGGCTGGCCCGGTTTGCCAACACGGGACGGACAGCTCCTTGCGGCGGGAGAGAGCGGTCTGGCGGGGCGGGAGAGGCGGCGCGCGGTCGCCGCTGACTCCCGTCTCTTTGCCCTGAAGCGCTCCGGGAGGCACCGCTTAGCGGAGCTGGCCCGGTGCGTGGACAGAGGGACAGACGGCTCCTCTCGGTGCGGGAGAGCGTACCGGTGGAGCGGAGGAGGCGGCGCTGTGCCGGCGCTGGCCTCTGCTCCTTTACCCCGAGGCGCTCCGGCGGGCACCGCTCGGCGGGCCTGGCCTGGAGCGCTGACACGGGACGGATGGCTCTCACGTGGAGGGGATGCGGACTGGGGGGGCGGAGGAGGCGGCGCTGTGCCGGCGCTGGCCTCTGCTCCTTTACCCTGAGGCGCTCCGGTGTGCACCGCCTGGCGGGGCTGGCCCGGTGCGCTGACAAGGGACAGTCCGCTCCTCTCGATAGCCCGTGGAGGAGGATAGACACCGAGCTACGAGCGGGGGTTTGGGGCTCTGCGCGGCAGGCACTGACTGCCGTGTTGGACCCTAAACTGCTGTCCACCAGGGAGGCACTGTTCGCAGAGCTGGCCCTGAGTGACACAGCACCGCTCCGGGCTATGGGTCTACGGGGGTCAGGGCCCCCCCTCCCTCCCCCCACACATTTTCAAGACAAGAGACGACCTACAGCAGCGCCCTTATTAGACCCTGGCTGGGATACCTAGCGGTGTGAACGAACAGCCGGTGGATTGAGGAGGGCGGTAAGTATACAGCCCCCCAGGTTCCGACTATAGGACAGCACTATGGGTGTGGCGGTCCAGGGCATCAGGACCTTAAATGTAGCCCAATTTTCTATGGGGCTTAGCCCCGCCCATGCAACAGCACATATGCATTACGCACGCTTTTAATCTGACTCTACAAAACCCCTTTAAACCTTCTAAAAAATGTTATCCCCTGGTCCAATAAGGGCTCAGGCCGTGGATAATTCACAATTTATTTATTTTTTCCCCAAAGATGGACATGGTTACTTTGGGTCACCTGAGGAGCCCTTTCTTTTGGGGATTCTCCCCAACATTGAGGGCCCCTCCAAACCAGGGATTTAACTGGAAGGCAACGTTCAACCGGGGCTGGTCCAGTGAACCTTGGAGGTCTTTTGTTGGGAGCATTCTTTGGGATGGGAGAAGCAATGTTCAGACATGGCTAGGCTCTCATTCCCTCTACCTGACCGAAATCCGGAAGGCAATGCTTTGTCATGGCTGGTCTGGACCTAGGAAAGGAAGGAGTGCTTTCACTTGGACCGATGGAGGCCCTCACAAGACTCCAGAATAAACTATGCTTCCCGTCATAAATTATAAGTCCCTCAATCAAATCCCAAATCTACATAAACCCATCCCAGCTTCCCTAACTCCCTATAACTCCCGCCTTTTAGATAGATTCTCCGTTAATTTCGTTGTAAAATCCTAAGAAATCTCCAATATTAGACGATTGTTTCTCAAACCAAAAACTCGTTAGAAATAAGAAAAGACTCTCAGAAACCAGAATAATCATTTATGTACACTTAAAAATTGGAACAAAAATTCAGTATTTTCTTACAATTTATTACCTACCGTTTTATATGGAATTAAAACTTTGAAATCTCGATTACCTAAACCACTTACCTCACTTACAACTAAACTCTGGCTCAACTTAAATCTTGTTCTCATAAATTAATTACTTACCTTTTTCTCCTTCACTCACCGTTACTTTAATAAATTTAAAAAGACACACCACGGGACTTGATCATTCCCGTTGGGGCCGTCCTTGGATGAGGGTGTATAGTGGTAATGGCCGAAACACCCTGTGATTCCAAGGTACACTACTGAAGATGTGTCAAATTATAATTTCGGGATAATTCAATATAAAGACATTTTAGAACAGAAAAAAATAAGCTTAACATTTTCTCCATAAAACACATTCCAAAAACCGCTAATAATATCCAAAAACGTTTTAAAAACCTCGTACATAACTTTTAATTTCTGAAAAACCTAACCCTAACCCTATGGCCGAAACACTCGATGACACCAAGGTCTTCTACTGATGTGTCTCAAATTTAGACTCTAAACAAAGAACCTATCCTACAAACCTTCACTTAAACCCAATTACCGAGGACTAACACTAAACTATCACTCATTTCAACCACAACTTAAAGAATCCTAACCCAAACACTTGCTCTTAACCTAATATTAGTGGCCTATGCCTAAACTTAAACCTAGGACTCTAAAGCAGCACTCATTTCAACCACATCTGCTGTAATCCTAACCCAAGCTCTTACCCTAAACCTAATATTAGGGGCCTATGCCTAAACTTAAACCTAGGACTCTAAACCTAATATTAGGGGCCTATGCCTAAACTTAAACCTAGGACTCTAAAGCAGCACTCATTTCAACCACATCTGCTGTAATCCTAACCCAAGCTCTTACCCTAAACCTAATATTAGTGGCCTATGCCTAAACTTAAACCTAGGACTCTAAACCTAATATTAGTGGCCTATGCCTAAACTTAAACCTAGGACTCTAAAGCAGCACTCATTTCAACCACATCTGCTGTAATCCTAACCCAAGCTCTTACCCTAAACCTAATATTAGGGGCCTATGCCTAAACCTAAACCTAGGACTCTAAAGCAGCACTCATTTCAACCACATCTGCTGTAATCCTAACCCAAGCTCTTACCCTAAACCTAATATTAGGGGCCTATGCCTAAACTTAAACCTAGGACTCTAAAGCAGCACTCATTTCAACCACATCTGCTATAATCCTAACCCAAGCTCTTACCCTAAACCTAATATTAGGGGCCTATGCCTAAACTTAAACCTAGGACTCTAAAGCAGCACTCATTTCAACCACATCTGCTGTAATCCTAACCCAAGCTCTTACCCTAAACCTAATATTAGTGGCCTATGCCTAAACTTAAACCTAGGACTCTAAACCTAATATTAGTGGCCTATGCCTAAACTTAAACCTAGGACTCTAAAGCAGCACTCATTTCAACCACATCTGCTGTAATCCTAACCCAAGCTCTTACCCTAAACCTAATATTAGTGGCCTATGCCTAAACTTAAACCTAGGACTCTAAAGCAGGACTCATTTCAACCACATCTGCTGTAATCCTAACCCAAGCTCTTACCCTAAACCTAATATTAGTGGCCTATGCCTAAACTTAAACCTAGGACTCTAAAGCAGGACTCATTTTAATCACATTTGCTGTAATCCTAATCCAAGCTCTTACCCTAAAACCTAATATTAGTGGCTTATGCCTAAACTTAAGCCTAGGACTCTATAGAAGCGCTCCTTCCGCAACTTAAATATACTTAATCTCGACCATTATTCTAACCATTGGGAGCTCATGCTTGAACTTGAGCCTCTTTAATACAGTTTTTCTTCACTTTCTCCTCCCCCCTTCCCCTCCCCCATGCCTCCTCTTTGGTGGTGTGGGTGAGAGGGGAAGGGGTTGAGCTCATGCCTGGACAGGTAGGGGAGTAGCTCGACCCCGGACAAGGGTTCTACTCCTATGCTCTTCCGCTTCCTCCCCCATTCCCTCTTTTTTTCCCCTCTCCTTCCCCATACCTCTTCTTTGGATGTGTGTGGTTGGTTGGTTTGGTGGAGCATGCGGCTCGACAGGTGGGGGGAGTGGCTCGACCCTGGACAAGGGTTCTACTCCTTTGCTCTTCCTCTCCATCTTCATCACCACAGCCATTTCTTGGGAGTAGCTCGACCCCGGATAAGGGTTCTACTCCTATGCTCTTCCGCTTCCTCCCCCATTCCCTCTTTTTTTCTTTATTTCCCCTCTCCTTCCCCATACCTCTTCTTTGGATGTGTGTGGTTGGTTGGTTAGGTGGAGCATGCGGCTCGACAGGTGGGGGGAGTGGCTCGACCCTGGACAAGGGTTCTACTCCTTTGCTCTTCCTCTCCATCTTCATCACCACAGCCATTTCTTGGGAGTAGCTCGACCCCGGATAAGGGTTCTACTCCTATGCTCTTCCGCTTCCTCCCCCATTCCCTCTTTTTTTCTTTATTTCCCCTCTCCTTCCCCATACCTCTTCTTTGGATGTGTGTGGTTGGTTGGTTTGGTGGAGCATGCGGCTCGACAGGTGGGGGGAGTGGCTCGACCCTGGACAAGGGTTCTACTCCTTTGCTCTTCCTCTCCATCTTCATCACCACAGCCATTTCTTGGGAGTAGCTCGACCCCGGATAAGGATTCTACTCCTATGCCCTTCCGCTTCCTCCCCCATTCCCTCTTTTTTTCTTTATTTCCCCTCTCCTTCCCCATACCTCTTCTTTGGATGTGTGTGGTTGGTTGGTTTGGTGGAGCATGCGGCTCGACAGGTGGGGGGAGTGGCTCGACCCTGGACAAGGGTTCTACTCCTTTGCTCTTCCTCTCCATCTTCATCACCACAGCCATTTCTTGGGAGTAGCTCGACCCCGGATAAGGGTTCTACTCCTATGCTCTTCCGCTTCCTCCCCCATTCCCTCTTTTTTTCCCCTCTCCTTCCCCATACCTCTTCTTTGGATGTGTGTGGTTGGTTGGTTTGGTGGAGCATGCGGCTCGACAGGTGGGGGGAGTGGCTCGACCCTGGACAAGGGTTCTACTCCTTTGCTCTTCCTCTCCATCTTCATCACCACAGCCATTTCTTGGGAGTAGCTCGACCCCGGATAAGGGTTCTACTCCTATGCTCTTCCGCTTCCTCCCCCATTCCCTCTTTTTTTCTTTATTTCCCCTCTCCTTCCCCATACCTCTTCTTTGGATGTGTGTGGTTGGTTGGTTTGGTGGAGCATGCGGCTCGACAGGTGGGGGGAGTGGCTCGACCCCGGACAAGGGTTCTACTCCTTTGCTCTTCCTCTCCTTCTTCATCACCACAGCCATTTCTTCCCCCTTTCATTTTAAGGTCTATCGTCGCTTTTACGTCCATTAATACAATATTTTTAGTATGACAACTTTAAGCGCCACTGGAATGGGGAAACTCAGCGACGTGCGTGGGCCCGTGCATTGCCTTTGACTCTCCTTAACTGTTTAATTCATCAAGGAATGAACAGGGAGGGTCATCGTGATAATTTTCTAACCCTAACTAGCCAGCTGCCTCCGGATAAGCGGGTTTCCTTCATGAATCCAGGAGCACTATTAAAATGTCACTATTGAAATATTGCTACTATTCGCATTTAACTTTACACTAAGACTCTAACTCACCACTCATTTCAACCACGTCTTAAAGAATCCTAACCCAAACACTTGCCCTAAACTGAACATAATATTAGGGGCCTATGCCTCAACTTAAACCTAGGACTCTAAAGCAGGACTCATTTTAATCACATCTGCTGTAATCCTAACCCAAGCTCTTACCCTAAACCTAATATTAGTGGCTTATGCCTAAACTTAAGCCTAGGACTCTATAGAAACGCTCCTTCCGCAACCTAATTATACTTAATCTCGACCATTACTCTAACCATTGGGAGCTCATGCTTGAACTTGAGCTTCTTTAATACAGTTTTCCTTCACTTTCTCCTCCCCCCTTCCCCTCCCCCATGCCTCCTCTTTGGTGGTGTGGGTGAGAGGGGAGGGGGTTGAGCTCATGCCTGGACAGGTAGGGGAGTAGCTCGACCCCGGACAAGGGTTCTACTCCTATGCTCTTCCGCTTCCTCTCCCATTCCCCCTTTTCTTTCTTTTTTTCCCCTCTCCTTCCCCATACCTCTTTGGATGTGTGTGGTCGGTTGGTTTGGTGGAGCATGCGGCTTGACAGGTGGGGGGAGTGGCTCGACCCTGGACAAGGGTTCTACTCCTTTGCTCTTCCTCTCCTTCTTCATCACCACAGCCATTTCTTCCCCCCCCCCCCCCCTTTCATTTTAAGGTCTACCATCGCTTTTACGTCCATTAACTCTAGCTAGAGTCCTTCACCTAAAACAATATTTTTAGTATGTCGACTTTGAAATCTGACCCTAGCCCTGAAAAAAGTTGGTAATTCTAGCCCGGAACCTACCTTCAGAACCCGGAACTTGACCTTAACCCTGGTCTTTAAACCTAGCCCCAATAATATAACCTCCGAAAAAAGATCCCTAACCTATGAAATACGAATACAAAAAACGATCCCTAAAACTCACCAGAAACTCAACCCCCGAAAAATAAAAACAAGAATGTTTTTTATTTAATAAACCTCAACCTTAATCCAATTCCAACCCTGGAATCTCTCATCTATAGACTTGAAATCGAACCCTTACCCTTTAAACTTATTTATCCATCTTTTGAATATATTATTATTTAAAAAAAATCTAAAAATAAAAAATAATTTGTTTATTCCTCTATTACCCCTTTATTTCCTATTCCGTTACTAATTTGTATCCTCAAAATAACCCGTTCATATAATAATTTTTTCATCCTTTAACATTTTATATTTATATCTTTATATTTTCGTAGGACTTTCGTCAATTTAGAATGTCCGTTATAACTAAAACATTAATAAATATAGATACTTATACTAATCCACAAAAACCCTGCCACTGCTCCTTTAAGAAAGACGCTTATTTCCTGGTTTCAGCTACGACCAATCAAATCGATACTCACATTATTTCCCGGGGTTCAAGTTGGCAAAATAGAGGCACCGTGACTCTAAGTCTCATCATAAAGAAAGGGAAGCCTCGCCCAGCCTCACCTAAACCCACCGGATGGCGGGGATCTATTCTTTGGTGAGTATCCTCGCATTACACAGACTTTCTGAGGTTGTGCGGTGTATGGAACGCAGAAAGCGCTGACACAAGTCATAACAAATGGTCGTGCGGTGTATGGGACGTTTGTATGACAGATCTCCTGGGGCTGTGCGCGGTATGGAGCACAGGAGATCGTGAAGACCCACGAGTCTTTCCCTCCAGCAGGGAAACTTAACCGGGGAGCGTTGCTTGGCGCGGCTGCTCCGGAGCGGTTTCCCTGTCGGGCTGCGGAGGGAGCGGTCTGGTGGAGCGGGAGAAGCGACGTTCTGTCGCAGCGGACCCCGTCTCCTTTACCCTGAGGCTTTCCGGGGGGCATTGCCTGGCGGGGCTGGCCCGGTTTGCCAACACGGGACGGACAGCTCCTTGCGGCGGGAGAGAGCGGTCTGGCGGGGCGGGAGAGGCGGCGCGCGGTCGCCGCTGACTCCCGTCTCTTTGCCCTGAAGCGCTCCGGGAGGCACCGCTTAGCGGAGCTGGCCCGGTGCGTGGACAGAGGGACAGACGGCTCCTCTCGGTGCGGGAGAGCGTACCGGTGGAGCGGAGGAGGCGGCGCTGTGCCGGCGCTGGCCTCTGCTCCTTTACCCCGAGGCGCTCCGGCGGGCACCGCTCGGCGGGCCTGGCCTGGAGCGCTGACACGGGACGGATGGCTCTCACGTGGAGGGGATGCGGACTGGGGGGGCGGAGGAGGCGGCGCTGTGCCGGCGCTGGCCTCTGCTCCTTTACCCTGAGGCGCTCCGGTGTGCACCGCCTGGCGGGGCTGGCCCGGTGCGCTGACAAGGGACAGTCCGCTCCTCTCGATAGCCCGTGGAGGAGGATAGACACCGAGCTACGAGCGGGGGTTTGGGGCTCTGCGCGGCAGGCACTGACTGCCGTGTTGGACCCTAAACTGCTGTCCACCAGGGAGGCACTGTTCGCAGAGCTGGCCCTGAGTGACACAGCACCGCTCCGGGCTATGGGTCTACGGGGGTCAGGGCCCCCCCTCCCTCCCCCCACACATTTTCAAGACAAGAGACGACCTACAGCAGCGCCCTTATTAGACCCTGGCTGGGATACCTAGCGGTGTGAACGAACAGCCGGTGGATTGAGGAGGGCGGTAAGTATACAGCCCCCCAGGTTCCGACTATAGGACAGCACTATGGGTGTGGCGGTCCAGGGCATCAGGACCTTAAATGTAGCCCAATTTTCTATGGGGCTTAGCCCCGCCCATGCAACAGCACATATGCATTACGCACGCTTTTAATCTGACTCTACAAAACCCCTTTAAACCTTCTAAAAAATGTTATCCCCTGGTCCAATAAGGGCTCAGGCCGTGGATAATTCACAATTTATTTATTTTTTCCCCAAAGATGGACATGGTTACTTTGGGTCACCTGAGGAGCCCTTTCTTTTGGGGATTCTCCCCAACATTGAGGGCCCCTCCAAACCAGGGATTTAACTGGAAGGCAACGTTCAACCGGGGCTGGTCCAGTGAACCTTGGAGGTCTTTTGTTGGGAGCATTCTTTGGGATGGGAGAAGCAATGTTCAGACATGGCTAGGCTCTCATTCCCTCTACCTGACCGAAATCCGGAAGGCAATGCTTTGTCATGGCTGGTCTGGACCTAGGAAAGGAAGGAGTGCTTTCACTTGGACCGATGGAGGCCCTCACAAGACTCCAGAATAAACTATGCTTCCCGTCATAAATTATAAGTCCCTCAATCAAATCCCAAATCTACATAAACCCATCCCAGCTTCCCTAACTCCCTATAACTCCCGCCTTTTAGATAGATTCTCCGTTAATTTCGTTGTAAAATCCTAAGAAATCTCCAATATTAGACGATTGTTTCTCAAACCAAAAACTCGTTAGAAATAAGAAAAGACTCTCAGAAACCAGAATAATCATTTATGTACACTTAAAAATTGGAACAAAAATTCAGTATTTTCTTACAATTTATTACCTACCGTTTTATATGGAATTAAAACTTTGAAATCTCGATTACCTAAACCACTTACCTCACTTACAACTAAACTCTGGCTCAACTTAAATCTTGTTCTCATAAATTAATTACTTACCTTTTTCTCCTTCACTCACCGTTACTTTAATAAATTTAAAAAGACACACCACGGGACTTGATCATTCCCGTTGGGGCCGTCCTTGGATGAGGGTGTATAGTGGTAATGGCCGAAACACCCTGTGATTCCAAGGTACACTACTGAAGATGTGTCAAATTATAATTTCGGGATAATTCAATATAAAGACATTTTAGAACAGAAAAAAATAAGCTTAACATTTTCTCCATAAAACACATTCCAAAAACCGCTAATAATATCCAAAAACGTTTTAAAAACCTCGTACATAACTTTTAATTTCTGAAAAACCTAACCCTAACCCTATGGCCGAAACACTCGATGACACCAAGGTCTTCTACTGATGTGTCTCAAATTTAGACTCTAAACAAAGAACCTATCCTACAAACCTTCACTTAAACCCAATTACCGAGGACTAACACTAAACTATCACTCATTTCAACCACAACTTAAAGAATCCTAACCCAAACACTTGCTCTTAACCTAATATTAGTGGCCTATGCCTAAACTTAAACCTAGGACTCTAAACCTAATATTAGGGGCCTATGCCTAAACTTAAACCTAGGACTCTAAAGCAGCACTCATTTCAACCACATCTGCTGTAATCCTAACCCAAGCTCTTACCCTAAACCTAATATTAGTGGCCTATGCCTAAACTTAAACCTAGGACTCTAAACCTAATATTAGTGGCCTATGCCTAAACTTAAACCTAGGACTCTAAAGCAGCACTCATTTCAACCACATCTGCTGTAATCCTAACCCAAGCTCTTACCCTAAACCTAATATTAGGGGCCTATGCCTAAACCTAAACCTAGGACTCTAAAGCAGCACTCATTTCAACCACATCTGCTGTAATCCTAACCCAAGCTCTTACCCTAAACCTAATATTAGGGGCCTATGCCTAAACTTAAACCTAGGACTCTAAAGCAGCACTCATTTCAACCACATCTGCTATAATCCTAACCCAAGCTCTTACCCTAAACCTAATATTAGGGGCCTATGCCTAAACTTAAACCTAGGACTCTAAAGCAGCACTCATTTCAACCACATCTGCTGTAATCCTAACCCAAGCTCTTACCCTAAACCTAATATTAGTGGCCTATGCCTAAACTTAAACCTAGGACTCTAAAGCAGGACTCATTTCAACCACATCTGCTGTAATCCTAACCCAAGCTCTTACCCTAAACCTAATATTAGTGGCCTATGCCTAAACTTAAACCTAGGACTCTAAAGCAGGACTCATTTTAATCACATTTGCTGTAATCCTAATCCAAGCTCTTACCCTAAAACCTAATATTAGTGGCTTATGCCTAAACTTAAGCCTAGGACTCTATAGAAGCGCTCCTTCCGCAACTTAAATATACTTAATCTCGACCATTATTCTAACCATTGGGAGCTCATGCTTGAACTTGAGCCTCTTTAATACAGTTTTTCTTCACTTTCTCCTCCCCCCTTCCCCTCCCCCATGCCTCCTCTTTGGTGGTGTGGGTGAGAGGGGAAGGGGTTGAGCTCATGCCTGGACAGGTAGGGGAGTAGCTCGACCCCGGACAAGGGTTCTACTCCTATGCTCTTCCGCTTCCTCCCCCATTCCCTCTTTTTTTCCCCTCTCCTTCCCCATACCTCTTCTTTGGATGTGTGTGGTTGGTTGGTTTGGTGGAGCATGCGGCTCGACAGGTGGGGGGAGTGGCTCGACCCTGGACAAGGGTTCTACTCCTTTGCTCTTCCTCTCCATCTTCATCACCACAGCCATTTCTTGGGAGTAGCTCGACCCCGGATAAGGGTTCTACTCCTATGCTCTTCCGCTTCCTCCCCCATTCCCTCTTTTTTTCTTTATTTCCCCTCTCCTTCCCCATACCTCTTCTTTGGATGTGTGTGGTTGGTTGGTTAGGTGGAGCATGCGGCTCGACAGGTGGGGGGAGTGGCTCGACCCTGGACAAGGGTTCTACTCCTTTGCTCTTCCTCTCCATCTTCATCACCACAGCCATTTCTTGGGAGTAGCTCGACCCCGGATAAGGGTTCTACTCCTATGCTCTTCCGCTTCCTCCCCCATTCCCTCTTTTTTTCTTTATTTCCCCTCTCCTTCCCCATACCTCTTCTTTGGATGTGTGTGGTTGGTTGGTTTGGTGGAGCATGCGGCTCGACAGGTGGGGGGAGTGGCTCGACCCTGGACAAGGGTTCTACTCCTTTGCTCTTCCTCTCCATCTTCATCACCACAGCCATTTCTTGGGAGTAGCTCGACCCCGGATAAGGATTCTACTCCTATGCCCTTCCGCTTCCTCCCCCATTCCCTCTTTTTTTCTTTATTTCCCCTCTCCTTCCCCATACCTCTTCTTTGGATGTGTGTGGTTGGTTGGTTTGGTGGAGCATGCGGCTCGACAGGTGGGGGGAGTGGCTCGACCCTGGACAAGGGTTCTACTCCTTTGCTCTTCCTCTCCATCTTCATCACCACAGCCATTTCTTGGGAGTAGCTCGACCCCGGATAAGGGTTCTACTCCTATGCTCTTCCGCTTCCTCCCCCATTCCCTCTTTTTTTCCCCTCTCCTTCCCCATACCTCTTCTTTGGATGTGTGTGGTTGGTTGGTTTGGTGGAGCATGCGGCTCGACAGGTGGGGGGAGTGGCTCGACCCTGGACAAGGGTTCTACTCCTTTGCTCTTCCTCTCCATCTTCATCACCACAGCCATTTCTTGGGAGTAGCTCGACCCCGGATAAGGGTTCTACTCCTATGCTCTTCCGCTTCCTCCCCCATTCCCTCTTTTTTTCTTTATTTCCCCTCTCCTTCCCCATACCTCTTCTTTGGATGTGTGTGGTTGGTTGGTTTGGTGGAGCATGCGGCTCGACAGGTGGGGGGAGTGGCTCGACCCCGGACAAGGGTTCTACTCCTTTGCTCTTCCTCTCCTTCTTCATCACCACAGCCATTTCTTCCCCCTTTCATTTTAAGGTCTATCGTCGCTTTTACGTCCATTAATACAATATTTTTAGTATGACAACTTTAAGCGCCACTGGAATGGGGAAACTCAGCGACGTGCGTGGGCCCGTGCATTGCCTTTGACTCTCCTTAACTGTTTAATTCATCAAGGAATGAACAGGGAGGGTCATCGTGATAATTTTCTAACCCTAACCTAACCCTAACCCTAACCCTAACCCTAACCCTAACCCTAACCCTAACCTAACCCTAACCCTAACCCTAACCCTAACCCTAACCCTAACCCTAACCCTAACCCTAACCCTTAAACCTAGGACTCTAAAGCAGGACTCATTTTAATCACATTTGCTGTAATCCTAATCCAAGCTCTTACCCTAAACCTAATATTAGTGGCTTATGCCTAAACTTAAGCCTAGGACTCTATAGAAGCGCTCCTTCCGCAACTTAAATATACTTAATCTCGACCATTACTCTAACCATTGGGAGCTCATGCTTGAACTTGAGCCTCTTTAATACAGTTTTTCTTCACTTTCTCCTCCCCCCTTCCCCTCCCCCATGCCTCCTCTTTGGTGGTGTGGGTGAGAGGGGAAGGGGTTGAGCTCATGCCTGGACAGGTAGGGGAGTAGCTCGACCCCGGACAAGGGTTCTACTCCTATGCTCTTCCGCTTCCTCCCCCATTCCCTCTTTTTTTCTTTATTTCCCCTCCCCTTCCCCATACCTCTTCTTTGGATGTGTGTGATTGGTTGGTTTGGTGGAGCATGCGGCTCGACAGGTGGGGGGGAGTGGCTCGACCCTGGACAAGGGTTCTACTCCTTTGCTCTTCCGCTTCCTCCCCCATTCCCTCTTTTTTTCTTTATTTCCCCTCTCCTTCCCCATACCTCTTCTTTGGATGTGTGTGGTTGGTTGGTTTGGTGGAGCATGCGGCTCGACAGGTGGGGGGAGTGGCTCGACCCTGGACAAGGGTTCTACTCCTTTGCTCTTCCTCTCCATCTTCATCACCACAGCCATTTCTTGGGAATAGCTCGACCCCGGATAAGGGTTCTACTCCTATGCTCTTCCGCTTCCTCCCCCATTCCCTCTTTTTTTCTTTATTTCCCCTCTCCTTCCCCATACCTCTTCTTTGGATGTGTGTGGTTGGTTGGTTTGGTGGAGCATGCGGCTCGACAGGTGGGGGGAGTGGCTCGACCCTGGACAAGGGTTCTACTCCTTTGCTCTTCCTCTCCATCTTCATCACCACAGCCATTTCTTGGGAGTAGCTCGACCCCGGATAAGGGTTCTACTCCTATGCTCTTCCGCTTCCTCCCCCATTCCCTCTTTTTTTCTTTATTTCCCCTCCCCTTCCCCATACCTCTTCTTTGGATGTGTGTGATTGGTTGGTTTGGTGGAGCATGCGGCTCGACAGGTGGGGGGAGTGGCTCGACCCCGGACAAGGGTTCTACTCCTATGCTCTTCCGCTTCCTCCCCCATTCCCTCTTTTTTTCTTTATTTCCCCTCCCCTTCCCCATACCTCTTCTTTGGATGTGTGTGATTGGTTGGTTTGGTGGAGCATGCGGCTCGACAGGTGGGGGGAGTGGCTCGACCCCGGACAAGGGTTCTACTCCTTTGCTCTTCCTCTCCTTCTTCATCACCACAGCCATTTCTTCCCCCTTTCATTTTAAGGTCTATCGTCGCTTTTACGTCCATTAATACAATATTTTTAGTATGACAACTTTAAGCGCCACTGGAATGGGGAAACTCAGCGACGTGCGTGGGCCCGTGCATTGCCTTTGACTCTCCTTAACTGTTTAATTCATCAAGGAATGAACAGGGAGGGTCATCGTGATAATTTTCTAACCCTAACCCTAACCCTAACCCTAACCCTAACCCTAACCCTAACATTAGTGGCTCATGCCTGAACTTAAGCCTAGGACTCTATAGAAGCGCTCCTTCCGCAACTTAAATATAGTTAATCTCGACCATTACTCTAACCATTGGGAGCTCATGCTTGAATTTGAGCCTCTTTCAATACAGTTTTTCTCCACTTCCTCCTCCCCCCTTCCCCTCCCCCATGCCTCCTCTTTGGTGGTGTGGGTGAGAGGGGAAGGGTTTGAGCTCATGCCTGGACAGGTAGGGGAGTAGCTCGACCCCGGACAAGGGTTCTACTCCTATGCTCTTCCGCTTCCTCCCCCATTCCCTCTATTTCCCCTCTCCTTCCCCATACCTCTTCTTTGGACGTGTGTGGTTGGTTGGTTTGGTGGAGCATGCGGCTTGACAGGTGGGGGGAGTGGCTCGACCCTGGACAAGGGTTCTACTCCTTTGCTCTTCCTCTCCTTCTTCATCACCACAGCCATTTCTTCCCCCTTTCATTTTAAGGTCTATCATCGCTTTTACGTCCATTAACTCTAGCTAGAGTCCTTTACCTAAAACAATATTTTTAGTATGACAACTTTCAGCGCCGCTGGAGTAAGGAAACTGCAGCGACGTACGTGGGCCCGTGCATTGCCTTTGACTCTCCTTAACTGTTTAATTCATCAAGGAATGAACAGGGAGGTCATCGAGATAATTTTCTAACCTAACCCTATCCTAGGGTTAGGGTTTACATGCCTAAACTTAATATTTTTTCCAATTATTAATTCGGACTTCTGTTGATCTTTTCCATTAATTTTTTTCCAAAATTCGAATTCCTATTTTTCCCCCTTTTTTTAAACAATTTTTCCCCTCTTTTGATCATCCCCCCCTTTTTTATTCCTCCCCCCTTTCCCCTCCCTCTTTTTTTATGGGTGTGGAACCTTTGGCCAGGAATACTTAGCCTATTGGCCTCCAGTGTGGATCCTGGATCTCCGTGGTCCATGCTGGGGGCCTTACGGCCAGTGGGCCGCTCTGGGGGTGGACCTGGGGTTGGTCGGGTGTCCTGGGAGTAGGGACGGAATCTCTGTTTTGCTTATGTACTGTTGACATGTTTTTTTTCATTTTTACAAGTGTTTATGCCTGAACCTCACCTATGGTTGAAAACGTGAAACTTAAAGTGTTACATGGTCTAATTAAGGTGGGGGCTGATGTGATCCGTCCCGTCTTCCACTTCGCCTGGGCCGGCGGGGTCGCTCCTGGAGTTTGCCCCTGGCACCTAAGAAGTTAAGGATTATTGCCACTGGGATGAGAATTAATAATAGTCATGCATATAATCTTGTGCATCTTACATATATTTATTTTTTCAGCAAGGTTTGAAACATACGGCAGTGGTGGGTCACTGTATACAGGGCCGACGGCTCTCCCTAGGAGTATTCCTACTGTTGCGGTGATCTGCCCTCTCCTCTGCCCTCCCCGTTTGGTTGCCGCCCTCCTCGTCTGAGGCCAGGTGGGACCAATTTGCAATCAGGTGCACACACCTGGACTGTTCAAAATGACTCTCACTCACTCCACTGTCATGCACCGGGAGCAGCCCAACACCACGGGAGGAGCACAGGAAAACTCCTAAAAAACTCAACAAAAGACTCAACCAACACAAAACGCTGAGCGGGAACGGACTCACTTTTAAAAACCTGAAGAGACTGCCGGTAAGCGCCAGCGCGTGCTTCTGTTGTTAATCCTGTGTTCAGTGCTATTTTGTAAATATTGATTTTTATGCGGTTTACCTGGGTTTAATGTATAGTTTAGAAATTCATCACTGCATTTAATTAACTGTGGTAAACTTGTTAAAAGCATAAATAATGCAGCGTTTAAAATGTACTGTGTAAAAAGTTTAAGTCATAGTTTAAAATAGTGTAAAAGTTAAAATCCTTAAAGGCTTAAAACATTTATAAAAGTGAAGGGTAAAATGTGCTAAAATCATAAATATTTATCCGTATCTACATATAAAACGCTGTGAACTCCATAATTTAAAATGCATGTTAAAAATGTTAGATTTTGTACTGAAAACTTGTGTTAGGGTTAGGTTTAGTTACTTATTGGGAATTTCTTTTCTGTTTTCACTAAGGTTTTTTTTACTAAACAAACCAACGAATGAAGTAAATAAAAGGAGAAAGACAACTTCCTGGCCTAGAGTAAATTCCTGTACATAACTTCAGTAGTGAGCCCATCTCACGTCAGGTGTGGGAACCCGCCCGTTAAAAAACTAGTAAAGGCTAGCAAAACCTGACACCTACTTCCCCTTTACGTAGCTTCTCTCTATAAGAGACAGTGGGTTTGGTTTAGTACTCGCTGTAGGGGTTGATGTCCTTGGGAGGGAAATTAAGGAGCTTTTGAGCAGGCCTGTTGCCAGTGCACCGAAAACCGACTGGTCTTTTTAAGAATAATAACACCAAAACCTAACCCTAACCTATAGGAAGGACAATTTTAGTTCGACAAAAAAAAATTTTTTTTTGGATTATTTTAGCTAGTTAATTTGGTTTATTATTTTGATGTGTACAACACGACTGGGAAAACCTCAGGGTACAACTTGCAGCAGATATGGCCCGTGCATTACCGAGCTCCACTAGGGAGTTGAGTCTAACTCATAAACCTAACCCTCCCTCATGCCTCCTCTTTGGTGGTGTGGGTGAGAGGGGAAGGGGTTGAGCTCACGCCTGGACAGGTGGGGGGAGTGGCTCGACCCTGGACAAGGGTTCTACTCCTTTGCTCTTCCTCTCATTTTTCATCACCACAGTCACTTTTTCCCCCCTTATTTTTGCACCTTTCGGATCTAATGCCAGGCCTTAACGATGGCTATAGCAGGAAGCCTCTACTGAGGACATGTCTGTCTCATTTTACGATGGCCACACCTCTTTGTCAGGGGTTTGCACCTTCTACAATTGGAACCAATCTCACATAATGCAGTGGAACGGGAGACTGCGGATGACGTACGTCGGCCAGTGCAAACCTTTGACTCTCCTTAACTGTTCAATTCACTAAGGAATGAACAGGGAGGTCATCGGGATATTCCCCAAACCTAAACCCAACATAAGCCTTTTATTGTCGCTCTGGGAACTACAGCCATAGAGGAACAGGGATAGGGAGGGGATATTACCCTAACCCTTTGTTTCTTCACTTTTTATTACCTTCAACTGTTTATCTACCAAACCCTAACAAAAACAGTTATTACACAAATTGTCATTGAAAACCCATTTTATAGAAAAGCAAATACAACAGCCATATCCCATTGAAAACTATTTATTGACACAGAATGACAGGTTTACAGCATGTAACATCCAGACTCACAGCACCCCCTACAGTCCTTCAGTGAGTATGCGCTTGGTCTGAGCTCAGGTGATCATGCTTTATAGGTTCTAAGCTCTGTGACAGTCTGTCCAACTCAGAAACACCAAGCTCCGCCCCCGCAGAGGCACAAGGCTCCGCCCTCGCAGAAGCACAAGGCTCCGCCCCCGCAGTGGCACAAGGCTCCGCCCTCGCAGAGGCACAAGGCTCCACCCCCGCAGAGGCACAAGGCTCCGCCCCCTCTGGTGCACAAGGCTCTGCCCCCGCTCGTGTACAAGGCTCCGCCCCCTCTGGTGCACAACGTTTCGCCGCTTCAGGTAAGGCTAGGATGTGGTCAATGAAAGCCTGAAGGTCTTTGTCCAACAATGAGTCTCCGACGCCAAAGTGCTCCTGCCAAAATAAACGTTTAAAACATATTTAGTCCAGAGTCAGGGACAGGAGGGGTCGGGGTTAGGGGACAGTGACATCTCCTGAAGGGTCAGGATTAGGGGACAGTAACACCGGAAGGGTTGGGAGATGGTAAGATCACATAATAGGTCAGCGTTAGGATACTGTAACACCTCCTGAAGGGTCAGGGGGCGGTAAGATCACCTGAAAGGATAGGAGATGGTAAGACCACCTGAAAGGTAAGGGTTAGGGGACAGTGACATCTCCTAAAGGGTCAGGGGACAGTGACATCTCCTAAAGGGTCAGGGGACAGTGACATCTCCTGAAGGGTCAGGATTAGGAGACAGTAACACCTGAAAGGTAAGGGTTGGGGGACAGTGACATCTCCTGAAGGGTTAGGGGACAGTGACATCTCCTGAAGGGTTAGGGGACAGTGACATCTCCTAAAGGGTGAGGAGATGGTAAGAACACCTGAAAGGTGAGGGTTAGGGGACAGTGACATCTCCTGAAGGGTCAGGGGACAGTGACATCTCCTGAAGGGTCAGGGGACAGTGACATCTCCTAAAGGGTGAGGAGATGTAAGACCTTTTGAAGGATTAGCTTGAGCTCACTGCACCTTTTTCCTCTTGGCGGCTGATTGGCTGGACACCGGTGGATTGAAGGTCATGTCTTTGATGCTGTAGTCCTCAAACAGGTCTTCAGGCGCCCTGCACATGAGAGTTACACATTTCTTTAGACGCCTCTGGGGCAGTAGTAGTTGTAATAAGTGTAATATAATTAGTATAGTAGTACAAGTACTGATGTTAGTAATAGTAGTACTGTTAAGGCACTCCTCACCTTCGGCAGAGTTCCAGGCTCAGGGCCTTGGAGCCCTCAGTTGGAGCACCGTGGCTCAGGTGAAAAGCCAAAGTCCTGACGGTAGGATGGAAGTGTCGCTGAACAAACACAAACTGGTTATTCATTTATTCATTGTTTCATGACTCAAACACAAAAGTCCCAGAGAGTCCAGACCCCACTGCCTCCAGGTGTTGGTGAAACTCCTCAGGAGGAGAGTGTCTGAGGCAGTGTCCTAGACCTCCCTCTAGAGGACAGTCTTAACCCTCTCCCTGAGGGGAGTCCTAGACCTCCTGAGGCGAGTCTAGACCTCCTCCTGAGGTGAGTCTCAGTTATAGTGAGTGTGTCTCACCTGTAGGGGCAGTAGTGTGTGTTGTAGTGAGTGTGTCTCACCTGTAGGGGCAGTAGTGTGTGTTGTAGTGAGTGTGTCTCACCTGTAGGGGCAGTAGTGTGTGTTGTAGTGAGTGTGTCTCACCTGTAGGGGCAGTAGTGTGTGTTGTAGTGAGTGTGTCTCACCTGTAGGGGCAATAGTGTGTGTTGTAGTGAGTGTGTCTCACCTGTAGGGGCAGTAGTGTGTGTTGTAGTGAGTGTGTCTCACCTGTAGGGGGAGTAACGAGTGTTGTAGTGAGTGTGTCTCACCTGTAGGGGCAGTAGTGTGTGTTGTAGTGAGTGTGTCTCACCTGTAGGGGCAGTAGTGTGTGTTGCAGTGAGTGTGTCTCACCTGTAGGGGCAGTAGTGTGTGTTGCAGTGAGTGTGTCTCACCTGTAGGGGCAATAGTGTGTGTTGTAGTGAGTGTGTCTCACCTGTAGGGGCAGTAGTGTGTGTTGTAGTGAGTGTGTCTCACCTGTAGGGGCAGTAGTGTGTGTTGTAGTGAGTGTGTCTCACCTGTAGGGGCAATAGTGTGTGTTGTAGTGAGTGTGTCTCACCTGTAGGGGCAGTAGTGTGTGTTGTAGTGAGTGTGTCTCACCTGTAGGGGCAGTAGTGTGTGTTGTAGTGAGTGTGTCTCACCTGTAGGGGGAGTAACGAGTGTTGTAGTGAGTGTGTCTCACCTGTAGGGGCAGTAGTGTGTGTTGTAGTGAGTGTGTCTCACCTGTAGGGGCAGTAGTGTGTGTTGTAGTGAGTGTGTCTCACCTGTAGGGGCAGTAGTGTGTGTTGTAGTGAGTGAGTCTCACCTGTAGGGGCAGTAGTGTGTGTTGTAGTGAGTGTGTCTCACCTGTAGGGGCAGCAGTGTGTGTGTTGTAGTGAGTGTGTCTCACCTGTAGGGGCAGTAGTGTGTGTTGTAGTGAGTGAGTCTCACCTGTAGGGGCAGTAGTGTGTGTTGTAATGAGTGTGTCTCACCTGTAGGGGCAGTAGTGTGTGTTGTAGTGAGTGAGTCTCACCTGTAGGGGCAGCAGTGTGTGTTGTAGTGAGTGTGTCTCACCTGTAGGGGCAGTAGTGTGTGTTGTAGTGAGTGTGTCTCACCTGTAGAGGCAGTAGTGTGTGTTGCAGTGAGTGAGTCTCACCTGTAGGGGCAGTAGTGTGTGTTGTAGTGAGTGTGTCTCACCTGTAGGGGCAGTAGTGTGTGTTGTAGTGAGTGTGTCTCACCTGTAGGGGCAGTAGTGTGTGTTGTAGTGAGTGAGTCTCACCTGTAGGGGCAGTAGTGTGTGTTGTAGTGAGTGTGTCTCACCTGTAGGGGCAGCAGTGTGTGTTGTAGTGAGTGTGTCTCACCTGTAGGGGCAGTAGTGTGTGTTGTAGTGAGTGAGTCTCACCTGTAGGGGCAGTAGTGTGTGTTGTAATGAGTGTGTCTCACCTGTAGGGGCAGTAGTGTGTGTTGTAGTGAGTGAGTCTCACCTGTAGGGGCAGCAGTGTGTGTTGTAGTGAGTGTGTCTCACCTGTAGGGGCAGTAGTGTGTGTTGTAGTGAGTGAGTCTCACCTGTAGGGGCAGTAACGAGTGTTGTAGTGAGTGTGTCTCACCTGTAGGGGCAGTAGTGTGTGTTGTAGTGAGTGTGTCTCTCCTGTAGGGGCAGTAGTGTGTGTTGTAGTGAGTGAGTCTCACCTTTAGGGGCAGTAACGAGTGTTGTAGTGAGTGTGTCTCACCTGTAGGGGCAGTAGTGTGTGTTGTAGTGAGTGTGTCTCACCTGTAGGGGCAGTAACGAGTGTTGTAGTGAGTGTGTCTCACCTGTAGGGGCAGCAGTGTGTGTTGTAGTGAGTGTGTCTCACCTGTAGGGGCAGTAGTGTGTGTTGTAGTGAGTGAGTCTCACCTTTAGGGGCAGTAACGAGTGTTGTAGTGAGTGTGTCTCACCTGTAGGGGCAGTAGTGTGTGTTGTAGTGAGTGTGTCTCACCTGTAGGGGCAGTAACGAGTGTTGTAGTGAGTGTGTCTCACCTGTAGGGGCAGTAGTGTGTGTTGCAGTGAGTGTGTCTCACCTGTAGGGGCAGTAGCGTGTGTTGTAGTGAGTGTGTCTCACCTGTAGGGGCAGTAGTGTGTGTTGTAGTGAGTGTGTCTCACCTGTAGGGGCAGTAACGAGTGTTGTAGTGAGTGTGTCTCACCTGTAGGGGCAGTAGTGTGTGTTGCAGTGAGTGTGTCTCACCTGTAGGGGCAGTAGCGTGTGTTGTAGTGAGTGTGTCTCACCTGTAGGGGCAGCAGTGTGTGTTGCAGTGAGTGAGTCTCACCTGTAGGGGCAGTAGCGTGTGTTGTAGTGAGTGTGTCTCACCTGTAGGGACAGTAGTTTGTGTTGCAGTGAGTGTGTCTCACCTGTAGGGGCAGTAGTGTGTGTTGTAGTGAGTGTGTCTCACCTGTAGGGGCAGTAGCGTGTGTTGTAGTGAGTGTGTCTCACCTGTAGGGACAGTAGTTTGTGTTGCAGTGAGTGTGTCTCACCTGTAGGGGCAGTAGTGTGTGTTGTAGTGAGTGTGTCTCACCTGTAGGGACAGTAGTTTGTGTTGCAGTGAGTGTGTCTCACCTGTAGGGGCAGTAGTGTGTGTTGTAGTGAGTGTGTCTCACCTGTAGGGACAGTAGTTTGTGTTGCAGTGAGTGTGTCTCACCTGTAGGGGCAGTAGTGTGTGTTGTAGTGAGTGTGTCTCACCTGTAGGGGCAGTAGCTCCCACAGCGTGGCGTTGTGAGCATTGCTGTGCTCCGGTTCGTTGAGCTCTGGGAGGAAACATCCGCTGCCCTGAAGCTCGGTGTCGAGGAGAGCGTCGCAGCGCGGGAACGTCTGAGGGACACGGCCACATGTGTTAATAAAGGCTTGTTAATAATTATCACACAGGGCGGCTGAAAGTGCTGACTAAAGATGGTTGATGAAGCGCGGTGATAATGTCGTTCTCACCTGGAGCAGCGTCCTGTTCGCCGCTAACACAGCGATGCTGGCGTTGGGCAGCGTGTGCAGACTGAGCGTGCTCAGGCGCTTCAGGTATGACATCACTCTCTGAAGAGTCACATGTTTCCGTCGCCGTGGGAACATGGTATCCACACAGCGAAGCGCAATGGACACGTCGTCATTAGAGAAGCCTGAGGGTTAGGGTTAGTTTAAAAGTTTAAATATCTGACCTCACAGAAACATGCAATATGACTCAAATAGGTCTACAGGCGACGACACAGACACGTTTGTACGAGTAGTTTACCTGCGTGTAGCTGCATTAGAACAGAGTAAAGATGAGAGTAAAACTTCAGAGGATCAATGTTCAAGACGTCGCCTAAAAACAAGAATTCAAAAATAGTTTCAGAGACGAGCAGGGGAGGAGGAGGAGCAGAGGAGGAGGAGAAGATTCTCACCTTGTCCTGATAAAATGGTGAAGACCGTCTGGATGCAGTGGAGACTCTCTCTGTTCGACAGATTCTGAAAACAAACAAACAAACATAAGCCTCCGCTCTGCCTCTCCTCTGCCTCTCCTCTGCCTCTCCTCTGAATCTCCTCTGCCTCTCCTCTGCCTCTCCACTGCCTCTCCTCTGCCTCTCCTCTCCTCCTCCTCCTCTCCTCCTCCTCCTCTGCTTCTCCTCCTCCTCTGCTTCTCTCCTCTCCTTCTCTCCTCTCCTCCTCCTCTCTCCTAATCTGCTCTTCACTTCTCCTCCTCTGCTTCTCTCCTCCTCCTCCTCTGCTTCTCTCCTCCTCCTCTGCTTCTCTCCTCTCCTTCTCTCCTCTCCTCCTCCTCTCTCCTCCTCTGCTCTTCACTTCTCCTCCTCTGCTTCTCTCCTCTCCTCCTCCTCTCTCCTCCTCTGCTTCTCTCCTCCTCCTCCTCCTCCTCTTCCCCTCTGTGCCTGTGGGAGATAAACTCACCCCTGATTGGACGAGCTGCTGCAGGACAGAGACGAGGTCGTCAAAGAACTCCAGATTTATCAGATGAGCGAAACTGCAACGAGACGAACATGAAATCAGTAAAAGACAAAAACTAAATCTCAAACTAAACCCAACAGTAACACACGCCATCCCAAACCAAACGACATTAAACATATATGAGACGAATGTGAAATCAGTAAAGGACAGTCAAACTAAAACGTTAGTTTTAGTTTGCTTTACTCAAATCTAAAAGAGTTTACAGCCTATAGTGGAACACCTCATTTGAAACTGTAAGAGTAATGTAAGAGAACGGATCTAATGAACTTTTTTCCTTCTCAGGTTTTAGTGGTTCTTATCCCAGTTGGTCTGGTTTTTGCCTCAGAGTGTAATGTAACTGATGAAGCAACAAAAATATGACTAAAAATGAATGTAAAGAAACGTAACATAAAAGGTGACAACAAAAACTAGGAAAAAGATTAGCCCTTAGCGTTCAAATGAGCCCTTCCACTGGCCTTGAGGCAGTAAACTCCAGACGTGAAGTTTTACGATTTGACAACATGAAACAAGACAAAACAGAACAAAAGACAAAAACTGAAACATCACAAAGTAAAACAGAGCGACTCACTGGGCCAGTCCCTCCAGAACGGCCGACAGCAGAACAGACTTCTGAGCCTTCTTCAGGATCCGGAAGTAAATCACAAACACCACGTTGAGGATCTCTGTGTGCTGAAATAATGAGAATATATTATAATAATAATATAATAATAATGATTTAAACTGAAACAGGTTTAAACATGATTTAAGATGAAACAGGTTTAATAATTATTTAAGTTTAATAATGATTTAAGCTGAAACAGGTTTAATAATGATTTAAAATGAAACAGGTTTAAACATGATTTAAGATGAAACAGGTTTAATAATTATTTAAGTTTAATAATGATTTAAGCTGAAACAGGTTTAATAATGATTTAAACTGAAACAGGTTTAAACATGATTTAAGATGAAACAGGTTTAATAATTATTTAAGTTTAATAATGATTTAAGCTGAAACAGGTTTAATAATGATTTAAAATGAAACAGGTTTAATAATGATTTAAAATGAAACAGGTTTAATAAAGTGGAAGCAGGTTTAATAATTATATTAATTTAAGCCCCCGGTCAACTGCCTGATGGGGGCGCCATAGAGCCTTCTTCTATAATTTTTTCTCACCGGCCACTAAAATTAGAGCTCACTGACAAACAACTTTGGATCCCTGTTACTCGTGCGTCGGTGAATGTTAGCTACGTGAATTCTTCTGGATGTAAATGATACTCGTGCGTCGGTGAATGTTAGCTACGTGAATTCTTCTGGATGTAAATGATACTCGTGCGTCGGTGAATGTTTGCTACGTGAATTCTTCTGGATGTAAATGATACTCGTGCGTCGGTGAATGTTTGCTACGTGAATTCTTCTGGATGTAAATGTTACTCGTGCGTCGGTGAATGTTAGCTACGTGAATTCTTCTGGATGTAAATGATACTCGTGCGTCGGTGAATGTTAGCTACGTGAATTCTTCTGGATGTAAATGATACTCGTGCGTCGGTGAGTGTTTGCTACGTGAATTCTTCTGGATGTAAATGATACTCGTGCGTCGGTGAGTGTTAGCTACGTGAATTCTTCTGGATGTAAATGATACTCGTGCGTCGGTGAGTGTTAGCTACGTGAATTCTTCTGGATGTAAATGATACTCGTGCGTCGGTGAGTGTTAGCTACGTGAATTCTTCTGGATGTAAATGATACTCGTGCGTCGGTGAGTGTTAGCTACGTGAATTCTTCTGGATGTAAATGATACTCGTGCGTCGGTGAATGTTTGCTACGTGAATTCTTCTGGATGTAAATGATAGTCATTACCAGTTGGAGCTTCTTGTCTCGCGACTCATCGGCCTCGGCCTCCAGCAGCTCCTTCTGCAGACGCTCCTCCGTCTTCTTCCACTGAGGACAAAGACAAATCACGGTTAAAAACAATGGAACTTCCACTGAAAACAGTTATGAGGCTGTGAAAAAATAAAGATAGAAATGTCCAAAGGTCTTGGTTTCGAACTCCACTTGTGCCTCTGATGCTGATCTTCATAAAACTCTGGAGCAAAATGTTTATTTAGGGAGAAATTTCAACTGCTTTAGTTTCAACTGTACTTAATTTACTCATATTCTGCTGATATGGTCCCTCAAAAGGTTTCTCATAGGTCTCTCAAAGGCTATTCAAAAGGTCACTCAAAAAGTTTCTCAAAGGATCCTCTCTAGTTTAATCAATGGTAAACACAGGTACGATCGTGTAGTGAGGAAACACGATGCTCCTTCACTGACCTTCCTCTGCTCCGACACTGACCTTCCTCTGCTCCGACACTGACCTTCCTCTGCTCTGACACTGACCTTCCTCTGCTCCGACACTGACCTTCCTCTGCTCCGACACTGACCTTCCTCTGCTCCGACACTGACCTTCCTCTGCTCCGACACTGACCTTCCTCTGCTCCGACACTGACCTTCCTCTGCTCCGACACTGACCTTCCTTTGCTCCGACACTGACCTTCCTCTGCTCTGACACTGACCTTCCTCTGCTCAGACACTGACCTTCCTTTGTTCCGACACTGACCTTCCTCTGCTCAGACACTGACCTTCCTCTGCTCCGACACTGACCTTCCTCTGCTCCGACACTGACCTTCCTCTGCTCCGACACTGACCTTCCTCTGCTCCGACACTGACCTTCCTTTGCTCCGACACTGACCTTCCTCTGCTCCGACACTGACCTTCCTCTGCTCCTTCACTGACCATCCTCTGCTCCTTCACTGACCTTCCTCTGCTCCTACACTGACCTTCCTCTGCTCCGACACTGACCTTCCTCTGCTCCGACACTGACCTTCCTCTGCTCCGACACTGACCTTCCTCTGCTCCGACACTGACCTTCCTCTGCTCCTTCACTGACCTTCCTCTTCTCAGACACTGACCTTCCTCTGCTCTGACACTGACCTTCCTCTCCTAATACACTGACCTTCCTCTGCTAATACACTGACCTTCCTCTGCTCCTTCACTGACCTTCCTCTGCTCAGACACTGACCATCCTCTGCTCAGACACTGACCTTCCTCTGCTCTGACACTGACCTTCCTCTGCTCCGACACTGACCTTCCTCTGCTCAGACACTGACCTTCCTCTGCTCAGACACTGACCTTCCTCTGCTCAGACACTGACCTTCCTCTGCTTCGACACTGACCATCCTCTGCTCCGACACTGACCTTCCTCTGCTCTGACACTGACCTTCCTCTGCTTCGACACTGACCTTCCTCTGCTCCTTCACTGACCTTCCTCTGCTCCGACACTGACCTTCCTCTGCTCCTACACTGACCTTCCTCTGCTCCGACACTGACCTTCCTCTGCTCTGACACTGACCTTCCTCTGCTCAGACACTGACCTGCTCCGACACTGACCTTCCTCTGCTCAGACACTGACCTTCCTCTGCTCTGACACTGACCTTCCTCTGCTCCTACACTGACCTTCCTCTGCTCTGACACTGACCTTCCTCTGCTCCTTCACTGACCTTCCTCTGCTCTGACACTGACCTTCCGCTGCTCTGAAACTGACCTTCCTCTGCTCAGACACTGACCTTCCTCTGCTCCGACACTGACCTTCCTCTGCTCCGACACTGACCTTCCTCTGCTCCGACACTGACCTTCCTCTGCTCCGACACTGACCTTCCTCTGCTCTGAAACTGACCTTCCTCTGCTCAGACACTGACCTTCCTCTGCATGCGTGACAGGTTCTTCTTCTTGTCTTTGTTGTTCATAAACTTGTGCTTCGGCGCCGTGTCGTCCATGTCTCTCTTCATCTGCACCTCTTTGATCCGGAGCGAGAGCAGAGTCTGTAGAACCTGCATCGCAACAACAAAAACAAAAACATATAAAATCATCCGATTGAGAGAAAAACTGTTGATCAAAATAATAAAGGCTGAAATAATAAAGCCTGACCTCAGGTCGGAGCTCGTAGTTCAAGTTTTTGACCAATCCAGAAACGACTCGAACCGCAGCCAGTGAAGCTCCGCCCACTTTGTCCTGAACAAACAGCGCCTTAAAGGATCCGCAGACGAGACACGAGACCTGCCACAAACAAACTGTGTTAGTCCTGGTTTACATCCAAGTTTTTATGCTGTTGGTCCAGTGACAGAATTACAGGAGGCTCAAATTAATGATATTACCCCCAGTTTTTATTTTTTTCCATTTTTGTTACTTATTTGGCCCATTTGCCCCCATTTCTCACACATTTGTTGACATCGTAGATGATATTGTAAATGCACAGATCTCTCACACATTATTCTGTTTTTGGTTTTAAACGACAAATACTTAGTATAGGTATCAGTATCGAATACCAAGTAAGGATCAGGGTCAGATCCAAACCTCTGTGTCGCGGTGGTTTATCAGAGGGACCAGGGTCAGGGTCTAGATCAGGGACTAGGGCAGGGGTTAGTGTCAGAGTCAGGTCCAAACCTCTGTGTCGCGGTGGTTCATCAGAGCGACCAGGGTCTGGGTCTGGGTCTAGATCAGGGACTAGGGCAGGGGTTAGTGTCAGAGTCAGGTCCAAACCTCTGTGTCGCGGTGGTTCATCAGAGGGACCAGGGTCAGGGTCTAGATCAGGGACTAGGGCAGGGGTTAGTGTCAGAGTCAGGTCCAAACCTCTGTGTCGCGGTGGTTCATCAGAGGGACCAGGGTCTGGGTCTAGATCAGGGACTAGGGCAGGGGTTAGTGTCAGAGTCAGGTCCAAACCTCTGTGTCGCAGTGGTTCATCAGAGGGACCAGGGTCTGGGTCTAGATCAGGGACTAGGGCAGGGGTTAGTGTCAGAGTCAGGTCCAAACCTCTGTGTCGCAGTGGTTCATCAGAGGGACCAGGGTCTGGGTCTAGATCAGGGACTAGGGCAGGGGTTAGTGTCAGAGTCAGGTCCAAACCTCTGAGTCGCGGTGGTTCATCAGAGGGACCAGGGTCAGGGTCTAGATCAGGGACTAGGGCAGGGGTTAGTGTCAGGTCCAAACCTCTGTGTCGCGGTGGTTCATCAGAGGGACCAGGGTCTGGGTCTGGGTCTAGATCAGGGACTAGGGCAGGGGTTAGTGTCAGAGTCAGATCCAAACCTCTGTGTCGCGGTGGTTCATCAGAGGGACCAGGGTCTGGGTCTAGATCAGGGTCTAGATCAGGGACTAGGGCAGGGGTTAGTGTCAGGTCCAAACCTCTGTGTCGCGGTGGTTCATCAGAGGGACCAGGGTCTGGGTCTAGATCAGGGACTAGGGCAGGGGTTAGTGTCAGGTCCAAACCTCTGTGTCGCGGTGGTTCATCAGAGGGACCAGGGTCTGGGTCTGGGTCTAGATCAGGGACTAGGGCAGGGGTTAGTGTCAGAGTCAGGTCCAAACCTCTGTGTCGCAGTGGTTCATCAGAGGGACCAGGGTCTGGGTCTGGGTCTAGATCAGGGACTAGGGCAGGGGTTAGTGTCAGAGTCAGGTCCAACCTCTGAGTCGCGGTGGTTCATCAGAGGGACCAGGGTCTGGGTCTAGATCAGGGTCTAGATCAGGGACTAGGGCAGGGGTTAGTGTCAGGTCCAAACCTCTGTGTCGCGGTGGTTCATCAGAGGGACGAGGATCACGATGATGTTGTTGTGGAAGTTGAAGTGCGACAGATGCAGCAGGAGTTCACACAGACACTTCACCGAGACTAAGGCCAGACCTCGATACGAGTCCAAGGACACGGTCTGGACCCGCTTTGCCCGGCTGCCCTTCCAGTCTGAGAACACACAGAGAATGGGGTTTACCCACCGCCTGGTTCAGTTTAGTCCTAGTTCGGTTCAGCCCTGGTTTAGTTCTGGTTCAATCCTGGTATTTACCTGAGATGATCTGCTCCAGATCCTCCAGGAAGAACTTGTACTGACTCAGCAAACCCTCCTCAAACTCCCGGAGCGCCTGGGTCTCCTTCTTCACCTGCAGATGAAAAACACAGAAACATCGTGTGTGAAACCGACACAACAGGAGGATGATAGTGCTGTGACGTTTCTCAACGGCTCTTCTGAACGGCTCTTTAATGCAAACGGCTCTTTAAGGTGATCGGTTTGAACCGGATCTCAATTGTGAAAAGAAACGGATCTTTTTTCCCCAGAACTCAAGAATCTGCCCAACAACGGAGCCACACAAGGGAAGTGTTCTGCTCTTCAGTCAGAGATAGTTGCAGCCTCTTATTAATTGCGGAATCCTTCCGGTGGGTTTACAGAAGTGCAGCAATGGAGGCACGGCCCATGAGGGCCATTCAATGCCGTCAGGGGGAAAACTCAAAAAATGTGCTTAAAAATGGACCTATGGGCATTTTGTCCTGTTTTTGGCAACATAACTACAGTGGTAAAGGAGGTGCAGTACCTTGGAGCTCCTCTCGGTGGTGCTCAGGGGCCGGATTTTAAAGGTGGGAGCTATGTCTTTAAAAACCTCCATCAGAGAAAACATCACGAGCTTCTTCACCGTCACCGCGATCGACGAGTCCGACTCTGTCAGCATCGAACGCAGCTCCTTCAGGCGCTTCATCTGTGAACGACAAACAAGGTAAACGAGCGCGAAGAGCCCGAGTCTGAGCACCGAGAGTCCCACTCTGAGCACCGAGAGTCCCACTCTGAGCACCAAGAGTCCCACTCTGAGCACCGAGAGCCCCACTCTGAGCACCGAGAGCCTCACTCTGAGCACCAAGAGTCCCACTCTGAGCACCAAGAGTCCCACTCTGAGCACCGAGAGTCCCACTCTGAGCACCGAGAGTCCCACTCTGAGCACCGAGAGTCCCACTCTGAGCACCGAGAGTCCCACTCTGAGCACCGAGAGTCCCACTCTGAGCACCGAGAGTCCCACTCTGAGCACCGAGAGTCCCACTCTGAGCACCGAGAGTCCCACTCTGAGCACCGAGAGTCCGACTCTGAGCACCGAGAGTCCGACTCTGAGCACCGAGAGTCCCACTCTGAGCACCGAGAGTCCCACTCTGAGCACCGAGAGTCCCACTCTGAGCACCGAGAGTCCCACTCTGAGCACCGAGAGTCCCACTCTGAGCACCGAGAGTCCCACTCTGAGCACCGAGAGTCCCACTCTGAGCACCGAGAGTCCCACTCTGAGCACCGAGAGTCCGACTCTGAGCACCGAGAGTCCGACTCTGAGCACCGAGAGTCCGACTCTGAGCACCGAGAGTCCGACTCTGAGCACCGAGAGTCCCACTCTGAGCACCGAGAGTCCCACTCTGAGCACCAAGAGTCCCACTCTGAGCACCAAGAGCCCCACTGTGAGAACCAAGAGCCCGACTCTAAACACCTACGTTGTTGTGTGGATCGGCGACGATGGCGGAGGCCAGTGCTGCCACCTGCTGTTTCCTCTGAGTGAGGCGCAGCACACGCTCCTCTGGGCTCAACAGCACCTCTGCAGGACAAAAACAAGTATTACACACTGTTCTTTATTCAACTCTAAGGCAGAGGGTCACACACTGCCCCCTACAGGACACTTACCAGACTGTTCAGGCTCTTCCTGTTCCTGCTGCGGCTCCTCCTCTTCCTCTTCATCCTCCTCTTCCTGTCGAGTGACAACTGGAGACAAAGGACACCAAACAAACATCAAACACGAAAGAAGAGGAAGTGAGAGGGTTAATGCTCCTGTCTTTGTGCCACTGGAGGGAGGGGTTAGTTAGCTAGTTAGTTAGGTTAGTTACCTCTCTCCACAGTCTGGGGGATCACTCCTCTCTTGTCTTTTATGGGCAGGAGGTGAATCACTTCCTTCTCCTCCGTTTTGGCCATCTTTCGAGGGACTTTCTCCAGATCCCTCAGCAGCTCAGACTTTCTCTTCTTGGTGCTGTGAACCGGAGCGCTGCAGATACAAACACAAAAACACACGTGAGAATCTCCGTCTGAATCTGTACAGGGTTTAGGTCATGAACATTTAATAACGGACATGTCGACCCAGAGTTCAGCTCGGAGGCCTGAGCTCATGTTTCAGACTCTTTAGATCAAACAGGGGTTTAGTTTGGAGGACTTTCTGGAGCATTTCTCTCTTTTGGGGACTGAGGGTCATGTTAGAATTAGGGGATTACGTAAGAATTAGGGGGTCGTTACCTTGACGACAGGTCTCTGGTGATGAATGATGCTCTTTGGGCCATGTCCTTCATCTGCTGCAGATCCTCTTCCTCCAACATGTCTGTAGGCAGCTCCTCCACAAACTGCTCCTCCTGGACTTCATCTACAACCAGACCAACCAGAACTATTACCCTATAACCCTACAGAGAACCCAAAACACCCAGACAAAACACGAATTACTCTGTGACCCGACAAACCCTGAACATGTCCTGCGTCTGACCGTGATGATATCTGACCCTAACTGGCTGTTGGTGGCGCTCTTACCTGGGTTAGGGCAGTATCGGTTCAGTTCCTGGGGCTGGCTGTTGGTGGCGCTCTTCAGGGCTTTGCGGAGACGTTTCTGTTCTTTTCGTTGCTTCTTCTCTGTGTTTTGTTTCTTGAAGCTCCGGTTTTTCTGTTTGTTTTCCAGCTTCACGCCCGACGTCTTCAGAAGCTTCCGGAACGACGGGCGCCGCTTCTTCGATCGTGGCTGAAACAGAAACGTTACAGATTCAGAAATGAACAGATATTGAGGTTTGAGGTCAGGAACCCTCGTCTTTTAGCCGCTAAGTTCAACTTAATAATCATCTGTCAAGATTTTACTCACATTTGCAACATTTCTGAAAATAAATGTAATTGTTTTGGCTCAAATAATATATTTTTAATGTTGTGAAGATAAAAAAATGATGTTTAAATTAGGGCTGTGCAATTAATCGCTGTGATTAGTGTGTGATTTATCCCTGTGATTTCAGGGATAAATCACACGCTGGGACTTTGTCTTCACATAAAAACTGTCCCAAATGACCTGAATTACTTCTCATCCCACCTGAACACAGCACATGTCCTGTTTTATGACTCTGTGGCCTCTGCTCTCCACTACGCTGCCGTGTGCTGGGCCCCGGGCCGCACAGAGCGGGACAAGAACAGACTGAACAAGCTGGTCAGGAGGGGCAGCTCCGTCCTGGGCTGCCCCCTGGGGGACAGGAGGGTGTTAGCCAAGCTCACCTCCATCATGGACAACACCTCCCACCCACTGCACGGGACTGTAGAAGAGCTGAGCAGCTCTCTCAGTGGCAGGTCCTTCATCCCCACTGCTGTCAGACTGAGCAATAAGTCTGTAGAGTAACATGTGCAATAATCTCTGTATCAGCTGCTCTTTATTCCCTGAACCAGCGTCACGTATTGACATCCTGCACTAGGACGGTAACTTTACACCCCGACACTCTACTTATATAACCTGTTTATCCTATTTTTATTTATTATTATTCCCTTATTGTTATAACTCTTCCCCATAAGATTTGTGCTTTACTTATTGTACATAAGACGCCTCGTTTTCTACTATTGAACTGTTTGCACATTTCCCGTCTGTTTTGCTCACTCTGAGTGATCTGATTGAACCGATTGTAACAAGTGAGTTTCTCCGTTGTGAGATCAATGAAGGATTATCTTATATTATCCACTTAAGCTTTACCCAAATCTTTGAAAAAAAACAAAGTGACAAAAAGTAATGAAACAGAAATGCTTCAAAAAAGTAACAAAACCAAACATGCCAGCAAAAAAAGTTACAATCTGCTTTCTTTCAAATGAGACTCTGTTGCTCTCCAGCGCAGAAGCTTTAGAATTGGGTAAAGCTGAACTGGAGAAAATGTGCTTGGTTAAGGCAGGGGGCATCTAGCAGTGTTCACATTAAGTCACGTTTTGTTTTTCATAATTGTCACGAGTAGAAAATAAATCAGCCTTTTACTCACAGTATTTGAGTAAACATGTACTCCAGGTACTCTTTACTCTTTACTCTTTACTCTTACCTGAGTAAATATTTCTGCTCTACCGCCTCTGACACCGAGCAACAAAAACAATACTCAAGTACAAGTCATTTTACTCAAGTAGTTTGCGGCTGATCTCGGATTTAAAGTCTTAAATATGAACAGAAACATTAAGATAATCTCTTTATTCTTTACATCTGCCCCTGTGGAGGCGTCCGCTCCGTGAAGTCACGTCTCTCATCTATAATCAGCCCATAATCAGTCTGTAATCAGTCTAAAACCTGCAGTAAACGATATTAAAACACTTGTCTCAACTCACCGGGCCCATGTCTGCGCTGTGTCCGGGATCAGAGCTCCAGACGCGGCCGTAAATCCCAGAGAAACACGAAGAAAAACACAGAAACGCGAGTGAAAACAGCAGCAGCTGCACAGGAACCACGAGGGTCTGCGCTTACACGTGACCCGGAAACAACCCGGAAACAGCCCAGGAAAACCACAGCGCCCTGGGTGGCCATGTGGTGAAACTGCACACACAGGTTTAATAGATAAAGATTTGTATGAATTCAAACGTGTCCAAAGACTCACCGCTGATTCTCAAAACAACCAACGCTTTTCTTCATCATCAAAACTTTATTGAGGTTCAATTAAAAAACAAACAAATAATTGTATCACTTTATTATGGCAAAATGAAATGACCCTGAACAAAGTCTATAAACGGCTCAGATCCAGGTACGTTATCAGTCTACAGCTTTATTACACGCTGCCTCATAAACATAACTTTAATGTGAATCATTAACATTACGAGCCCCGTTCACCCCATTATAAACTCCGGTGTAATGACAGGAGCTGCCCCCCAAACGGAACTGTAACTGATCACTTTGTTTCACATTTATAAAACATTTAAAAGAGCTTTGTGCCTTGACAGTGAAGTCTTTTATAAACCTTCACAGAGAAACGCGGAGAGAGCGGTCACTTTGGGAAAGTTTGTGTCTGAGATTTTCCCGCTGTACCAGTTTGGTCAGGGGGGCAGTTTCGTCCACGACACTGGGCTGATCCTCACCGTCACCCCGCGCAGGAGTCACCTTCGGCGGGCACAGAACACACGCCGCACCGCTGGAGTTAACTTTCCTTCAGACTCAGAGGTTTCCACAGTGTTTTTACATCCGTGGAGCAAATATTCTGGATCGACATCTTTTATAAACTGTGACTTTTCATTCAGCGGAGCTCGGTCAAAGCACAAGCCGAGAACAGAGCGCTGCAGCCGGGCAAAGGATCCACGAGGCTCCGCTCTCTCCACAACAACAAACCAACTTTGTAACTTTGTATGCGCTCTGGATGAGCCCGAACTACACTCTGACTCTGTCAATCTGGGAATAACGGAAAGAGTGACCTGGGACCGACCCCGAGATGGATTCCATTCAGCTCTGACTCTGACCGAAGAGAGAGCTCCCAGGCGGGCACAGGCTCCGCGCGGATCCGGTCGGTTAGCATCTTTAGCACTGTGTTAGCATCTTTAGCTCTGTGTTAGCCTCTGTAGCTCTGCGTTAGCTCACTGTTACCGCCTTTATTTCTATGGTTTGCTCCGTTAGCCATTAGCCTAAATAGCTCAGTTAGCCATTAGCTCCCTTACTTCTATGGGCTGATTAGCTCCGTTAGCCGTTAGCCTCGTTAGCAGCATTAGCCGCGCTCCGGAGAAGATGCAGTGCGTGAACCTGCTGAAGAAGAGGAGTCTGGACCTGGAGCCGTGGGACTTCTGCAAACGCGTAAGTCCTTTTTTAATGCTGCCTTTGTCTTGCCTTTAAGTGCTTGTACTTGTGTTTGTCCTCCTAACAAAAATACATAAGGAAACACTGTAAACAAGTAGGCTAAAATCTCGTGTGAAATGTATCTACAAGTCCCCGACCTCGGGTAAAAATGCAGCAAAGACGTTTGTTCTTTTTGTTTCATTATTATGTGACATGCTTTCTTGTTATGTCACGTGTTTCAGAAGCGCGTGTGTTTGGGGTCGGAGCTCGTGGAGGACTGTCCCATGGAAACGTGCGACGGTTTGAATGTGACCAATCAGCTCCCGCCTCCACAGACCGAGCAGGTGAAAGATTAAACCAAAGAGGAGGTCAGAGGTTTGATTCTTCAGACTTGTTTCTATTATCTGTCTTCTGTTTCAGCTGAAGCCCGGCTCTGGTCCTGGTCTGGTTTGTCAGCGCTGCCTCAGAGGAGAACCAGTACGATAAACACAATAACATGATTACAGCGTTATTCACCAGGACATTTAGTTGTTTAGAGTGTTTCTGAGAGCTGAATGTGGCACGTTTCTCCATAAAGGCTTATCTTACTCGTAATAATAACTCTGAATTATGAAACACAGAGTAAAGTTTCCTGTTTCTGTTTCAGGGACACATCAACCACATCCTGGGCCTTCAGCCAATCACACGGCAGCTCTGAGTGATGTCACCTCTGACCGACCAATCACAGTGCTCCCTCAGATACTGCAGTACTCCCTCAGATACTGCAGTTCTCTCTCAGATACTGCAGTACTCCCTCAGATACTGCAGTACTCCCTCAGATACTGCAGTACTCCCTCAGATACTGCAGTACTCTCTCAGATACTGCAGTACTCTCTCAGATACTGCAGTACTCCCTCAGATACTGCAGTACTCCCTCAGATACTGCAGGACTCCCTCAGATACTGCAGTACTCCCACAGATACTGCAGTACTCCCACAGATACTGCAGTACTCCCTCAGATACTGCAGTACTCCCTCAGATACTGCAGTACTCCCTCAGATACTGCAGTTCTCCCTCAGATACTGCAGTACTCCCTCAGATACTGCAGTACTCCCTCAGATACTGCAGTACTCTCTCAGATACTGCAGTACTCCCTCAGATACTGCAGTACTCCCTCAGATACTGCAGTACTCCCTCAGATACTGCAGTACTCCCTCAGATACTGCAGTACTCCCTCAGATACTGCAGTACTCCCTCAGATACTGCAGTACTCCCTCAGATACTGCAGTACTCCCTCCGATACTGCAGTACTCCCTCAGATACTGCAGTACTCCCTCCGATACTGCAGTACTCTCTCAGATACTGCAGTGCTCCCTCAGATACTGCAGTACTCTCTCAGATACTGCAGTACTCCCTCAGATACTGCAGTACTCCCTCAGATACTGCAGTACTCCCTCAGATACTGCAGTACTCCCTCAGATACTGCAGTACTCCCTCAGATACTGCAGTACTCCCTCAGATACTGCAGAGGAAATACACAGCAGAGCAGTGCGATGCGGGCGACCTGAGCAGCGTCTGTGTAGAGTTCAAATCAATCCAACTTTATGTAAATACAGAGACATTCGCGGCGGCCACGACCACAGAACAAGATCTGCGTCTCAAACCCCGCCTCCACCTCCTCCTGCTCGAGGGGCCGAGGAAGTAGAACAAGCTGAGGACAGGTGTGGAGTCGGTGTCCAGGCGCTCTCCGTCCTCTCCCCGATCTTTGACACTGACGATTAGCAGAGTCCCACAGAAATGAAGACATAAAGGACAGAGTTACTGAGGAACAGCGAGTCACAAACATCATCCTGCCCCAAAGGAAACACCAGAGCTCGTTATGGAGCTTCATCTCAGAGCTAAAGGCTAGTGTTAAACAACTCAGTAACATTTAAACAGGCCGAGGCTCTGGTTTGAATGTTTATTTAGTGTTAGCCGTGTTAGCCGCGTTAGCCGTGTTAGCCGTTAGCCTTATGAACACGGAGGTTTCTCCTGGTTCAGTCAGTGTTTTTCACCTGCTCCATCACAGCCTCACATTTACTCTCTGTCCTTCATCTGTGAGACTCTGCTGATGCTGAATGTAAGAGATCGGGGACAGGAAGGACACATCAAGCATGAAGCCCATCCTCTACTGCAGACAAACCTCCAGCTCTCAGTCGTCCATCACAATCGTTTTTATTGTCACTGAACAGGTTCAGAAACTTGGAATTTTCTTTGGAGCAATCGTGCAACATGAAACATTTCACATGAAACACTTGTAAGGATTAAACATTGAGGAGACGAGCCTTATATAGTTTCTCCTCGTTGTTTAATCCGCTTAATCCTCGGTCCCACAAACTGAAACTGTTCCTGGACAGAAGTTATTTCACTTTTTAAGCTGTTTTCCTGAAGCCAGTTCCAGCTCAAATGTTTGTTGATACGATGGAAACACCTGCCAGTTATTCTCACTGGCCATGGCATAAAATGTAGAAAAATAATGAACTGTAAAAGTATAAGGGCATTAATGAAGGAGACTCCAACATATATTAAAACCACCAAGGGCTGTTTTTATTGGAGCCGTTTACAGAGACCCATTCATTAATAATAATGAATACAATATTATTTATGTTTTATTAACAAATATTACTTTGAAACAGACTGAAAATACTTCCACTGTGTACCAGGGAGTACTTTTACTGCCGGAATTCAGACACAGTTCTACTAGCGGCAGTATACTCGAGTATCGAAGGACTAACAGTCCTTCGATACTCGAGTACTACTGTCCTAACAGGACAGTAGTACTCGAGTATCGAAGAACTAACAGTATTTCAATACTCGAGTACTACTGTCCTAACAGGACAGTACTCGAGTATTGAAGAACAGTAGGTGTAGCTTTTGCTGCAGATTTTCACTAAAAGTTCATAAATGTTTATTCTTTTTAATAGTTTAATTTTAAATGATTTAAATTCTTTAAAAAGTGATCGTAGTTAAAGCCTTTGTTTTCATGTAAAAGTTCATAAATGTGTCATTGTTTTTTAAATTTATTCCTAAATGTAAGTCATTCCTGCGCCGTCCAATCACAGCCCTTCCCTCCACACAACTGTGGCCTGATTGGCTCAGGGCTGTGATGTCATCCACACTCCTTTGATCATTTCAGAAACAGACAAATGTTTAATTAGAGAAATGATAGATTTAAACCATGTTCTAAAGTTTGTACATTTTATATGTTTTATAAAATAATCTATTTTTGAATAAAAACTGACACAATCACATACGTTCATCCTGATTCTTCTGTTCCTTTGATAAATGTTTAAAAGAGACAATGATGTCTTTAGGGTTTTTACATTTTGCTCTGAGGAAACTATGGTTTTAATCCACTAGGTGGCGACATTGTCTGAGGGAAAGAAAAGGCCTGACCCATTTCTCAAAGAAAAGCCTTGTCTGTGAATAACAGGATTATTTGTTCTTAACCGGAGTTTACACATTCAGTCATTACAAACTTAAAGCCTGTAACTGTTTTGTTACAAAATGGAGGAATCTATAAATGACCGACACCTCGTGTCTTTATTCGAAATGTGTTTCATGTGTTGTTTATTATTTATTCTGAAATGCGCCGTCTGTTCCAGGTCAAACGCTTACAGAGACTGAAACGTCCTCGAAATCCGTCCTCAAAGCTCCAGAGTCCAGTCTGGACCCTCCAAAGATTTTCAACATTTGTCACGAGGCCGAAGAGTCACATTTTAGATGCTTTTACAAACTGGACGGGTCGGTGCAGCGTCGGCAGTAATGCGGTCGCTGTATCGGACTGTTGAAGAAGGAGGGTGAGATCGATAGACGGGTCAGTAATGCAGTCGCTGTATCGGACTGTTGAAGAAGGAGGGTGAGATCGATAGACGGGTCAGTGATGCGGTCGCTGTATCGGACTGTTGAAGGAGGAGGGTGAGATCGATAGACGGGTCAGTAATGCAGTCGCTGTATCGGACTGTTGAAGAAGGAGGGTGAGATCGATAGACGGGTCGGTGATGCAGTCGCTGTATCGGACTGTTGAAGGAGGAGGGTGAGATCGATAGACGGGTCAGTGATGCGGTCGCTGTATCGGACTGTTGAAGGAGGAGGGTGAGATCGATAGACGGGTCAGTAATGCAGTCGCTGTATCGGACTGTTGAAGGAGGAGGGTGAGATCGATAGACGGGTCAGTAATGCGGTCGCTGTATCGGACTGTTGAAGGAGGAGGGTGAGATCGATAGACGGGTCAGTAATGCGGTCGCTGTATCGGACTGTTGAAGGAGGAGCGTGAGATCGATAGACGGGTCAGTAATGCAGTCGCTGTATCGGACTGTTGAAGAAGGAGGGTGAGATCGATAGACGGGTCAGTAATGCAGTCGCTGTATCGGACTGTTGAAGATGGAGCGTGAGATCGATAGACGGGTCAGTAATGCAGTCGCTGTATCGGACTGTTGAAGAAGGAGGGTGAGATCGATAGACGGGTCGGTGATGCAGTCGCTGTATCGGACTGTTGAAGAAGGAGGGTGAGATCGATAGACGGGTCGGTGATGCAGTCGCTGTATCGGACTGTTGAAGAAGGAGGGTGAGATCGATAGACGGGTCGGTGATGCAGTCGCTGTATCGGACTGTTGAAGGAGGAGGGTGAGATCGATAGACGGGTCAGTAATGCAGTCGCTGTATCGGACTGTTGAAGAAGGAGGGTGAGATCGATAGACGGGTCGGTGATGCAGTCGCTGTATCGGACTGTTGAAGAAGGAGGGTGAGATCGATAGACGGGTCAGTAATGCAGTCGCTGTATCGGACTGTTGAAGAAGGAGGGTGAGATCGATAGACGGGTCGGTGATGCAGTCGCTGTATCGGACTGTTGAAGAAGGAGGGTGAGATCGATAGACGGGTCAGTAATGCGGTCGCTGTATCGGACTGTTGAAGAAGGAGCGTGAGATCGATAGACGGGTCAGTAATGCGGTCGCTGTATCGGACTGTTGAAGGAGGAGGGTGAGATCGATAGACGGGTCAGTGATGCGGTCGCTGTATCGGACTGTTGAAGGAGGAGGGTGAGATCGATAGACGGGTCAGTAATGCAGTCGCTGTATCGGACTGTTGAAGGAGGAGGGTGAGATCGATAGACGGGTCAGTAATGCGGTCGCTGTATCGGACTGTTGAAGGAGGAGGGTGAGATCGATAGACGGGTCAGTAATGCGGTCGCTGTATCGGACTGTTGAAGGAGGAGCGTGAGATCGATAGACGGGTCAGTAATGCAGTCGCTGTATCGGACTGTTGAAGAAGGAGGGTGAGATCGATAGACGGGTCAGTAATGCAGTCGCTGTATCGGACTGTTGAAGATGGAGCGTGAGATCGATAGACGGGTCAGTAATGCAGTCGCTGTATCGGACTGTTGAAGATGGAGGGTGAGATCGATAGACGGGTCGGTAATGCGGTCGCTGTATCGGACTGTTGAAGATGGAGGGTGAGATCGATAGACGGGTCAGTAATGCAGTCGCTGTATCGGACTGTTGAAGATGGAGCGTGAGATCGATAGACGGGTCAGTGGTCGCTGTATCGGACTGTTGAAGGAGGAGCGTGAGATCGATAGACGGGTCAGTAATGCAGTCGCTGTATCGGACTGTTGAAGATGGAGGGTGAGATCGATAGACGGGTCAGTAATGCAGTCGCTGTATCGGACTGTTGAAGATGGAGCGTGAGATCGATAGACGGGTCAGTGATGCAGTCGCTGTATCGGACTGTTGAAGGAGGAGCGTGAGATCGATAGACGGGTCAGTAATGCAGTCGCTGTATCGGACTGTTGAAGAAGGAGCGTGAGATCGATAGACGGGTCAGTAATGCAGTCGCTGTATCGGACTGTTGAAGAAGGAGGGTGAGATCGATAGACGGGTCAGTGATGCAGTCGCTGTATCGGACTGTTGAAGATGGAGCGTGAGATCGATAGACGGGTCAGTGATGCAGTCGCTGTATCGGACTGTTGAAGAAGGAGGGTGAGATTGATAGACGGGTCAGTAATGCAGTCGCTGTATCTGACTGTTGAAGAAGGAGGGTGAGATCGATAGACGGGTCAGTAATGCAGTTGCTGTATCGGACTGTTGAAGAAGGAGGGTGAGATCGATAGACGGGTCAGTAATGCAGTTGCTGTATCGGACTGTTGAAGAAGGAGGGTGAGATCGATAGACGGGTCAGTAATGCAGTCGCTGTATCGGACTGTTGAAGATGGAGGGTGAGATCGATAGACGGGTCAGTAATGCAGTTGCTGTATCGGACTGTTGAAGAAGGAGGGTGAGAGCGATAGATGGGTCAGTGATGCGGTCGCTGTATCGGACTGTTGAAGGAGGAGGGTGAGATCGATAGACGGGTCAGTAATGCAGTCGCTGTATCGGACTGTTGAAGAAGGAGGGTGAGATCGATAGACGGGTCAGTAATGCAGTCGCTGTATCGGACTGTTGAAGAAGGGTGAGATCGATAGACGGGTCAGTGATGCGGTCGCTGTATCGGACTGTTGAAGATGGAGGGTGAGATCGATAGACGGGTCAGTGATGCAGTCGCTGTATCGGACTGTTGAAGGAGGAGGGTGAGAGCGATAGACGGGTCAGTAATGCGGTCGCTGTATCGGACTGTTGAAGATGGAGGGTGAGAAGGACGAGATTGTGGATACAGGCGACTGAAATGAGTTTCCTTCACAAGATGGGTGAGGGTGAGGAGCTCGGAGTAGAACCGATGCTCCTTGACATCTAAAGGAGCCGCTGAGGTGCCTGGTACCTGTTTGGGCGTGTCCTACAGTTTGTGTTCTTGTGACGTCCCCTCCTTCTAAAGAGCCTATAGTTTAAACTGAGGCGCCACTTTGTTCACAGTCTTTATGCAGGTTTCTAGTCTTAGTTTGCCGTGTCTTCCAGCTCATATGAACTAACGTGTCATTTTTTCTAAATAAAGGCGTCCAAGAGAGGAGACAATATTCAAAACCATTGGTGCGATGTTGGTCAGGAGAATAAGAATTTACTGCATAACTTTAAATTAAAATAACGCCGCCCAAGAAGTGATTTCCTGTTTCAATCATGCACCAAAATAAAAGCACCCCCTTATTCATTAGTTCAACTAACAGACGAAACACTTAAATGTGTGTCTTTAATTATATTCTTGTAATGTTGCAATTACTGGATCAATGAGACAAGCTTTGTGCTTTTATTTTGACGCGCTGGATCAAAACTGGAAGTCACTTCTTGGGCGGCGTTTTAATGATGGGAAGTTATGCACAGAGTTAATAATGTGGATCCAGTCACTGTTAAATAATGATCAGGGGAAACAAGTCTAGAACATGAACAGAACCTGGGAGGAGGCCCAGACCCAGGAGACGCTTGACATGTCGCCTCAGGGTCATTCTGCAGCTGGAGGAGGCGTCTCAGAGCTGGAGGAGGCGTCTCAGAGCCGGAGGAGACGTCTCACAGCTGGAGGAGACGTCTCAGAGCTGGAGGAGACGTCTCACAGCTGGAGGAGGCGTCTCAGAGCTGGAGGAGGCGTCTCAGAGCTGGAGGAGACGTCTCACAGCTGGAGGAGACGTCTCAGAGCTGGAGGAGACGTCTCAGAGCCGGAGGAGGCGTCTCAGAGCTGGAGGAGGCGTCTCAGAGCTGGAGGAGGCGTCTCAGAGCTGGAGGAGACGTCTCAGAGCTGGAGGAGGCGTCTCACAGCTGGAGGAGACGTCTCAGAGCTGGAGGAGGCGTCTCAGAGCTGGAGGAGGCGTCTCAGAGCTGGAGGAGACGTCTCAGAGCTGGAGGAGGCGTCTCAGAGCTGGAGGAGGCGTCTCAGAGCTGGAGGAGGCGTCTCAGAGCTGGAGGAGACGTCTCAGAGCTGGAGGAGACGTCTCAGAGCTGGAGGAGGCGTCTCAGAGCTGGAGGAGGCGTCTCAGAGCTGGAGGAGACGTCTCAGAGCTGGAGGAGACGTCTCAGAGCTGGAGGAGGCGTCTCAGAGCTGGAGGAGACGTCTCAGAGCTGGAGGAGACGTCTCAGAGCTGGAGGAGGCGTCTCAGAGCTGGAGGAGGCGTCTCAGAGCTGGAGGAGGCGTCTCAGAGCTGGAGGAGGCGTCTCACAGCTGGAGGAGGCGTCTCACAGCTGCCGCCGCACCCCGGATAAAGAGTGAAGAATTTACTGAACATAACACTGTAAATATTCCTGCTGAGGTCAGTTCATTTACTCGAGGGAGTGACTTTGGTTTATTCATCAGTGAATGTTCTGAGCTCCGCCTGCAGAGGGCGCTGTTTCTCTGTTGGACAGAAGGGAATCCCCGGGGAACCCCTTGGCTATGACGCCAGCAGTGACAGGACTTTTACACAGGAATGGAGAGAGAAGGGGAGAGGGGAGAGAGAAGGGGAGAGGGGGGGGGCGGATTTATCGATCTACAGTTTGTTTGAGGCTCATTGTTGAACAGTTTTATTTGTGAACAAACTCTCCCCCCCCACACCCCCAATCACCGCCCCCTCTTTCACTCCCCCCTTTCTAACTCTCTCCCTGTCCCCCACTCCCTCTCTCTGCTCTGATTGGCCCTTTGTTCTTCTGTGATCTTATGTCCTTCCCTTCTCTCCTCTTTCACTTTCACTCTCTCATCCTCTCTGCATCATATCTCCACCCTCCCCTCTCTTTCCCCCTCCTCACCCTCTCCCCCCCTCCTCACCCTTTCCTTCTCTCCCTCCTCCTCCTCTCCCTCCTCCTCTCCCTCCTCCCCCCTCTCCCTCCTCCTCCTCTCCCTCCTCCTTCTCTCCCTCCTCCTCCTCTCCCTCCTCTCCCTCCTCCTTCTCTCCCTCCTCCTTCTCTCCCTCCTCCTCCTCTCCCTCCCCCCTCCTTCCCTCCCCCGTCGCAGTGGTTTAGTCCTGGTTTTGTTTCTTTCAAACTAAAGTCATCATTTTCCGAGTACACTTTCATTTTAAAGTTCCTCATTTAAACCCCGCCCCTTTTCCTCCATAAGCCCCTCCCCTTGACGACCTCATCGATGACATCACACGGCGCCGACCCTTGAGGTTTGGTCCCGCCGCGAGTCCAGGATCCAATGGGGACTAAACCCAGACCAAAGAGGAGCTGAGACTCTCCCGCCGGGAAACGACGACTGGACCGAGACTCAAACTCCAGGGGAAAACTCTCCACGGCCGACGACTGGACCGGGCTTAAAATTTCAGGGGAAAACTCCCCGCGAGCGACGACTGGACCGGGCTGAAACTCCAGGGGAAAACTCCCCGCGAGCGACGACTGGACTGGGCTGAGACTCCAGGGGAAAACTCCCCACGAGCGACGACTGGACCGGGCTGAGACTCCAGGGGAAAACTCCCCACGAGCGACGACTGGACCGGGCTGAAACTCCAGGGGAAAATTCCCCGTGAGCGACGACTGGACTGGGCTGAAACTCCAGGGGAAAACTCCCCACGAGCGACGACTGGACTGGGCTGAGACTCTGGGGTCCGGGACACGGCTCCGGGACTCGGCTCCGGGACTCGGCTCCGGGACTCGGCTCCGGGACACGGCTCCAGGACTCGGCTCCGGGACACGGCTCCGTCTTTGGGGAAATCGCCGCCCGTTCTTCTCTTTTTCATCCCTTTTCGTGTTGAACGTTTGAAAGGTTTTTCGTTTCCGTCGTTTGGTCCGGAGCCTCAGAGGACTCGATCTTCTGGGACCAGCCTCGGACCCGATTCTTTCTCTCAAACATTAACTGACTTTATTTCAAAGTCTTCATATTTTTCCATATTTTTGCTTCTTTTCTCCTTGATTTTTTTTCTCGACGGAAGTTTTTCCCGAGAGACGAGTCAAAGTCCGTTCATCTTTTTATTCTTCTCTTTTCCTGATCTCCTCTTTTCTGGTTTTGTTTTATTTTTATGTTATTTTCTTTCTTTCTTTGCTCGAGTCTCGTTTCAGAGAAAATCGTTCACCACAAACGTTTTCTTGTAGATCTATTTAAATTCAGTCTTTTCTTCATTTTTTCTCTTTTTAAACTTGTTTTACCCAAAACAAGACGATTTAGAAACAGTGAATCTTGATAAATAAACTCGAGGTAAAAGTGTCTGTTTTCCTCCTGGTTTTGTCTTTTTTCTTCGGTTTAAATCGTCAGACTTTTTCCTCCGGAGTTTCTTTCTTTTCCCTCCGACATTTGAGTAGATTTTTTTTTCCGTTTTTTCCCCTGAGTTTTTCTGCTTTTGCTGTTTTTGTTTTGTTTCATTTTCAGACTTGAACATTTTTTAAGTTTGTTTTTTTTCTAAACAACGTTTTTGTTGTTTTTTTCTCTCTGGACTTTTGCTTTTTCCACAAACTTTTTCATCTTTTCCTTTTTAATTTTTGAGATGATAAAGTCTTGTGTCTGAGGTTTTTTCTCGCCTGTTTCTCTTTTTTGTCGGTGACGTTGATATTTTTCTCGGAGCTGATATTGAATTATATTTGATAATATCGGAGCATGTTCTCGGTGCCGGAGCCCGTGTCCCGCGGGGTCGGACTCAAAGAGGAGCCGCTCAGCGTCCGGTCCTGGATGAGCTCCAGCGGAGTGTTGGACGCCAGCACGGCCGCGCAGAGGTAACTATTATATATATATATATATGTATATATATATAGTATATATATGTATATGCATATATATAGGACCAAGATTACACACACACACATATTTATACAAATATTAACTAATATCGGAGTGTTGGACGCCAGCACGGCCGCGCAGAGGTAACTTTAAATATGTATATATATACAGTATATATATATGTATATGCATATAAATATAGGACCAAGATTACACACACATACATATTTATACAAATATTAACTAAAACCTGAGTGTTGGACGCCAGCACGGCCGCGCAGAGGTACTTTAAATATATATATGTATACAGTATATATATGTATATGCATATATATAGGACCAAGATTACACACATATATATTTATACAAATATAAAGTAATATCTGAGTGTTGGACGCCAGCACGGCCGCGCAGAGGTACTTTCAATATGTATAAATATACAAGAAGAAGAGGAAGATATATTTATAAGAACATTTAATATCACAACATATAACACACATATAATTATAAACCTATGAGTAACTCTATTTTATAATGTGTTTATTTTTAAGTTAAGCCTAACTTCAACTGTTTCCCTCGTGTTGGACATATTTATTTATTAAAACAAATAAAATAATAATAATGATTTTAAAAATCATGACACATTAATTTCAACATTAAAAACAAGCTCTGATTTGGCCTCGATAAGAAACGACCGATGAAAACTCGGGTACATTTACATTGTCTTAATGTTCATTCATGTACATTGTCCCACTTAAAACTAAATAGAAAATATATAAAAATAATAAATAAAATAGAAGAACATTTCAAACGTCATATAATATTTAACATATTTATTTAAACATGTCTAAAGTCTGAGCGCTGACGCCGTCGCGGTGAGGATTTCTTTCTCCTGTTTTATCTTCGAGCTTTAACACAAACAAACAAACATAAACATAAATATTGTTATACATGTTCAGAGTAAACGCTTAAAACATGTTCCTTCATGTGGAGGAAAAGTCTCCGGTTTATGTCTCGGCTTTTTTTTATTTCCATCGTGTGATTTTCTCTGAGGAAAAGTCCAAAGAAAAAGAAGAATCATTATGAGTTCATTTATAAATGAGAATCTACAACAGAAACAAAGGAAACCGTCGCTCCTGAACATTTGAACCAAAGTGTATGAATAAACTAAACATGTATAATATGTATTACATTATTCACTGTCATATTTATATTTTATAAAGACTAAAGAGGATTAATGAGTCCTGTATTATCGACACTTATTACACTTATTTACACAATATTATTTACACACATTTATACGATGCTATATAAATAAATTATATATAACTAGATTATCACTGTTCAAATAATAATTCATTTAAATAATATATTCACAAAAGTGTTTCGAGATAAAGACGGCGCCGTCTCAGACAAACCAATAAATAAATAAACATCAAATTTATTTTCTCCAAAATCACAAAAGGTTTTTAAAGTTTCTCTGACGATGTTTTGTCTTGAAGTTTGTTCATCCTGAATTTATACTTCTTCAATATTTATATACATTTATACTTATTTGTATTTATGAGTTTAGTGCAAAATAAAATAATTACATATGTTGTTATTGCCTAATATTTCACATGTTCTAATGTTCATAATGACTGAAGAAAATAAACTTTTAAAAATACGATTTTCAAAATGAACCGTTTTTAAAGTTAAGGACGAAATTTATGTAAAATTTAAAAATGTACCTCCTGCAGAAACTCAACTTCTATGTGTTTCTCTGAAAATATATTTTATAAAGTTGACTTTTGAAAAAGCAGCAAAAATTCAAATCAATAATTGACATAAAAAACATTTGTCGTAATTTACTGATAAAGGTTTTTTTAAATCCAGGAAAGATCCAAACGCTTCCGACGTTTCCCTGAAGTTTGTCCAAAAAATGCCCCGAAATATTTCCTTTAAAATCCAACAAATAAAACCAGGTTTTAATCCAGACATTTGAATCGGGTTAAAAACATGAACTGTCCATTTCTCCTGAAGTCGTTCCAGATCCTTATTAATAAACATGTTAACGATTATCCGGGTCAATGAGAAACCCGTGTCTCCGGTTCAGACCGGAGCCGGGTTCAGACCGGAGCCAGGTTCAGACCCGTGTTTCCCGGAGCCGGGTTCAGACCCGTGTTTCCCGGAGCCGGGTTTCCTGGAGCCGGGTTCAGACCCGTGTTTCCCGGAGCCGGGTTCAGACCCGTGTTTCCCGGAGCCGGGTTCAGACCCGTGTTTCCTGGAGCCGGGTTCAGACCCGTGTTTCCTGGAGCCGGGTTCAGACCCGTGTGAGTGCAGACGGAGGAAGTCAGGTTTAAATGGACTCTGTTCATCAGCGAAGGACAATAAAGCTCTGAAGACTCGCTCCCAGAGGATCATGGGAAACGCGGTCCTGCTTTAATGAAACGAAGGCGGCACAAAAACCAGAGGAAATAAACCTGGGACTAATACTTTAATACTTCTAACCTAAATATTCACTTTTAACTAAATATTCACTTTTAACCTGAATATTCTCTCCCAGAGGATTGTCTGGAACAGGAACGAGACTCTTCATCATGAGTGTTTCACACAAAAGATTCTGTCATTTTAAGGATCACATTCTGTCATTTTAAGCATCACATTCTGTCATTTTAAAGATCACATTCTGTCGTTTTAAGGATCACATTCTGTCATTTTAAGCATCACATTCTGTCATTTTAAAGATCACATTCTGTCGTTTTAAGGATCACATTCTGTCGTTTTAAGGATCACATTCTGTCGTTTTAAGGATCACATTCTGTTATTTTAAGGATCACATTCTGTTATTTTAAGGATCACATTCTGTCATTTTAAGGATCACATTCTGTCATTTTAAGGATCACATTCTGTTATTTTAAGGATCACATTCTGTTATTTTAAGGATCACATTCTGTCATTTTATGGATCACATTCTGTCGTTTTAAGGATCACATTCTGTCGTTTTAAGGATCACATTCTGTCATTTTAAGGATCACATTCTGTCATTTTAAGGATCACATTCTGTCATTTTAAGGATCACATTCTGTTATTTTAAGGATCACATTCTGTCATTTTAAGGATCACATTCTGTCATTTTAAGGATCACATTCTGTTATTTTAAGGATCACATTCTGTTATTTTAAGGATCACATTCTGTTATTTAAGGATCACATTCTGTCATTTTAAGGATCACATTCTGTCATTTTAAGGATCACATTCTGTCATTTTAAGGATCACATTCTGTCATTTTAAGGATCACATTCTGTCATTTTAAGGATCACATTCTGTCATTTTAAGGATCACATTCTGTCATTTTAAGGATCACATTCTGTTATTTTAAGGATCACATTCTGTCATTTTAAGGATCACATTCTGTCATTTTAAGGATCACATTCTGTCATTTTAAGGATCACATTCTGTCATTTTAAGGATCACATTCTGTTATTTTAAGGATCACATTCTGTCATTTTAAGGATCACATTCTGTTATTTTAAGGATCACATTCTGTCATTTTAAGGATCACATTCTGTTATTTTAAGGATCACATTCTGTCATTTTAAGGATCACATTCTGTTATTTAAGGATCACATTCTGTTATTTTAAGGATCACATTCTGTCATTTTAAGGATCACATTCTGTCATTTTAAGGATCACATTCTGTTATTTAAGGATCACATTCTGTCATTTTAAGGATCACATTCTGTTATTTAAGGATCACATTCTGTCATTTTAAGGATCACATTCTGTCATTTTAAGGATCACATTCTGTTATTTTCAGGATCACATTCTGTTATTTTATGGATCACATTCTGTCATTTTAAGGATCACATTCTGTCATTTTAAGGATCACATTCTGTTATTTAAGGATCACATTCTGTCATTTTAAGGATCATATTCTGTTATTTTAAGGATCACATTCTGTTATTTTAAGGATCACATTCTGTCATTTTAAGGATCACATTCTGTCATTTTAAGGATCACATTCTGTTATTTAAGGATCACATTCTGTCATTTTAAGGATCACATTCTGTCATTTTAAGGATCACATTCTGTCATTTTAAGGATCACATTCTGTCATTTTAAGGATCACATTCTGTTATTTTAAGGATCACATTCTGTCATTTTAAGGATCACATTCTGTCATTTTAAGGATCACATTCTGTCATTTTAAGGATCACATTCTGTCATTTTAAGGATCACATTCTGTTATTTAAGGATCACATTCTGTCATTTTAAGGATCACATTCTGTCATTTTAAGGATCACATTCTGTCATTTTAAGGATCACATTCTGTCATTTTAAGGATCACATTCTGTTATTTAAGGATCACATTCTGTCATTTTAAGGATCACATTCTGTCATTTTAAGGATCACATTCTGTCATTTTAAGGATCACATTCTGTCATTTTAAGGATCACATTCTGTTATTTAAGGATCACATTCTGTCATTTTAAGGATCACATTCTGTCATTTTATGGATCACATTCTGTTATTTTAAGGGTCACATTCTGTTATTTTAAGGATCACATTCTGTCATTTTAAGGATCACATTCTGTTATTTTATGGATCACATTCTGTCATTTTAAGGATCACATTCTGTTATTTTAAGGATCACATTCTGTCGTTTTAAGGATCACATTCTGTCATTTTAAGGATCACATTCTGTCATTTTAAGGATCACATTCTGTCATTTTAAGGATCACATTCTGTTATTTTAAGGATCACATTCTGTCATTTTATGGATCACATTCTGTCATTTTATGGATCACATTCTGTTATTTTAAGGGTCACATTCTGTTATTTTAAGGATCACATTCTGTCATTTTAAGGATCACATTCTGTTATTTTATGGATCACATTCTGTCATTTTAAGGATCACATTCTGTTATTTTAAGGATCACATTCTGTCATTTTAAGGATCACATTCTGTTATTTTAAGGGTCACATTCTGTCATTTTAAGGATCACATTCTGTCATTTTAAGGATCACATTCTGTCATTTTAAGGATCACATTCTGTTATTTAAGGATCACATTCTGTCATTTTAAGGATCACATTCTGTTATTTTAAGGATCACATTCTGTCATTTTAAGGATCACATTCTGTCATTTTAAGGATCACATTCTGTCATTTTAAGGATCACATTCTGTCATTTTAAGGATCACATTCTGTTATTTAAGGATCACATTCTGTCATTTTAAGGATCACATTCTGTCATTTTAAGGATCACATTCTGTTATTTTATGGATCACATTCTGTCATTTTAAGGATCACATTCTGTTATTTTATGGATCACATTCTGTCATTTTAAGGATCACATTCTGTCATTTTAAGGATCACATTCTGTCATTTTAAGGATCACATTCTGTCATTTTAAGGATCACATTCTGTCATTTTAAGGATCACATTCTGTTATTTAAGGATCACATTCTGTCATTTTAAGGATCACATTCTGTCATTTTATGGATCACATTCTGTTATTTTAAGGGTCACATTCTGTTATTTTAAGGATCACATTCTGTCATTTTAAGGATCACATTCTGTTATTTTATGGATCACATTCTGTCATTTTAAGGATCACATTCTGTTATTTAAGGATCACATTCTGTCATTTTAAGGATCACATTCTGTTATTTAAGGATCACATTCTGTTATTTAAGGATCACATTCTGTCATTTTAAGGATCACATTCTGTTATTTTATGGATCACATTCTGTCATTTTATGGATCACATTCTGTTATTTTATGGATCACATTCTGTCATTTTAAGGATCACATTCTGTTATTTTATGGATCACATTCTGTCATTTTAAGGATCACATTCTGTTATTTTAAGGATCACATTCTGTCGTTTTAAGGATCACATTCTGTCATTTTAAGGATCACATTCTGTTATTTAAGGATCACATTCTGTCATTTTAAGGATCACATTCTGTTATTTTAAGGATCACATTCTGTCATTTTAAGGATCACATTCTGTCATTTTAAGGATCACATTCTGTCATTTTAAGGATCACATTCTGTCATTTTAAGGATCACATTCTGTCGTTTTAAGGATCACATTCTGTCGTTTTAAGGATCACATTCTGTCGTTTTAAGGATCACATTCTGTTATTTTAAGGATCACATTCTGTTACTTAAGGATCACATTCTGTCGTTTTAAGGATCACATTCTGTTACTTAAGGATCACATTCTGTTATTTTATGGATCTTTAGTGGCCTCTGATTTTGTGGCCTTAGTGTTGTTTGTTTGTGTTCTACATGTTTCGTTTTGTTTTTGTCATTTTTATTTGTTTGTATTTAAGCGGCATCACATTGAGTCAAAGCTGTTAATACTTTTATATTTTATTTATGTTCCAGCGGCGTCGCTTTGGCCAGAGCTCACTTCGAGAAACAGCCGCCGTCGAACCTGAGAAAATCCAACTTCTTTCACTTCGTTTTAGCTCTTTATGATCGACAAGGACAACCTGTGGAGATCGAGAGGACGGCCTACTGCGCCTTCATCGAGAAGGACAAGGTACGAATACTCCAAATACTGCAGTACTACGGCCTACTGCGCCTTCATCGAGAAGGACAAGGTACGAATACTCCAAATACTGCAGTACTACGGCCTACTGCGCCTTCATCGAGAAGGACAAGGTACGAATACTCCAAATACTGCAGTACTACGGCCTACTGCGCCTTCATCGAGAAGGACAAGGTACGAATACTCCAAATACTGCAGTACTACTGCGCCTTCATCGAGAAGGACAAGGTACGAATACTCCAAATACAGCAGTACTACGGCCTACTGCGCCTTCATCGAGAAGGACAAGGTACGAATACTCCAAATACTGCAGTACTACGGCCTACTGCGCCTTCATCGAGAAGGACAAGGTACGAATACTCCAAATACTGCAGTACTACGGCCTACTGCGCCTTCGAGAAGGACAAGGTACGAATACTCCAAATACTGCAGTATTACGGCCTACTGCGCCTTCATCGAGGAGGACAAGGTACGAATACTCCAAATACTGCAGTACTACGGCCTACTGCGCCTTCATCGAGAAGGACAAGGTACGAATACTCCAAATACTGCAGTACTACGGCCTACTGCGCCTTCATCGAGAAGGACAAGGTACGAATACTCCAAATACAGCAGTACTACGGCCTACTGCGCCTTCATCGAGAAGGACAAGGTACGAATACTTCAAATACTGCAGTACTACGGCCTACTGCGCCTTCATCGAGAAGGACAAGGTACGAATACTCCAAATACTGCAGTACTACAGCCTACTGCGCCTTCATCGAGAAGGACAAGGTACTAATACTCCAAATACTGCACTACTACGGCCTACTGCGCCTTCATCGAGAAGGACAAGGTACGAATACTCCAAATACTGCAGTACTACAGCCTACTGCGCCTTCATCGAGAAGGACAAGGTACGAATACTCCAAATACTGCAGTACTACGGCCTACTGGGCCTTCATCGAGAAGGACAAGGTACGAATACTCCAAATACAGCAGTACTACGGCCTACTGCGCCTTCATCGAGAAGGACAAGGTACGAATACTCCAAATACAGCAGTACTACGGCCTACTGCGCCTTCATCGAGAAGGACAAGGTACGAATACTCCAAATACTGCAGTACTACGGCCTACTGCGCCTTCATCGAGAAGGACAAGGTACGAATACTCCAAATACTGCAGTACTACGGCCTACTGCGCCTTCATCGAGAAGGACAAGGTACGAATACTCCAAATACTGCAGTGCTACGGCCTACTGCGCCTTCATCGAGAAGGACAAGGTACGAATACTCCAAATACTGCAGTACTACGGCCTACTGCGCCTTCATCGAGAAGGACAAGGTACGAATACTCCAAATACTGCAGTGCTACGGCCTACTGCGCCTTCATCGAGAAGGACAAGGTACGAATACTCCAAATACTGCAGTACTACGGCCTACTGCGCCTTCATCGAGAAGGACAAGGTACGAATACTCCAAATACTGCAGTACTACGGCCTACTGCGCCTTCATCGAGAAGGACAAGGTACGAATACTCCAAATACTGCAGTACTACGGCCTACTGCGCCTTCATCGAGAAGGACAAGGTACGAATACTCCAAATACTGCAGTACTACGGCCTACTGCGCCTTCATCGAGAAGGACAAGGTACGAATACTCCAAATACAGCAGTACTACGGCCTACTGCGCCTTCATCGAGAAGGACAAGGTACGAATACTTCAAATACTGCAGTACTACGGCCTACTGCGCCTTCATCGAGAAGGACAAGGTACGAATACTCCAAATACTGCAGTACTACAGCCTACTGCGCCTTCATCGAGAAGGACAAGGTACAAATACTCCAAATACTGCACTACTACGGCCTACTGCGCCTTCATCGAGAAGGACAAGGTACGAATACTCCAAATACTGCAGTACTACAGCCTACTGCGCCTTCATCGAGAAGGACAAGGTACGAATACTCCAAATACTGCAGTACTACGGCCTACTGCGCCTTCATCGAGAAGGACAAGGTACGAATACTCCAAATACTGCAGTACTACGGCCTACTGCGCCTTCATCGAGAAGGACAAGGTACGAATACTCCAAATACTGCAGTACTACGGCCTACTGCGCCTTCATCGAGAAGGACAAGGTACGAATACTCCAAATACTGCAGTACTACGGCCTACTGCGCCTTCATCGAGAAGGACAAGGTACGAATACTCCAAATACAGCAGTACTACGGCCTACTGCGCCTTCATCGAGAAGGACAAGGTACGAATACTCCAAATACTGCAGTACTACGGCCTACTGCGCCTTCATCGAGAAGGACAAGGTACGAATACTCCAAATACTGCAGTACTACGGCCTACTGCGCCTTCATCGAGAAGGACAAGGTACGAATACTCCAAATACTGTAGTACTACGGCCTACTGCGCCTTCATCGAGAAGGACAAGGTACGAATACTCCAAATACTGCAGTACTACGGCCTACTGCGCCTTCATCGAGAAGGACAAGGTACGAATACTCCAAATACTGCAGTACTACGGCCTACTGCGCCTTCATCGAGAAGGACAAGGTACGAATACTTCAAATACTGCAGTACTACGGCCTACTGCGCATTCATCGAGAAGGACAAGGTACGAATACTCCAAATACTGCAGTACTACGGCCTACTGCGCCTTCATCGAGAAGGACAAGGTACGAATACTCCAAATACAGCAGGTACTACGGCCTACTGCGCCTTCATCGAGAAGGACAAGGTACGAATACTCCAAATACTGCAGTACTACTGCGCCTTCATCGAGAAGGACAAGGTACGAATACTCCAAATACTGCAGTACTACGGCCTACTGCGCCTTCATCGAGAAGGACAAGGTACGAATACTCCAAATACTGCAGTACTACGGCCTACTGCGCCTTCATCGAGAAGGACAAGGTACAAATACTCCAAATACTGCAGTACTACGGCCTACTGCGCCTTCATCGAGAAGGACAAGGTACAAATACTCCAAATACTGCAGTACTACGGCCTACTGCGCCTTCATCGAGAAGGACAAGGTACGGATACTTCAAATACTGCAGTACTACGGCCTACTGCGCCTTCATCGAGAAGGACAAGGTACGAATACTCCAAATACTGCAGTACTACGGCCTACTGCGCCTTCATCGAGAAGGACAAGGTACGAATACTCCAAATACAGCAGTACTACGGCCTACTGCGCCTTCATCGAGAAGGACAAGGTACGAATACTCCAAATACTGCAGTACTACTGCGCCTTCATCGAGAAGGACAAGGTACGAATACTCCAAATACTGCAGTACTACGGCCTACTGCGCCTTCATCGAGAAGGACAAGGTACGAATACTCCAAATACTGCAGTACTACGGCCTACTGCGCCTTCATCGAGAAGGACAAGGTACAAATACTCCAAATACTGCAGTACTACGGCCTACTGCGCCTTCATCGAGAAGGACAAGGTACAAATACTCCAAATACTGCAGTACTACGGCCTACTGCGCCTTCATCGAGAAGGACAAGGTACGAATACTTCAAATACTGCAGTACTACGGCCTACTGCGCCTTCATCGAGAAGGACAAGGTACGAATACTCCAAATACAGCAGTACTACGGCCTACTGCGCCTTCATCGAGAAGGACAAGGTACGAATACTCCAAATACTGCAGTACTACTGCGCCTTCATCGAGAAGGACAAGGTACGAATACTCCAAATACTGCAGTACTACGGCCTACTGCGCCTTCATCGAGAAGGACAAGGTACGAATACTCCAAATACTGCAGTACTACGGCCTACTGCGCCTTCATCGAGAAGGACAAGGTACAAATACTCCAAATACTGCAGTACTACGGCCTACTGCGCCTTCATCGAGAAGGACAAGGTACAAATACTCCAAATACTGCAGTACTACGGCCTACTGCGCCTTCATCGAGAAGGACAAGGTACGAATACTTCAAATACTGCAGTACTACGGCCTACTGCGCCTTCATCGAGAAGGACAAGGTACGAATACTCCAAATACTGCAGTACTACGGCCTACTGCGCCTTCATCGAGAAGGACAAGGTACGAATACTCCAAATACAGCAGTACTACGGCCTACTGCGCCTTCATCGAGAAGGACAAGGTACGAATACTCCAAATACTGCAGTACTACTGCGCCTTCATCGAGAAGGACAAGGTACGAATACTCCAAATACTGCAGTACTACGGCCTACTGCGCCTTCATCGAGAAGGACAAGGTACGAATACTCCAAATACAGCAGTACTACTGCGCCTTCATCGAGAAGGACAAGGTACGAATACTCCAAATACAGCAGTACTACGGCCTACTGCGCCTTCATCGAGAAGGACAAGGTACGAATACTCCAAATACAGCAGTACTACGGCCTACTGCGCCTTCATCGAGAAGGACAAGGTACGAATACTCCAAATACTGCAGTACTACTGCGCCTTCATCGAGAAGGACAAGGTACGAATACTCCAAATACTGCAGTACTACGGCCTACTGCGCCTTCATCGAGAAGGACAAGGTACGAATACTCCAAATACTGCAGTACTACGGCCTACTGCGCCTTCATCGAGAAGGACAAGGTACGAATACTCCAAATACTGCAGTACTACGGCCTACTGCGCCTTCATCGAGAAGGACAAGGTACAAATACTCCAAATACTGCAGTACTACGGCCTACTGCGCCTTCATCGAGAAGGACAAGGTACGAATACTCCAAATACTGCAGTACTACAGCCTACTGCGCCTTCATCGAGAAGGACAAGGTACGAATACTCCAAATACTGCAGTACTACTGCGCCTTCATCGAGAAGGACAAGGTACGAATACTCCAAATACTGCAGTACTACGGCCTACTGCGCCTTCATCGAGAAGGACAAGGTACGAATACTCCAAATACTGCAGTACTACGGCCTACTGCGCCTTCATCGAGAAGGACAAGGTACGAATACTCCAAATACTGCAGTACTACGGCCTACTGCGCCTTCATCGAGAAGGACAAGGTACGAATACTCCAAATACTGCAGTACTACGGCCTACTGCGCCTTCATCGAGAAGGACAAGGTACGAATACTTCAAATACTGCAGTACTACGGCCTACTGCGCCTTCATCGAGAAGGACAAGGTACGAATACTCCAAATACTGCAGTACTACGGCCTACTGCGCCTTCATCGAGAAGGACAAGGTACGAATACTCCAAATACTGCAGTACTACGGCCTACTGCGCCTTCATCGAGAAGGACAAGGTACGAATACTTCAAATACAGCAGTACTATTGCCTACTGCGCCTTCATCGAGAAGGACAAGGTACGAATACTCCAAATACTGCAGTACTACGGCCTACTGCGCCTTCATCGAGAAGGACAAGGTACGAATACTCCAAATACTGCAGTACTACGGCCTACTGCGCCTTCATCGAGAAGGACAAGGTACGAATACTCCAAATACTGCAGTACTACGGCCTACTGCGCCTTCATCGAGAAGGACAAGGTACGAATACTCCAAATACTGCAGTACTACGGCCTACTGCGCCTTCATCGAGAAGGACAAGGTACGAATACTCCAAATACTGCAGTACTACGGCCTACTGCGCCTTCATCGAGAAGGACAAGGTACGAATACTCCAAATACTGCAGTACTACGGCCTACTGCGCCTTCATCGAGAAGGACAAGGTACGAATACTCCAAATACAGCAGTACTACGGCCTACTGCGCCTTCATCGAGAAGGACAAGGTACGAATACTCCAAATACAGCAGTACTACGGCCTACTGCGCCTTCATCGAGAAGGACAAGGTGCGAATACTCCAAATACAGCAGTACTACGGCCTACTGCGCCTTCATCGAGAAGGACAAGGTACGAATACTCCAAATACAGCAGTACTACGGCCTACTGCGCCTTCATCGAGAAGGACAAGGTACGAATACTCCAAATACAGCAGTACTACGGCCTACTACGCCTTCATCGAGAAGGACAAGGTACGAATACTCCAAATACTGCAGTACTACGGCCTACTGCGCCTTCATCGAGAAGGACAAGGTACGAATACTCCAAATACAGCAGTACTACGGCCTACTGCGCCTTCATCGAGAAGGACAAGGTACGAATACTCCAAATACAGCAGTACTACGGCCTACTGCGCCTTCATCGAGAAGGACAAGGTACGAATACTCCAAATACAGCAGTACTACGGCCTACTGCGCCTTCATCGAGAAGGACAAGGTACGAATACTCCAAATACTGCAGTACTACTGCGCCTTCATCGAGAAGGACAAGGTACGAATACTCCAAATACTGCAGTACTACGGCCTACTGCGCCTTCATCGAGAAGGACAAGGTACGTATACTCCAAATACTGCAGTACTACGGCCTACTGCGCCTTCATCGAGAAGGACAAGGTACGAATACTCCAAATACAGCAGTACTACGGCCTACTGCGCCTTCATCGAGAAGGACAAGGTACGAATACTCCAAATACAGCAGTACTACGGCCTACTGCGCCTTCATCGAGAAGGACAAGGTATGAATACTCCAAATACTGCAGTACTACGGCCTACTGCGCCTTCATCGAGAAGGACAAGGTACGAATACTCCAAATACTGCAGTACTACTGCGCCTTCATCGAGAAGGACAAGGTACGAATACTCCAAATACTGCAGTACTACGGCCTACTGCGCCTTCATCGAGAAGGACTCAGTGCCAAGATTATTATGAACAAAACTCAGTCTGTATTTTCATTATATTTGTGTTATTTGTGGTGTTGTGTTATTTGTGGTGTTGTGTTATTTGTGGTGTTGTGTTATTTGTGGTGTTGTGTTATTTGTGGTGTTGTGTTATTTGTGGTGTTGTGTTATTTGTGGTGTTGTGTTATTTGTGGTGTTGTGTTATTTGTGGTGTTGTGTTATTAATATTCATGATTTAAATGTGTTTCAGGAAGTGACCGGAGAAAAGACCAACAACGGCATCCACTACAGACTCCAGCTGCTCTACAGCAACGGTACCTCATATTTATACTTCTACATATTTACATATTTACATCTATCCATCTACTACTACTGATCTAACAGTATCTTCCCGATATAATAAATATAATAATCTGAACATCTGCATTAATATCCATGTATTTACAGGTCACTGATTCAGGTCAAACATGAAACAAAAGCGTTTCTACGTTAAGTCTGGGCGATACAGAAATAAAAATAATCATGATTTTTTTCTCATATTGATTGAACTCGATTTTCGATTAGATTTGATTTTTATTTAATAACACATGAAGCTGATTCATGAACTTAGAGATTTTACAAAAACGGCTCAAAACAAAGGTTTTCCTCCAGTTTCATTTCACACAAAGATGTTTCCATGAAGACGATTATTCAGGTTCGAACGCGACATAGACTTCTCTTGTTTTAAATCGTTTTTATTTGAGACGTAACAGTTTGTTCCTGTAAACCAGCAGCTGTACGTGTTCAGAAGTCTGCTGGGGGAGTACCTCAGGGCTCAGTGCTCAGGCCAGTCTGCTGAGGGAGTACCTCAGGGCTCAGTGCTCAGGCCAGTCTGCTGGGGGAGTACCACAGGGCTCAGGCCAGTCTGCTGGGGGAGTACCACAGGGCTCAGTGTTCAGAAGTCTGCTGAGGGAGTACCACAGGGCTCAGGCCAGTCTGCTGAGGGAGTGCCACAGGGCTCAGTGAGGGAGTACCACAGGGCTCAGTGAGGGAGTACCACAGGGCTCAGGCCAGTCTGCTGAGGGAGTACCACAGGGCTCAGGCCAGTCTGCTGAGGGAGTACCACAGGGCTCAGGCCAGTCTGCTGAGGGAGTACCACAGGGCTCAGTGCTCAGGCCAGTCTGCTGGGGGAGTACCACAGGGCTCAGTGCTCAGGCCAGTCTGCTGAGGGAGTACCACAGGGCTCAGTGCTCAGGCCAGTCTGCTGAGGGAGTACCACAGGGCTCAGGCCAGTCTGCTGAGGGAGTACCACAGGGCTCAGGCCAGTCTGCTGAGGGAGTACCACAGGGCTCAGTGCTCAGGCCAGTCTGCTGAGGGAGTACCACAGTGCTCAGGCCAGTCTGCTGGGGGAGTACCACAGGGCTCAGTGCTCAGGCCAGTCTGCTGGGGGAGTACCACAGGGCTCAGGCCAGTCTGCTGGGGGAGTACCACAGGGCTCAGGCCAGTCTGCTGGGGGAGTACCACAGGGCTCAGGCCAGTCTGCTGAGGGAGTACCACAGGGCTCAGTGCTCAGGCCAGTCTGCTGAGGGAGTACCACAGTGCTCAGGCCAGTCTGCTGGGGGAGTACCACAGGGCTCAGGCCAGTCTGCTGGGGGAGTACCACAGGGCTCAGGCCAGTCTGCTGGGGGAGTACCACAGGGCTCAGGCCAGTCTGCTGGGGGAGTACCACAGGGCTCAGTGCTCAGGCCAGTCTGCTGAGGGAGTACCACAGTGCTCAGGCCAGTCTGCTGGGGGAGTACCACAGGGCTCAGTGCTCAGGCCAGTCTGCTGGGGGAGTACCACAGTGCTCAGGCCAGTCTGCTGAGGGAGTACCACAGGGCTCAGTGCTCAGGCCAGTCTGCTGGGGGAGTACCACAGGGCTCAGTGCTCAGGCCAGTCTGCTGAGGGAGTACCACAGGGCTCAGGCCAGTCTGCTGAGGGAGTACCACAGGGCTCAGGCCAGTCTGCTGGGGGAGTACCACAGGGCTCAGGCCAGTCTGCTGGGGGAGTACCACAGGGCTCAGGCCAGTCTGCTGGGGGAGTACCACAGGGCTCAGGCCAGTCTGCTGAGGGAGTACCACAGGGCTCAGGCCAGTCTGCTGGGGGAGTACCACAGGGCTCAGGCCAGTCTGCTGGGGGAGTACCACAGTGCTCAGGCCAGTCTGCTGAGGGAGTACCACAGGGCTCAGGCCAGTCTGCTGGGGGAGTACCACAGGGCTCAGGCCAGTCTGCTGGGGGAGTACCACAGTGCTCAGGCCAGTCTGCTGGGGGAGTACCACAGTGCTCAGGCCAGTCTGCTGAGGGAGTACCACAGTGCTCAGGCCAGTCTGCTGGGGGAGTACCACAGGGCTCAGGCCAGTCTGCTGGGGGAGTACCACAGGGCTCAGGCCAGTCTGCTGAGGGAGTACCACAGGGCTCAGGCCAGTCTGCTGGGGGAGTACCACAGGGCTCAGGCCAGTCTGCTGAGGGAGTACCACAGGGCTCAGGCCAGTCTGCTGGGGGAGTACCACAGGGCTCAGGCCAGTCTGCTGAGGGAGTACCACAGGGCTCAGGCCAGTCTGCTGAGGGAGTACCACAGGGCTCAGTGCTCAGGCCAGTCTGCTGGGGGAGTACCACAGGGCTCAGGCCAGTCTGCTGAGGGAGTACCACAGTGCTCAGTGCTCAGGCCAGTCTGCTGAGGGAGTACCACAGGGCTCAGTGCTCAGGCCAGTCTGCTGGGGGAGTACCACAGGGCTCAGGCCAGTCTGCTGGGGGAGTACCACAGGGCTCAGTGCTCAGGCCAGTCTGCTGGGGGAGTACCACAGGGCTCAGGCCAGTCTGCTGAGGGAGTACCACAGGGCTCAGGCCAGTCTGCTGAGGGAGTACCACAGGGCTCAGTGCTCAGGCCAGTCTGCTGGGGGAGTACCACAGGGCTCAGGCCAGTCTGCTGGGGGAGTACCACAGGGCTCAGTGCTCAGGCCAGTCTGCTGGGGGAGTACCACAGGGCTCAGGCCAGTCTGCTGGGGGAGTACCACAGGGCTCAGTGCTCAGGCCAGTCTGCTGAGGGAGTACCACAGGGCTCAGTGCTCAGGCCAGTCTGCTGGGGGAGTACCACAGGGCTCAGGGCTCAGGCCAGTCTGCTGGGGGAGTACCACAGGGCTCAGGCCAGTCTGCTGAGGGAGTACCACAGGGCTCAGGCCAGTCTGCTGAGGGAGTACCACAGGGCTCAGTGCTCAGGCCAGTCTGCTGAGGGAGTACCACAGGGCTCAGTGCTCAGGCCAGTCTGCAGGGGGAGTACCACAGGGCTCAGGCCAGTCTGCTGAGGGAGTACCACAGGGCTCAGGCCAGTCTGCTGGGGGAGTACCACAGGGCTCAGGCCAGTCTGCTGGGGGAGTACCACAGGGCTCAGTGCTCAGGCCAGTCTGCTGGGGGAGTACCACAGGGCTCAGTGCTCAGGCCAGTCTGCTGAGGGAGTACCACAGGGCTCAGTGCTCAGGCCAGTCTGCAGGGGGAGTACCACAGGGCTCAGGCCAGTCTGCTGAGGGAGTACCACAGGGCTCAGGCCAGTCTGCTGGGGGAGTACCACAGGGCTCAGGCCAGTCTGCTGAGGGAGTACCACAGGGCTCAGTGCTCAGGCCAGTCTGCTGGGGGAGTACCACAGGGCTCAGGCCAGTCTGCTGAGGGAGTACCACAGGGCTCAGTGCTCAGGCCAGTCTGCTGAGGGAGTACCACAGGGCTCAGGCCAGTCTGCTGGGGGAGTACCACAGGGCTCAGTGAGGGAGTACCACAGGGCTCAGGCCAGTCTGCTGGGGGAGTACCACAGGGCTCAGGCCAGTCTGCTGAGGGAGTACCACAGGGCTCAGGCCAGTCTGCTGAGGGAGTACCACAGGGCTCAGGCCAGTCTGCTGGGGGAGTACCACAGGGCTCAGGCCAGTCTGCTGGGGGAGTACCACAGGGCTCAGGCCAGTCTGCTGAGGGAGTACCACAGTGCTCAGGCCAGTCTGCTGAGGGAGTACCACAGGGCTCAGTACTCAGGCCAGTCTGCTGGGGGAGTACCACAGGGCTCAGGCCAGTCTGCTGGGGGAGTACCACAGAGCTCAGGCCAGTCTGCTGGGGGAGTACCACAGTGCTCAGGCCAGTCTGCTGGGGGAGTACCACAGGGCTCAGTGCTCAGGCCAGTCTGCTGAGGGAGTACCACAGGGCTCAGGCCAGTCTGCTGAGGGAGTACCACAGGGCTCAGTGCTCAGGCCAGTCTGCTGGGGGAGTACCACAGGGCTCAGTGCTCAGGCCAGTCTGCTGAGGGAGTACCACAGGGCTCAGGCCAGTCTGCTGGGGGAGTACCACAGGGCTCAGTGTTCAGGCCAGTCTGCTGGGGGAGTACCACAGGGCTCAGGCCAGTCTGCTGAGGGAGTACCACAGGGCTCAGGCCAGTCTGCTGAGGGAGTACCACAGGGCTCAGTGCTTAGGCCAGTCTGCTGGGGGAGTACCACAGGGCTCAGGCCAGTCTGCTGGGGGAGTACCACAGGGCTCAGGGCTCAGGCCAATCTGCTGGGGGAGTACCACAGGGCTCAGGCCAGTCTGCTGAGGGAGTACCACAGGGCTCAGGGCTCAGGCCAGTCTGCTGAGGGAGTACCACAGGGCTCAGGGCTCAGGCCAGTCTGCTGAGGGAGTACCACAGGGCTCAGGGCTCAGGCCAGTCTGCTGGGGGAGTACCACAGGGCTCAGTGAGGGAGTACCACAGGGCTCAGTGGGGGAGTACCACAGGGCTCAGGCCAGTCTGCTGGGGGAGTACCACAGGGCTCAGTGCTCAGGCCAGTCTGCTGGGGGAGTACCACAGGGCTCAGTGAGGGAGTACCACAGGGCTCAGTGAGGGAGTACCACAGGGCTCAGTGGGGGAGTACCACAGGGCTCAGGCCAGTCTGCTGGGGGAGTACCACAGGGCTCAGTGTTCAGGCCAGTCTGCTGGGGGAGTACCACAGGGCTCAGTGAGGGAGTACCACAGGGCTCAGTGGGGGAGTACCACAGGGCTCAGGCCAGTCTGCTGGGGGAGTACCACAGGGCTCAGTGCTCAGGCCAGTCTGCTGAGGGAGTACCACAGGGCTCAGGGCTCAGGCCAGTCTGCTGGGGGAGTACCACAGGGCTCAGTGCTCAGGCCAGTCTGCTGGGGGAGTACCACAGGGTTCAGGCCAGTCTGCTGAGGGAGTACCACAGTGCTCAGGCCAGTCTGCTGGGGGAGTACCACAGGGCTCAGGCCAGTCTGCTGAGGGAGTACCACAGGGCTCAGGCCAGTCTGCTGGGGGAGTACCACAGGGTTCAGGCCAGTCTGCTGAGGGAGTACCACAGTGCTCAGGCCAGTCTGCTGGGGGAGTACCACAGGGCTCAGGCCAGTCTGCTGAGGGAGTACCACAGGGCTCAGGCCAGTCTGCTGGGGGAGTACCACAGGGCTCAGTGCTCAGGCCAGTCTGCTGGGGGAGTACCACAGGGCTCAGGCCAGTCTGCTGAGGGAGTACCACAGGGCTCAGGCCAGTCTGCTGGGGGAGTACCACAGGGCTCAGGCCAGTCTGCTGGGGGAGTACCACAGGGCTCAGGCCAGTCTGCTGGGGGAGTACCACAGTGCTCAGGCCAGTCTGCTGAGGGAGTACCACAGGGCTCAGGCCAGTCTGCTGGGGGAGTACCACAGGGCTCAGGCCAGTCTGCTGAGGGAGTACCACAGGGCTCAGGCCAGTCTGCTGGGGGAGTACCACAGGACTCAGTGCTCAGGCCAGTCTGCTGGGGGAGTACCACAGGGCTCAGTGCTCAGGCCAGTCTGCTGAGGGAGTACCACAGGGCTCAGGCCAGTCTGCTGAGGGAGTACCACAGGGCTCAGGCCAGTCTGCTGGGGGAGTACCACAGGGCTCAGGCCAGTCTGCTGGGGGAGTACCACAGGGCTCAGGCCAGTCTGCTGGGGGAGTACCACAGGACTCAGTGCTCAGGCCAGTCTGCTGGGGGAGTACCACAGGGCTCAGTGCTCAGGCCAGTCTGCTGAGGGAGTACCACAGGGCTCAGGCCAGTCTGCTGGGGGAGTACCACAGGGCTCAGGCCAGTCTGCTGGGGGAGTACCACAGGACTCAGTGCTCAGGCCAGTCTGCTGAGGGAGTACCACAGGGCTCAGGCCAGTCTGCTGGGGGAGTACCACAGGGCTCAGGCCAGTCTGCTGGGGGAGTACCACAGGGCTCAGGCCAGTCTGCTGGGGGAGTACCACAGGGCTCAGTGCTCAGGCCAGTCTGCTGGGGGAGTACCACAGGGCTCAGTGCTCAGGCCAGTCTGCTGAGGGAGTACCACAGGGCTCAGGCCAGTCTGCTGGGGGAGTACCACAGGGCTCAGGCCAGTCTGCTGGGGGAGTACCACAGGGCTCAGTGCTCAGGCCAGTCTGCTGAGGGAGTACCACAGGGCTCAGTGCTCAGGCCAGTCTGCTGGGGGAGTACCACAGGGCTCAGGGCTCAGGCCAGTCTGCTGGGGGAGTACCACAGGGCTCAGGCCAGTCTGCTGGGGGAGTACCACAGGGCTCAGGCCAGTCTGCTGAGGGAGTACCACAGGGCTCAGGCCAGTCTGCTGAGGGAGTACCACAGGACTCAGGCCAGTCTGCTGGGGGAGTACCACAGGGCTCAGTGCTCAGGCCAGTCTGCTGGGGGAGTACCACAGTGCTCAGGCCAGTCTGCTGAGGGAGTACCACAGGGCTCAGGCCAGTCTGCTGAGGGAGTACCACAGGACTCAGGCCAGTCTGCTGGGGGAGTACCACAGGGCTCAGTGCTCAGGCCAGTCTGCTGGGGGAGTACCACAGGGCTCAGGCCAGTCTGCTGGGGGAGTACCACAGGGCTCAGGCCAGTCTGCTGGGGGAGTACCACAGGGCTCAGGCCAGTCTGCTGGGGGAGTACCACAGGGCTCAGGCCAGTCTGCTGAGGGAGTACCACAGGGCTCAGTGCTCAGGCCAGTCTGCTGAGGGAGTACCACAGGGCTCAGGCCAGTCTGCTGAGGGAGTACCACAGGGCTCAGTGTTCAGGCCAGTCTGCTGAGGGAGTACCACAGGGCTCAGGCCAGTCTGCTGGGGGAGTACCACAGGGCTCAGTGCTCAGGCCAGTCTGCTGAGGGAGTACCACAGGGCTCAGTGCTCAGGCCAGTCTGCTGGGGGAGTACCACAGGGCTCAGGCCAGTCTGCTGAGGGAGTACCACAGGGCTCAGGCCAGTCTGCTGGGGGAGTACCACAGGGCTCAGGCCAGTCTGCTGGGGGAGTACCACAGGGCTCAGGCCAGTCTGCTGGGGGAGTACCACAGGGCTCAGTGCTCAGGCCAGTCTGCTGAGGGAGTACCACAGGGCTCAGGCCAGTCTGCTGGGGGAGTACCACAGGGCTCAGGCCAGTCTGCTGAGGGAGTACCACAGGGCTCAGGCCAGTCTGCTGAGGGAGTACCACAGTGCTCAGGCCAGTCTGCTGAGGGAGTACCACAGGGCTCAGGCCAGTCTGCTGGGGGAGTACCACAGGGCTCAGTGCTCAGGCCAGTCTGCTGGGGGAGTACCACAGGGCTCAGGCCAGTCTGCTGAGGGAGTACCACAGGGCTCAGGGCTCAGGCCAGTCTGCTGAGGGAGTACCACAGGGCTCAGGCCAGTCTGCTGAGGGAGTACCACAGGGCTCAGGCCAGTCTGCTGGGGGAGTACCACAGGGCTCAGGCCAGTCTGCTGGGGGAGTACCACAGGGCTCAGGCCAGTCTGCTGAGGGAGTACCACAGGGCTCAGGCCAGTCTGCTGGGGGAGTACCACAGGGCTCAGTGCTCAGGCCAGTCTGCTGGGGGAGTACCACAGGGCTCAGGCCAGTCTGCTGGGGGAGTACCACAGGGCTCAGGCCAGTCTGCTGGGGGAGTACCACAGGGCTCAGGCCAGTCTGCTGGGGGAGTACCACAGGGCTCAGGCCAGTCTGCTGGGGGAGTACCACAGGGCTCAGTGAGGGAGTACCACAGGGCTCAGTGCTCAGGCCAGTCTGCTGGGGGAGTACCACAGGGCTCAGGGCTCAGGCCAGTCTGCTGGGGGAGTACCACAGGGCTCAGGCCAGTCTGCTGGGGGAGTACCACAGGGCTCAGTGCTCAGGCCAGTCTGCTGGGGGAGTACCACAGGGCTCAGGCCAGTCTGCTGAGGGAGTACCACAGGGCTCAGGGCAGTCTGCTGGGGGAGTACCACAGGGCTCAGGCCAGTCTGCTGAGGGAGTACCACAGGGCTCAGGGCAGTCTGCTGGGGGAGTGCCACAGGGCTCAGGCCAGTCTGCTGAGGGAGTACCACAGGGCTCAGGCCAGTCTGCTGAGGGAGTACCACAGGGCTCAGGGCAGTCTGCTGGGGGAGTACCACAGGGCTCAGGCCAGTCTGCTGGGGGAGTACCACAGGGCTCAGGCCAGTCTGCTGGGGGAGTACCACAGGGCTCAGTGCTCAGGCCAGTCTGCTGGGGGAGTACCACAGGGCTCAGGCCAGTCTGCTGGGGGAGTACCACAGGGCTCAGTGCTCAGGCCAGTCTGCTGGGGGAGTACCACAGGGCTCAGTGAGGGAGTACCACAGGGCTCAGTGCTCAGGCCAGTCTGCTGAGGGAGTACCACAGGGCTCAGTGAGGGAGTACCACAGGGCTCAGTGCTCAGGCCAGTTTTATTCATATCCTTTACATCTACAGATCATTCACCAACACAATCCACATATTTATATCTTCCATAATAATGACATACATTGTAGTGATGTTGTTTGTGTGATTGTGTTGTTTGTGTGATTGTGTTGTTTGTGTGATTGTGTTGTTTGTGTCTGTGTGTGATGTTGTTTGTGTGATTGTGTTGTAATGTGTTTGTGTGTGATGTTGTGTGTGTGATTGTGTTGTAATGTGTCTGTGTGATTGTGTTGTAATGTGTGTGTGTGATTGTGTTATAATGTGTTTGTGTGATTGTGTTGTAATGTGTGTGTGTGATTGTGTTATAATGTGTTTGTGTGATTGTGTTGTAATGTTTGTGTGTGATTGTGTTATAATGTGTTTGTGTGATTGTGTTATAATGTGTTTGTGTGATTGTGTTGTAATGTGTCTGTGTGATTGTGTTATAATGTGTCTGTGTGTGATGTTGTGTGTGTGATTGTGTTATAATGTGTTTGTGTGATTGTGTTGTTTGTGTGATCGTGTTATAATGTGTTTGTGTGATTGTGTTGTAATGTGTGTGTTTCAGGCGTGCGCACGGAGCAGGACCTGTTCGTGCGTCTCATCGACTCCATGACCAAACAGGTACGAACTTCAGAGCGACAGGTTCAGACCAGGTTCAGACCAGGTTCAGACCAGGTTCAGACCAGGTTCAGACCAGGTTCAGACCAGGTTCACACCAGGTTCAGACCAGGTTCAGACCAGGTTCAGACCAGGTTCACACCAGGTTCAGACCAGGTTCAGACCAGGTTCAGACCAGGTTCAGACCAGAGTCAGACCAGGTTCAGGCCAGGTTCAGACCAGGTTCAGACCAGGTTCAGACCAGGTTCAGACCAGGTTCAGACCAGGTTCAGACCAGGTTCAGACCAGGTTCAGACCAGGTTCAGACCAGGTTCAGACCAGGTTCAGACCAGGTTCAGACCAGGTTCAGACCAGGTTTCTAACACCTGTGCACCGGTGTCTCAAACTAAAGATCCCAAAGAAACGTCCAGCGGATTCGCCCGACTCGGATCAACAAGACTTTCACAAACCTGTGGATCAAATATAGAAACAATAGAACTTTACAAAAACCTCAGAAGAGCTTTGGGAAACATAAATAATGATTTGACTGAAGGATCAGACACATTAATAAACTTGTCTCCTCTCTCCTTGTCTCCTCTCTCCTTGTCTCCTCTCTCCTTGTCTCTTCTCTCTTTGTCTCTTCTCTCCTTGTCTCCTCTCTCCTTGTCTCCTCTCTCCTTGTCTCTTCTCTCTTCTCTCCTTGTCTCTTCTCTCCTTGTCTCTTCTCTCTTCTCTCCTTGTCTCTTCTCTCCTTGTCTCTTCTCTCCTTGTCTCTTCTCTCCTTGTCTCCTCTCTCCTTGTCTCTTCTCTCCTTGTCTCTTCTCTCCTCGTCTCCTCTCTCCTTGTCTCCTCTCTCCTTGTCTCTTCTCTCTTCTCTCCTTGTCTCTTCTCTCCTTGTCTCTTCTCTCCTTGTCTCTTCTCTCCTTGTCTCCTCTCTCCTTGTCTCCTCTCTCCTTGTCTCTTCTCTCTTCTCTCCTTGTCTCTTCTCTCCTTGTCTCTTCTCTCTTCTCTCCTTGTCTCTTCTCTCCTTGTCTCTTCTCTCCTCTCTCTTCTCTCCTTGTCTCTTCTCTCCTTGTCTCTTCTCTCCTTGTCTCTTCTCTCCTCGTCTCTTCTCTCCTTGTCTCTTCTCTCCTTGTCTCTTCTCTCCTTGTCTCCTCTCTCCTTGTCTCTTCTCTCCTTGTCTCTTCTCTCCTTGTCTCTTCTCTCCTTGTCTCTTCTCTCCTTGTCTCTTCTCTCCTTGTCTCTTCTCTCCTTCTCTCTTCTCTCCTTGTCTCCTCTCTCCTTGTCTCCTCTCTCCTTGTCTCCTCTCTCCTTGTCTCCTCTCTCCTTGTCTCTTCTCTCCTTCTCTCTTCTCTCCTTCTCTCTTCTCTCCTTGTCTCCTCTCTCCTTGTCTCCTCTCTCCTTGTCTCCTCTCTCCTTGTCTCTTCTCTCTTCTCTCCTTGTCTCTTCTCTCCTTGTCTCTTCTCTCCTTGTCTCTTCTCTCCTTGTCTCCTCTCTCCTTGTCTCCTCTCTCCTTGTCTCTTCTCTCTTCTCTCCTTGTCTCTTCTCTCCTTGTCTCTTCTCTCCTTGTCTCCTCTCTCCTTGTCTCCTCTCTCCTTGTCTCTTCTCTCTTCTCTCCTTGTCTCTTCTCTCCTTGTCTCCTCTCTCTTCTCTCCTTGTCTCTTCTCTCCTTGTCTCTTCTCTCCTTGTCTCTTCTCTCCTCGTCTCTTCTCTCCTTGTCTCTTCTCTCCTTGTCTCTTCTCTCCTTGTCTCCTCTCTCCTTGTCTCTTCTCTCCTTGTCTCTTCTCTCCTTGTCTCTTCTCTCCTTGTCTCTTCTCTCCTTGTCTCTTCTCTCCTTGTCTCTTCTCTCCTTCTCTCTTCTCTCCTTGTCTCCTCTCTCCTTGTCTCTTCTCTCCTTGTCTCTTCTCTCCTTGTCTCTTCTCTCCTTGTCTCCTCTCTCCTTGTCTCTTCTCTCCTTGTCTCTTCTCTCCTTGTCTCTTCTCTCCTTGTCTCTTCTCTCCTTGTCTCTTCTCTCCTTGTCTCTTCTCTCCTTGTCTCCTCTCTCTTCTCTCCTCTCTCTCCTCTCTCTTCTCTCTCTTCTCTCCTTGTCTCCTCTCTCTCCTTGTCTCTTCTCTCCTTGTCTCCTCTCTCTTCTCTCTCTTCTCTCTTCTCTCCTCTCTCTTCTCTCCTTGTCTCCTCTCTCTTCTCTCCTTCTCTCCTTCTCTCCTCTCTCTTCTCTCCTTGTCTCCTCTCTCTCCTTGTCTCTTCTCTCCTTCTCTCCTTCTCTCCTCTCTCTTCTCTCCTTGTCTCTCTTCTCTCCATGTCTCCTCTCTTTTCTCTCTTCTCTCCTCTCTCTCCTCTCTCTTCTCTCCTCTCTCTCCTCGTCTCCTCTCTCTTCTCTCCTTGTCTCTCTTCTCTCCTTGTCTCCTCTCTCTTCTCTCCTCTCTCTTCTCTCTTCTCTCCTTGTCCCTTCTCTCTTCTCTCCTTCTCTCTTCTCTCCTTGTCTCCTCTCTCTTCTCTCCTCTCTCTTCTCTCTTCTCTCCTTGTCCCTTCTCTCTTCTCTCCTTCTCTCTTCTCTCCTTGTCTCCTCTCTCTTCTCTCCTCTCTCTTCTCTCTTCTCTCCTTGTCTCCTCTCTCTTCTCTCCTTCTCTCTTCTCTCCTTGTCTCCTCTCTCTTCTCTCCTTCTCTCCTTCTCTCCTCTCTCTTCTCTCCTTGTCTCCTCTCTCTCCTTGTCTCTTCTCTCCTTCTCTCCTTCTCTCCTCTCTCTTCTCTCCTTGTCTCTCTTCTCTCCATGTCTCCTCTCTTTTCTCTCTTCTCTCCTCTCTCTCCTCTCTCTTCTCTCCTCTCTCTCCTCGTCTCCTCTCTCTTCTCTCCTTGTCTCTCTTCTCTCCTTGTCTCCTCTCTCTTCTCTCCTCTCTCTTCTCTCTTCTCTCCTTGTCCCTTCTCTCTTCTCTCTTCTCTCTTCTCTCCTTGTCTCTTCTCTCCTCGTCTCTTCTCTCCTTCTCTCTTCTCTCCTTGTCTCCTCTCTCTCCTCTCTCTTCTCTCCTCGTCTCTTCTCTCTTCTCTCCTCTCTCTTCTCTCCTCTCTCCTCTCTCCTTGTCTCCTCTCTCTTCTCTCCTTCTCTCCTTGTCTCCTCTCTCCTTCTCTCTTCTCTCTTCTCTCCTCTCTCCTCTCTCCTCTCTCTCCTTCTCTCTTCTCTTCTCTCCTCTCTCTTCTCTCCTCGTCTCTTCTCTCCTCATCTCTTTGTTTGTTCTTCCTTTGTTTCCTCGTCTGAAGCCCATCATTTACGAAGGTCAGGACAAAAACCCCGAGATGTGTCGAGTTCTGCTGACTCACGAGATCATGTGCAGGTAACTCCAGTCCTGACGTTATTATGATATTATGATTCTGTTATTATTGTTTATTATGATTCTGTTATTATTGTTTATTATGATTCTGATCCACATTTATGTTTCTTTTCTAAATCCTTATCACAAGTCCAGACCCAGAGCCTGATATAAAAGTGTCTCTGAGCTAAAGAATCACATTCATCACAGTTCATTTCATTGACTCAAATATGTTCATTTTACTCATTTTGACTCAAATGAAACTAAAACTAAGCAACAGGTTTGAGTTTCTCCTGAGGGATTGTGGGTAACGTGAGTTTCTCCTGAGGGATTGTGGGTAAAGTGAGTTTCTCCTGGTGGATTGTGGGTAACGTGCAGCTGACTCTTGTTTTGTTTTAGTCGCTGTTGTGACAAAAAGAGCTGCGGAAACAGAAACGAGACGCCGTCCGACCCCGTCATCATCGACAGGTACAAATATTACTGATACTATAACTACTATATCTGTAACTACAACTACTACAATAACTATAACTACTATACCTGCAAATACAACTACTACTACAATAACTATAACTACTATACCTGTAACTACAACTACTACAATAACTATAACTACTATACCTGCAAATACAACTACTACTACAATAACTATAACTACTATACCTGTAACTACAACTACTACAATAACTATAACTACTATACCTGCAAATACAACTACTACTACAATAACTATAACTACTATACCTGTAACTACAACTACTACTACAATAACTATAACTACTATACCTGCAACTACAACTACTACTACAATAACTATAACTACTATACCTGCAAATACAACTACTACTACAATAACTATAACTACTATACCTGCAAATACAACTACTACTACAATAACTATAACTACTATACCTGCAAATACTACTACTACTACAATAACTATAACTACTATATCTGTAACTACAACTACTACTACAATAACTATAACTACTATACCTGTAACTACAACTACTACTACAATAACTATAACTACTATACCTGCAAATACTACTACTACTACAATAACTACTAATCCGACGTGGTCGAGTTGCCCAGAAAAAAAACACCACATATTCGATTCTTTAAGATTTGCAAACTTTTGATCAAACAGAGGAAGAACAATTGGACTAAATGGGAAACTGTGGAGCAAAAATGTGCAGTGTGAGAAAAATGTAGTAGAGATTTAGTCGTAGACATTTATTGTCCCCGTGGAAATACTCAAGGACAACAACGACCACGGCCGACAGATCCAAACACTGACGATATACAAAGAACAAACCACGGCCCGTCAACCTCAGTTTAAATCATGTTTATATCATTAATGACATTCTTTAAAACCTTCTCTGACAGACCAGCTGTGCTGAAGAGAAAAGACAAATCACAGTTGGTTGCTTCATATTCTTTGTTTAATTGTAAAATGGCTGGTCCTGTTTTTAGTCAGGGCGGGGCTCCTGTACCTTTGACCTGAGGGGAGCAGCTCAAACTCTCTAAACAGAGGATGTTTTGATAATATTGTGTCTGCTTTATCTAGAGCTCTCGCAGAATAAATGTCCTGCAGACCCTTAGGAACGCCTAGGATTTAACGTGCGACTTTACCTGTTTTCCTAAGAGAGTTCTTTTGCTTCTCAGTCATGGCCCCGAACCAACAGATGATACAGAAAGTCAGAGCACTCTCCACAAAAGCACTGTCATTTTCAACATGGTTCTATCCACCAGTTTCTTCATAAAACATAGTCTCTGTTGACCCTTTTTATGATGTGATCTGTATTATGGTCCCACTTTAACTTGTCAGATCACACCCAGATACTTGTGCTCAGAGACAGAATCCATGACTTCTCCTTTGCTGATGGTCGGGCTGCGTGTGGACTCTCGCCCGAACTCCAGCTCCCTCGTCTTTGTTGTGTTCAATAGAAGATGGGAGTCGTCACACCAGGAGATGAACTCCTTTAGGACAGGCCCGTGTTCAGGCTGACGAGGGCCGTATCATCCGCAAACTTCACCAATGCAGCCATTGGTGTAGAGAATATAAAGCAATGGTGATAGTTCGGACCCTTGAGGAGAGCCCATGTTAGTGACCGTCCTGTCTCCATACGGACCTGCTGCACTCGTCGGCTGAGGGAATCCAGCCTTCACAGAAAAGTCCACATCCAGTTTCTGAGCCAAGATATTTGGCAAAATTGTATTTAATGCAGATAAAAAATTTAAGGCGAGACGCTGCAGGTGAACAAGGAAAAAATGTATATTTACAGATTTCAATTTGAAACTGTTGCTGTCGATCACTGGCATAAATGTGAGAAGAAAATACATGGCAAGTTTTCTGTCATTTTATCTTTTCATATCAGAACAAGGTGTTTTATGCCTAAAAATGCCCCAAATTTCACATCTTTTCGGCGACGAAATCTGAATAATGGACAGAGCTACATTCAAATGTGTGGTTTCATTTTATTGATGAATGAGTTGCCAAGACTTTCTCACAGGGGATTTAGGATTTCTTGTTTAGTTTTATAATAAGCTGTTTTTTAGTGGAAAATTTGTAAAAAAAAATAATTTTCGCCTTATTTTTTGACATTCAAAACTCAATAAATGGGGCTTAAGGGATTAAATAATAAAAAATCCCTCTGAAAAAATCTTCCAAATCTTGTTCAGTCCAAGGCTGGAAAATGTGAAGTCTTTAGGTCCGACTGACGTGGACATAGTGTCGCCACAATGACAGAAACATGTGTTTGGAGAAAAAGGCCTTGAAATTGCATTGTCCCATATAAGTCTATGGGGGAACATTGAATCAGCGCAATATTTAAACATGTCATTGTGAAGATTAGGCATGTTTTCTGTTTCCGGGTGAAAGTTTAAATGTTCAGAGACCAATCTGGCCCAAAACCTGAAAACTGAAAAAAATTGAGTTTTGCCTGTAGTGTCTCCCCTTAAAAATAGTATTTTTGCGTAATTTTTTTATGTTTCAAAGTGAGAGAAAACTAAGTGCAGTTAAGTTGGAATCATCAACGCCCTCACTGGGCTGGGAAGCAAATGGAAAAAGATTTGTGTTGCGTTTGCTCCATTATGTGTTTTTTGATGATCCTTTGAAAACATTTCATCACCAGTGGGTCTGAGTCTGAGTCTGAGTCTGAGTCTGAGTCTGAGTCTGAGTCTGAGTCTGAGTCTGAGTCTGAGTCTGAGTCTGAGTCTGAGTCTGGACCTGGTCTGAGTCTGAGTCTGAGTCTGAGTCTGAGTCTGAGTCTGAGTCTGAGTCTGAGTCTGAGTCTGAGTCTGGACCTGGTCTGAGTCTGGACCTGGTCTGAGTCTGAGTCTGAGTCTGAGTCTGAGTCTGAGTCTGAGTCTGAGTCTGAGTCTGAGTCTGAGTCTGAGTCTGGACCTGGTCTGAGTCTGAGTCTGAGTCTGGACCTGGTCTGAGTCTGGACCTGGTCCGAGTCTGAGTCTGAATCGTCTCTTGGCTCTAATGAAGACGAGCGTTTAATAAATCCCTGCGTTCTGATTGGACGAGAGCCGCTGCTTCACGTCAGAGCAAATGAAGAACAGACTTTACTTCACTTTCATTTAAGAGTTCGGTTTAAGACACTTGGACTTAACGCAGGCTGTCACGGGGGGGGGACGAGGGGGGGGTGACGAGGGGGGGGGGGGTGACGAGGGGGGGGGGGTGACGAGGGGGGGGGCTCGGCAAGTGTCGGGAGATTCCAGGGGGAGGAGGGGGAGGAAGCGAGGACTCAGTGGTTCATTATCGCCTCTGAGTTTTAATTATCAGATCATATTAACGTTCAGTCAAACCTCAAACTGAAACACTTTTAATACTCACACCATGTATTACTACTTAGTGCTTATTACTGCATGTTACTGAGGACAAGCTTCTACTGGCATCAAATACATGAAAGTATTGAAAGAAAATCCAGGTTTTGGTCCAGAGACTGGATTAAAGGAAGTTACTTTTGTTTCAGCTCAAATATATATATATATATATTTTATACATTTTCTTTAAATTTCTCTTGTTTTTCTTGATTTCCCTGTTTGTTACATTTACATTTTCCTTATTTCCCATCACTTTTTCCAATTCCCCCCAAGTTATTCCACCTTTTATTAATCATATTTTTAAACACACAAAACAATTTCCTAGTTTTTTCACCCATTCCTTGACACTGGAGACGAGATCAGCTTTTATTATTTATTTACTACATTCAGCTCAGAAACACTCAGGAAGCAGGAAATGTAAAAAACACTATTAAAGAGTCAGTGGTTCTTATATACTGTGACTACAGAGGCCTTTGTGGGGACAGTAAATAATGAAGTAAACTAGGGCTGAAACAACTAATCGATTACTCGACAACTAATCGATTACTAAAAAAGTTGTCAACTATTCCAGTAATCGATTAATCGTTTTCTAGTGAACACAGAGTAAAATTGAGTAAAAAAGACATGACAATTATGTATTTTGGATGAAAACCTACATTGTTTTTAAAGTGAGGGTCTGCAGTGTTTTGTACATCATAAATTTCATAAATATCTGTCTTTGTCTCGTCCAGTCAAAGCAGAATTAGCACAAAGAGCCTCCTACAAACGTTTACTTTAAGTTTACTCCATCCACGTGTCCTCAAGCGGCGCCGCTTTAGCTTATGTGATAAAAAATTGAAAAAAATACAATTTCCATGCACCTTTCACAGCCAAGCGATTAATCGATTAATCGTAAAAATAATCGGTCGATTAATCGATTACCAAAATAATCGTTAGTTGCAGCCCTAAAGTAAACTGACGATAACAGAATATGTTGTAGTCAGTATATAGTCAGTATATAGTCAGTATATAGTCAGTATATAGTCAGTATATCAGTATATAGTCAGTATATAGTCAGTATATAGTCAGTATATATGTTATTAGCAGTGCAGGTTTGCAACAGAGAGCAGGTGGTTGAAAGTCTGGGATGAATCTGAACTGGAGGGTTGAATGGGAGGGTTAGGGTTTAATGGGAGGGTTAGGGTTTAATGGGAGGGTTAGGGTTTAATGGGAGGGTTAGGGTTTAATGGGAGGGTTAGGGTTTAGTGGGAGGGTTAGGGTTTAATGGGAGGGTTAGGGTTTAGTGGGAGGGTTAGGGTTTAATGGGAGGGTTAGGGTTGAATGGGAGGGTTAGGGTTTAATGGGAGGGTTAGGGTTTAATGGGAGGGTTAGGGTTTAATGGGAGGGTTAGGGTTGAATGGGAGGGTTAGGGTTTAATGGGAGGGTTAGGGTTTAATGGGAGGGTTAGGGTTTAATGGGAGGGTTAGGGTTGAATGGGAGGGTTAGGGTTTAATGGGAGGGTTAGGGTTGAATGGGAGGGTTAGGGTTGAATGGGAGGGTTAGGGTTTAATGGGAGGGTTAGGGTTTAATGGGAGGGTTAGGGTTTAATGGGAGGGTTAGGGTTTAATGGGAGCCAGTGCGGGTCCGTCAGTGCTTTGAACCAGAGGAACTAAACTCAGGGAAAGAGTCGGGACAGAAGGAAGTGTCGAGTCGAGGTGCAGCTTTTAAATCAGCGAGACTCTGTGTGTGAGGGTATGTGAGGAGTGTGTGAGGAGGGGGAGGGGGAGGAGGGGGAGGGGGAGGAGGGGGAGGAGGAGGAGGAGGAGGAGGAGGGAGTGTGTGTGTGAGGAGGGGGGTCCGTGTGTGAAAGTGCGAGCTGTAAATCTGTCCCAATCACATTTTCTGCCTCATGGAGCTTAATAACTCCACAGCCACTCCATTATACTGCAGGAGCGCGCACGAGGGGCGCGCACGAGGGGAGTGCACGAGGGGAGTGCACGAGGGAGCGAGCTGATAAATTCATCAGTGTGCTTTAAAGAACATATAAATGTAAATGTTCCAGATGAAAGAGTTTCAGAAACACAGAAACCGTTCAAGTCCTTTGTGTTTGTTTTCGGTCCGAAACCTTCCGGCCTCTGTTTGTACCCGAGGAACAAATACTCCGGCCTCTGTGTGAGGAACAAATACTCCGGCCTCTGTGTGAGGAACAAATACTCCGGCCTCTGTGTGAGGAACAAATACTCCAGCCTCTGTGTGAGGAACAAATACTCCGGCCTCTGTGTGAGGAACAAATACTCCAGCCTCTGTGTGAGGAACAAATACTCCGGCCTCTGTGTGAGGAACAAATACTCCGGCCTCTGTGTGAGGAACAAATACTCCGGGCTCTGTGTGAGGAACAAATACTCCGGCCTCTGCGTGAGGAACAAATACTCCGGCCTCTGCGTGAGGAACAAATACTCCGGCCTCTGTGTGAGGAACAAATACTCCGGCCTCTGCGTGAGGAACAAATACTCCGGCCTCTGCGTGAGGAACAAATACTCCGGGCTCTGTCTGTGCCCGAGGAAAAACGAGTCATAAAGGTCTGAAATTTACAACATTTAAATGAAGAGTCTTAATCAGGAGCTTAACGAGCTTCTTAAATGTCAAAGTCGGGTCCAAAGTCAGTCCCAGGTTTAATGTTAACGTTTCTGTGTGAACGTTAAACACAGATGGATCCGAGCAGGACGGAGACGGTCCCGGCATTTTCACATCCCAAACTTCACAGGTTTGTGTTAGGGTTAGATTAGGGTTAGATTAGGGTTAGGGTTAAGTTATGTACAGCACTTAAAGTGCTGCCCCCTGGTGGCCTCAGTTTAACAGGACTCTGCTGCCCCTGGTGGCCTCGGTTTAACATGACTCTGCTGCCCCTGGTGGCCTCGGTTTAACATGACTCTGCTGCCCCCTGGTGGCCTCAGTTTAACAGGACTCTGCTGCCCCTGGTGGCCTCGGTTTAACAGGACTCTGCTGCCCCTGGTGGCCTCAGTTTAACAGGACTCTGCTGCCCCTGGTGGCCTCAGTTTAACAGGACTCTGCTGCCCCTGGTGGCCTCAGTTTAACAGGACTCTGCTGCCCCTGGTGGCCTCAGTTTAACAGGACTCTGCTGCCCCTGGTGGCCGTGGTTTAACAGGAGTCTGCTGCCCCTGGTGGCCTCAGTTTAACAGGACTCTGCTGCCCCTGGTGGCCGTGGTTTAACAGGACTCTGCTGCCCCTGGTGGCCTCGGTTTTTAACAGGACTCTGCTGCCCCTGGTGGCCGTGGTTTAACAGGACTCTGCTGCCCCTGGTGGCCTCGGTTTAACAGGAGTCTGCTGCCCCTGGTGGCCTCGGTTTAACAGGACTCTGCTGCCCCTGGTGGCCGTGGTTTAACAGGAGTCTGCTGCCCCTGGTGGCCTCGGTTTAACAGGACTCTGCTGCCCCTGGTGGCCTCAGTTTAACAGGACTCTGCTGCCCCCTGGTGGCCTCGGTTTAACATGACTCTGCTGCCCCTGGTGGCCTCGGTTTAACATGACTCTGCTGCCCCCTGGTGGCCTCAGTTTAACATGACTCTGCTGCCCCCTGGTGGCCTCGGTTTAACAGGACTCTGCTGCCCCTGGTGGCCTCAGTTTAACAGGACTCTGCTGCCCCTGGTGGCCGTGGTTTAACAGGACTCTGCTGCCCCTGGTGGCCTCAGTTTAACATGACTCTGCTGCCCCCTGGTGGCCTCGGTTTAACAGGACTCTGCTGCCCCTGGTGGCCTCAGTTTAACAGGACTCTGCTGCCCCCTGGTGGCCTCGGTTTAACATGACTCTGCTGCCCCTGGTGGCCTCAGTTTAACAGGACTCTGCTGCCCCTGGTGGCCTCGGTTTAACAGGACTCTGCTGCCCCTGGTGGCCTTGGTTTAACAGGACTCTGCTGCCCCTGGTGGAGCTTGGCTTAACAGGACTCTGCTGCCCCTGGTGGCCTCAGTTTAACAGGAGTCTGCTGCCCCTGGTGGCCTTGGTTTAACAGGACTCTGCTGCCCCTGGTGGAGCTTGGCTTAACAGGACTCTGCTGCCCCTGGTGGCCTCGGTTTAACAGGAGTCTGCTGCCCCTGGTGGCCTCGGTTTAACAGGACTCTGCTGCCCCTGGTGGAGCTTGGCTTAACAGGACTCTGCTGCCCCTGGTGGCCTCAGTTTAACAGGACTCTGCTGCCCCTGGTGGCCTCGGTTTAACAGGACTCTGCTGCCCCTGGTGGCCTCTGTTTAACAGGAGTCTGCTGCCCCTGGTGGCCTCGGTTTAACAGGACTCTGCTGCCCCTGGTGGCCTCAGTTTAACAGGACTCTGCTGCCCCTGGTGGCCTCGGTTTAACAGGACTCTGCTGCCCCTGGTGGCCTCAGTTTAACAGGACTCTGCTGCCCCTGGTGGCCTCGGCTTAACCTGTCTCTGTCTCTGCTCTGCAGGTTCTTCCTGAAGTTCTTCCTGAAGTGTAACCAGAACTGTCTGAAAAACGCTGGAAACCCGCGTGACATGAGGCGCTTCCAGGTGAGGACTACAGCTCCCAGCATGCACCAGTGCAGCTTCTCCAAACCTTACAGCGGGTTAAGAGCTGTGTCACAAACATGAACAAGCTTCTTCTGGGTTCAAACTGTTGAGAGTGTCAGAAATAAACAGCTTTATCTTTTACTTTGCTGGAATGACAACAGACAAAAGGCCAAGAACTGTTTAAGAGTCAAATATGTGACTGTTTATGCATTAAAAATATAAAGCAGAATAAACACTAGGCCTGGAGTCCGTTACAGTTTTCCTGATGCTAAAATATCTGTCGTCTAGATCCAGAAAACAGAACAACAATAACAATAATGAAGATCTGCACATTTAAAATATCAGGTTTTGGAAATGGGGAATGATTTGAGGAAAATTCATTGTGGCAATGAAATAAGAAACAATGTGTTGGGGGAAATCGGTTAGAATTAAAGAAAATATTATAGTAACAAAAATGGGAAAACATTTAGAAAAATGGGGCAAACGTTTAGACAAAAAATTTGAAAAAAATGTGGAAATGGGGAAATGTAAGTAATAAAAATGAGCAGAAATGATGGGAAAGAATATGAGAAAATGAGCAAAAAGTGGGGCAAAATTCTGAAAAAATAGAGGAAAGTCAGAGGGAAAAAATAATATATTTGAGCTGGAACAACCAAGTCTCCTCTTTCAATGCCGTCCCTGGACCAACAGCATCAAAACTATTATTTTCCCAGTTCATTTGCTGGATACTGGACTGATGTCGTTCAGTCCGGACTCTAACGGACTCCGCCCTAAACATAACACACTTAAGGGACTCCAAATCCCAGAATCCTCCAGGACTCCCTCCTCCTCAGCTCTTTGTTCTAAAGCTTTATGAAGTTTCTCTCCAGTGGAGCCTCGTCCTGATGGAAAGACTCAGAGTCTTCCCTCTCCCCAGACGCCTCCCTCCGGTTTACAGACTGTGTTTTATGAATCGAAGGGTCGGAGTCCGTCGGTTTTATGGAAATGTTTAAAGTCAGTGAGAGAGAAAGATCTGTCTGTCACAAACGTTAACCATGAGTCTGAGTTAGAACAGAGGACGAGCTTTATTTAAGACACAGAACAAGTCAAACATCTGAAATGGAAACGCCTTCACCAAAGCAGATAAGAATGATTTATGAACCTGTCACTGAAAAACGAAACCACTTTGAACAATTCTGTTTGTCAGAAACACCTGGAGATGAGACGGTTTTAACCCCCATTTTAAGTTTGGCTTTGCCCAGTGTTAATTTTGACAACATGTTTTATTTGAGTTTTAGGCTTTTGACTAAAATGTAAATTAATTTTAGTCGAGATTTAGTAAAAAAAAACCTTTCAATTTTAGTCTAGTTTTAGTCGACTAAATTGAATGTCAATTTAGTCGACTAAATTTAAGACTAATTTAGTGGACTTTGCATTGATAATATTGATTCTAATCATGTTTAATGTTGTTCCTCTGCTTCATGTTTCTGCTCCACATGAACAAAGCTCAGAGCTGATCCTTTAAACATGATCTGAGGCTCTTTCAGACGCTCAACACAAGTTTGGATGATTTTAGTCTCTCCTTTTACTTTTTATTTAGTCTGATTTTAGTCGACTCAAATATCTGGACATTTTAGTCACAGTTTTAGTCTCATGAGAAACTTTTAATTTAGTTTTAGTCCAATTTTAGTCGTCAAGAATATCACTTTAAGACTAAATATTTTAGTCGACGAAATTAACACTGGCTTTGCCCAAATCAAAAAGCTTCTCACAGCCCACAGGGTAATGAGTCATTTGAAAGCTAAGACCTACAAAACCGATTTAAGGTTGTTGTTTTTTTACTTGTTGCCGTGCAGTCGTCACTTTTTCCTCACTTTTTTGCTTTTATCGTTGCGTTTTCCTCTTGTTTTCTTCACTATTTTGACGCTCTTTTCAAGAAGCTTTTAGATTTGGGTAATGCTCGGATACTTGGATAATAACTGGAGAAAAAGTGCTCTGTAAAGATGTTAATGACAGTCGAGTTGATGACGATATGGAACAGCCTTGTTAAGTAAAGGATGCAGTAACAACCTTCTCTCTTTAGATCAGAGTTTTGATGTTGTTGGTCCCGGGACAGGATTAAAGGAAGACACTCCAATAAATCACTTTCATTCCCATAAAAAAAAAAAAAGTGCCCAAATTGTTTCTCAAATTTTTGCTCATTTTTTGTTACTAATCTTTTTCCAACATGTCTTGACGTTGGGGATGAACCTGATATTGTAAATGTTATTGTTCTGTTTTCACATATTTGAGTATCAGAAATGATTTAACCTAACCCTCATCAGGAGCGACAGGAGAAAGTTCCGCAGTGAAGCTTTAACTCCATCAAAGTAAAACCCTGTGATTCACTTTTTATTGTTTTCTTTTCCTCATTTTCCTTTTGTCCTGAATCTTTCTGATCCAGTTTCACTGAATCTGCTCCAAACTTGAACTTTTACCCTTTAATCCTCCCTCTAACTCCCCTCTCCCCTCCTCCCCCTCCTCCCCCTGTCCTGTGTCATCCCCCTCCCGTCCTGTAGGTGGTGGTGTCGACCACGGTGAACGTTGATGGTCACGTTTTAGCCGTTAGCGACAACATGTTCGTCCACAACAACTCCAAACATGGCCGCCGCGCCCGACGCCTCGACCCGTCGGAGGGTGAGTCCCGTCAGACCCGACCCGGTTTGAACCAGTTTAACCCGGTCTGACTCAGTTTTGTCTTGAAGCAGCGACCCCGTGCATCAAGGCCATCAGCCCGAGCGAGGGCTGGACCACAGGGGGCGCTACAGTCATCCTGATCGGAGACAACTTCTTTGACGGACTCCAGGTCGTGTTCGGGACGATGCTGGTGTGGAGCGAGGTGAGACTGGAACGGGATCAGAAAAATCAAAGTATCGAAAGTTTTGATGCTGTTTGTCCAGGACAGAATTAAAGGAAGTGACTTTTGCTTCAGCTCAAATAAATAATTCTTTTCACCCAATAATTCAATTTTTTTTTTTCTCCTTTTTGCTGTTTTGTATAATTGATATTTTTTCGATTTCCCCCATTTCTTTGTACCTTATTTTCACCCCACTTTCTTAAACTAAAATGTTCCTTATTTTTGCAAATATTCTCCAATTTTCCCCCAAATTCTTTCCCATTTTCACACATTTCTCAACACTGGCGATGAACCTGATATTGTAAATGTGCAGATCTTCCTCATGTTATTGTCCTGCTTCCTGTTTCTAGACGACACATAAGTATCGGTATCGAAAACCAAGTATTGTTAAAGAATCGGAATCATAAAAAGTGTACTGGTGCCCTATGTTTGGGAACCCCTATTGTAAAGGACATTAGGGTCAGTGCCATGTGACTTCACCTGTAAAGGAAGTGAACAATGTCAGTGTGAAGTTAGGGTTAGCGTCTCCCGGTTTGTGGGTTTGAGTCATGTTGGATTAGAGTCACTCACGTGTCTTGGTTGTTTCCAGCTGATCACGCCTCACGCGATCCGGGTCCAAACTCCGCCCAGACACATCCCGGGGGTCGTGGAGGTCACGCTGTCCTACAAGTCCAAACAGTTCTGCAAAGGAGCCCCAGGCCGCTTCGTCTACACAGGTAACACACTAACCCTATGCCCTGAGCACTACACACTAACCCTATGCCCTGAGCCCTACACACTAACCCTATGCACTGAGCCCAACACACTAACCCTATGCCCTGAGCCCTACACACTAACCCTATGCCCTGAGCCCTACACACTAACCCTATGCCCTGAGCCCAACACACTAACCCTATGCACTGAGCCCTACACACTAACCCTATGTCCTGAGCCCTACACACTAACCCTGTGCCCTGAGCCCTACACACTAACCCTATGCCCTCAGCCCTACACACTAACCCTATGCCCTTAACCCTACACACTAACCCTATGCACTGAACCCTACACACTAACCCTATGCACTGAGCCCTACACACTAACCCTATGCCCTGAGCCCTACACACTAACCCTATGCCCTGAGCCCTACACACTAACCCTATGCCCTGAGCCCTACACACTAACCCTATGCACTGAGCCCTACACACTAACTCTATGCCCTGAACCCTACACACTAACCCTATGCACTGAGCCCTACACACTAACTCTATGCCCTGAACCCTACACACTAACCCTATGCACTGAGCCCAACACACTAACCCTATGTCCTGAACCCTACACACTAACCCTATGCCCTGAACCCTACACACTAACCCTATGTCCTGAGCCCAACACACTAACCCTATGCACTGAGCCCAACACACTAACCCTATGCCCTGAGCCCTACACACTAACTCTATGCCCTGAACCCTACACACTAACCCTATGCACTGAGCCCAACACACTAACCCTATGCCCTGAGCCCTACACACTAACTCTATGCCCTGAACCCTACACACTAACCCTATGCACTGAGCCCTACACACTAACTCTATGCCCTGAACCCTACACACTAACCCTATGCACTGAGCCCAACACACTAACCCTATGCCCTGAGCCCTACACACTAACCCTATGTCCTGAGCCCTACACACTAACCCTATGCCCTGAGCCCAACACACTAACCCTATGCACTGAGCCCTACACACTAACCCTATGTCCTGAGCCCTACACACTAACCCTATGCCCTGAGCCCAACACACTAACCCTATGCCCTGAGCCCTACACACTAACCCTATGCCCTGAGCCCTACACACTAACCCTATGCCCTGAACCCTACACACTAACCCTATGCACTGAACCCTACACACTAACCCTATGTCCTGAGCCCTACACACTAACCCTATGCCCTGAGCCCTACACACTAACCCTATGTCCTGAGCCCAACACACTAACCCTATGCCCTGAGCCCTACACACTAACCCTATGCCCTGAGCCCTACACACTAACCCTATGTCCTGAGCCCTACACACTAACCCTATGCCCTAAACCCTACACACTAACCCTATGCCCTGAGCCCTACACACTAACCCTATGTCCTGAGCCCTACACACTAACCCTATGTCCTGAGCCCTACACACTAACCCTATGTCCTGAGCCCTACACACTAACCCTATGCCCTGAGCCCTACACACTAACCCTATGTCCTGAGCCCTACACACTAACCCTATGTCCTTAACCCTACACACTAACCCTATGCCCTGAGCCCTACACACTAACCCTATGCCCTGAGCCCTACACACTAACCCTATGCCCTTAACCCTACACACTAACCCTATGCCCTGAGCCCTACACACTAACCCTATGTCCTGAGCCCAACACACTAACCCTATGTCCTGAACCCTACACACTAACCCTATGCCCTGAGCCCTACACACTAACCCTATGTCCATAACCCTACACACTAACCCTATGCCCTGAACCCTACACACTAACCCGATGCCCTGAGCCCTACACACTAACCCTATGCCCTGAGCCCTACACACTAACCCTATGTCCTGAACCCTACACACTAACCCTATGCCCTGAGCCCTACACACTAACCCTATGCCCTGAACCCTACACACTAACCCTATGCCCTGAGCCCTACACACTAACCCTATGCCCTGAGCCCTACACACTAACCCTATGCCCTGAGCCCTACACACTAACCCTATGTCCTGAGCCCTACACACTAACCCTATGTCCTGAGCCCTACACACTAACCCTATGCCCTGAGCCCTACACACTAACCCTATGCCCTGAGCCCTACACACTAACCCTATGCCCTGAGCCCTACACACTAACCCTATGCCCTGAGCCCTACACACTAACCCTATGCACTGAGCCCTACACACTAACCCTATGCCCTGAGCCCTACACACTAACCCTATGCCCTGAGCCCTACACACTAACCCTATGCCCTGAGCCCTACACACTAACCCTATGCCCTGAGCCCTACACACTAACCCTATGCACTGAGCCCTACACACTAACCCTATGCCCTGAGCCCTACACACTAACCCTATGCCCTGAGCCCTACACACTAACCCTATGCACTGAGCCCTACACACTAACCCTATGCCCTGAACCCTACACACTAACCCTATGTCCTGAGCCCTACACACTAACCCTATGCCCTGAGCCCTACACACTAACCCTATGCCCTGAGCCCTACACACTAACCCTATGCCCTGAGCCCTACACACTAACCCTATGCACTGAGCCCTACACACTAACCCTATGCCCTGAGCCCTACACACTAACCCTATGCCCTGAGCCCTACACACTAACCCTATGCCCTGAGCCCTACACACTAACCCTATGCCCTGAGCCCTACACACTAACCCTATGCCCTGAGCCCTACACACTAACCCTATGTCCATAACCCTACACACTAACCCTATGCCCTGAACCCTACACACTAACCCTATGCACTGAGCCCTACACACTAACCCTATGCACTGAGCCCTACACACAAACCCTATGTCCTGAACCCTACACACTAACCCTATGCCCTGAGCCCTACACACTAACCCTATGCCCTGAGCCCTACACACTAACCCTATGTCCTGAACCCTACACACTAACCCTATGCCCTGAGCCCTACACACTAACCCTATGCCCTTAGCCCTACACACTAACCCTATGTCCTGAACCCTACACACTAACCCTATGCACTGAGCCCTACACACTAACTCTATGCCCTGAGCCCTACACACTAACCCTATGCCCTGAGCCCTACACACTAACCCTATGTCCTGAGCCCTACACACTAACCCTATGCACTGAACCCTACACACTAACCCTATGCCCTGAGCCCTACACACTAACCCTATGCCCTGAGCCCTACACACTAACCCTATGCCCTGAACCCTACACACTAACCCTATGCCCTGAACCCTACACACTAACCCTATGCCCTGAACCCTAAACACTAACCCTCTGCCCTGAGCCCAACACACTAACCCTATGCCCTGAGCCCTACACACTAACCCTATGCCCTGAGCCCTACACACTAACCCTATGCCCTGAACCCTACACACTAACCCTATGCCCTGAGCCCTACACACTAACCCTATGTCCTGAACCCTACACACTAACCCTCTGCCCTGAGCCCTACACACTAACCCTATGCCCTGAGCCCTACACACTAACCCTACACACTAACCCTATGCCCTGAGCCCTACACACTAACCCTATGCCCTGAGCCCTACACACTAACCCTATGCACTGAGCCCTACACACTAACCCTATGTCCTGAGCCCTACACACTAACCCTATGCCCTGAGCCCTACACACTAACCCTATGTCCTGAGCCCTACACACTAACCCTATGCCCTGAGCCCTACACACTAACCCTATGTCCTGAACCCTACACACTAACCCTCTGCCCTGAGCCCTACACACTAACCCTATGCCCTGAGCCCTACACACTAACCCTATGCCCTGAGCCCTACACACTAACCCTATGTCCTGAGCCCTACACACTAACCCTATGCCCTGAGCCCTACACACTAACCCTATGCCCTGAGCCCTACACACTAACCCTATGCCCTGAGCCCTACACACTAACCCTATGCACTGAGCCCTACACACTAACCCTATGCCCTGAACCCAACACACTAACCCTATGCACTGAGCCCTACACACTAACCCTATGCACTGAGCCCTACACACTAACCCTATGTCCTGAGCCCTACACACTAACCCTATGCCCTGAGCCCAACACACTAACCCTATGTTCTGAGCCCTACACACTAACCCTATGCCCTGAGCCCAACACACTAACCCTATGTCCTGAGCCCTACACACTAACCCTATGTCCTGAGCCCTACACACTAACCCTATGCCCTGAGCCCTACACACTAACCCTATGCCCTGAGCCCTACACACTAACCCTATGCCCTGAGCCCTACACACTAACCCTATGTCCTGAGCCCTACACACTAACCCTATGCCCTGAACCCTACACACTAACCCTATGCCCTGAGCCCTACACACTAACCCTATGTCCTGAGCCCTACACACTAACCCTATGTCCTGAGCCCTACACACTAACCCTATGCCCTGAACCCTACACACTAACCCTATGCCCTGAGCCCTACACACTAACCCTATGTCCTGAGCCCTACACACTAACCCTATGCCCTGAGCCCTACAGACTAACCCTATGCCCTGAGCTCTACACACTAACCCTATGTCCATAACCCTACACACTAACCCTATGTCCTTAACCCTACACACTAACCCTATGCCCTGAGCCCTACACACTAACCCTATGCCCTGAACCCTACACACTAACCCTATGCCCTGAACCCTACACACTAACCCTATGCACTGAGCCCTACACACTAACCCTATGCCCTGAGCCCTACACACTAACCCTATGCCCTGAACCCTACACACTAACCCTATGCCCTAAACCCTACACACTAACCCTATGCCCTGAGCCCTACACACTAACTCTATGCCCTGAGCCCTACACACTAACCCTATGTCCATAACCCTACACACTAACCCTATGCCCTGAGCCCTACACACTAACCCTATGCCCTGAGCCCTACACACTAACCCTATGCCCTGAGCCCTACACACTAACCCTATGCCCTGAGCCCTACACATTAACCCTATGCCCTGAGCCCAACACACTAACCCTATGCCCTGAGCCCTACACACTAACCCTATGCCCTAAACCCTACACACTAACCCTATGCCCTGAGCCCTACACACTAACCCTATGCCCTGAGCCCTACACACTAACCCTATGCCCTAAACCCTACACACTAACCCTATGCCCTGAGCCCTACACACTAACCCTATGCCCTGAGCCCTACACACTATCCCTATGTCCTGAGCCCTACACACTAACCCTATGCCCTGAGCCCTACACACTAACCCTCTGTCCTGAGCCCTACACACTAACCCTCTGCCCTGAGCCCTACACACTAACCCTATGCCCTGAGCCCTACACACTAACCCTATGCCCTGAGCCCTACACACTAACCCTATGCCCTAAACCCTACACACTAACCCTATGCCCTGAGCCCTACACACTAACCCTATGCCCTGAGCCCTACACACTAACCCTATGCCCTGAGCCCTACACACTAACCCAATGCCCTGAGCCCTACACACTAACCCTCTGTCCTGAGCCCTACACACTAACCCTATGCCCTGAGCCCTACACACTAACCCTATGCACTGAGCCCTACACACTAACCCTATGCCCTGAGCCCTACACACTAACCCTATGCCCTGAACCCAACACACTAACCCTATGCCCTGAGCCCTACACACTAACCCTATGCCCTGAGCCCTACACACTAACCCTATGCCCTGAACCCTACACACTAACCCTATAACCTGAGCCCTACAAACTAACCCTATGTCCTGAACCCTACACACTAACCCTATAACCTGAGCCCTACACACTAACCCTATGCCCTGAGCCCTACACACTAACCCTACACACTAACCCTATGCCCTGAGCCCTACACACTAACCCTATGTCCATAACCCTACACACTAACCCTATGCCCTGAGCCCTACACACTAACCCTATGCCCTGAGCCCTACACACAAACCCTATGCACTGAGCCCTACACACTAACCCTATGCACTGAGCCCTACACACTAACCCTACACACTAACCCTATGCCCTGAGCCCTACACACTAACCCTATATCCATAACCCTACACACTAACCCTATGCACTGAGCCCTACACACTAACCCTATGCCCTGAGCCCTACACACTAACCCTATATCCATAACCCTACACACTAACCCTATGCACTGAGCCCTACACACTAACCCTATGCCCTGAGCCCTACACACTAACCCTATGTCCTGAGCCCTAAACACTAACCCTATGCACTGAGCCCTACACACTAACCCTATGTCCATAACCCTACACACTAACCCTATGTCCTGAGCCCTACACACTAACCCTATGTCCTGAGCCCTACACACTAACCCTATGCCCTGAGCCCTACACACTAACCCTATGTCCTGAGCCCTACACACTAACCCTATGCCCCGAGCCCTACACACTAACCCTATGTCCTTAACCCTACACACTAACCCTATGCCCTGAACCCAACACACTAACCCTATGTCCTGAGCCCTACACACTAACCCTATGCCCTGAGCCCTACACACTAACCCTATGCCCTGAGCCCTACACACTAACCCTATGCCCTGAGCCCTACACACTAACCCTATGCCCTGAGCCCTACACACTAACCCTATGCCCTGAGCCCTACACACTAACCCTATGCACTGAACCCTACACACCAACCCTATGCACTGAGCCCTACACACTAACCCTATGCCCTGAGCCCTACACACTAACCCTATGTCCTGAGCCCTACACACTAACCCTATGCACTGAGCCCTACACACTAACCCTATGTCCATAACCCTACACACTAACCCTATGTCCTGAGCCCTACACACTAACCCTATGTCCTGAGCCCTACACACTAACCCTATGTCCTTAACCCTACACACTAACCCTATGCCCTGAACCCAACACACTAACCCTATGTCCTGAGCCCTACACACTAACCCTATGCCCTGAGCCCTACACACTAACCCTATGCCCTGAGCCCTACACACTAAACCTATGCCCTGAACCCTACACACTAACCCTATGCCCTGAACCCTACACACTAACCCTATGCCCTGAACCCAACACACTAACCCTATGTCCTGAGCCCTACACACTAACCCTATGTCCTGAGCCCTACACACTAACCCTATGCCCTGAGCCCTACACACTAACCCTATGCCCTGAGCCCTACACACTAACCCTATGTCCTGAGCCCTACACACTAACCCTATGCCCTGAACCCTACACACTAACCCTATGCACTGAGCCCTACACACTAACCCTATGTCCTGAGCCCTACACACTAACCCTATGCCCTGAGCCCTACACACTAACCCTATGCCCTGAGCCCTACACACTAACCCTATGCCCTGAGCCCTACACACTAACCCTATGCCCTGAGCCCAACACACTAACCCTATGTCCTGAACCCTACACACTAACCCTATGCCCTGAGCCCTACACACTAACTCTATGCCCTGAGCCCTACACACTAACCCTATGCACTGAGCCCTACACACTAACCCTATGCCCTGAGCCCTACACACTAACCCTATGCCCTGAGCCCTACACACTAACCCTATGCCCTGAGCCCTACACACTAACCCTATACACATAACCCTACACACTAACCCTATGCCCTGAGCCCTACACACTAACCCTATGCCCTGAGCCCTACACACTAACCCTATGCCCTGAGCCCTACACACTAACCCTCTGCCCTGAGCTCTACACACTAACCCTATACCCTTAACCCTACACACTAACCCTATGTCCTTAACTCTACACACTAACCCTATGCCCTGAGCCCTACACACTAACCCTATGCACTGAGCCCTACACACTAACCCTATGCCCTGAGCCCTACACACTAACCCTATGCCCTGAACCCTACACACTAACCCTATGTCCTGAGCCCTACACACTAACCCTATGCCCTGAACCCTACACACTAACCCTATGTCCTTAACTCTACACACTAACCCTATGCCCTGAGCCCTACACACTAACCCTATGCACTGAGCCCTACACACTAACCCTATGCCCTGAGCCCTACACACTAACCCTATCCCCTGAGCCCTACACACTAACCCTATGTCCTGAGCCCTACACACTAACCCTCTGCCCTGAGCCCTACACACTAACCCTATGTCCTGAGCCCTACACACTAACCCTCTGCCCTGAGCCCTACACACTAACCCTATGCACTGAGCCCTACACACTAACCCTATGCCCTGAGCCCTACACACTAACCCTATGCCCTGAGCCCTACACACTAACCCTATGCCCTGAGCCCTACACACTAACCCTATGCCCTGAGCCCTACACACTAACCCTATGTCCTGAGCCCTACACACTAACCCTATGCCCTGAACCCTACACACTAACCCTATGACCTGAGCCCAACACACTAACCCTATGCCCTGAACCCAACACACTAACCCTATGTCCATAACCCTACACACTAACCCTATGTCCTGAGCCCTACACACTAACACTATGCCCTGAGCCCTACACACTAACCCTATGCCCTGAACCCTACACACTAACCCTATGCCCTGAGCCCTACACACTAACCCTCTGCCCTGAACCCTACACACTAACCCTATGCACTGAGCCCTACACACTAACCCTATGCACTGAGCCCTACACACTAACCCTATGCCCTGAGCCCTACACACTAACCCTATGCCCTGAGCCCTACACACTAACCCTATGCACTGAGCCCTACACACTAACCCTATGCCTTGAGCCCTACACACTAACCCTATGCACTGAACCCAACACACTAACCCTATGCCCTGAGCCCAACACACTAACCCTATGCCCCGAGCCCTACACACTAACCCTATGCCCTGAGCACTACACACTAACCCTATGCCCTGAGCCCTACACACTAACCCTATGCCCTGAGCCCAACACACTAACCCTATGCCCTGAGCCCTACACACTAACCCTATGTCCATAACCCTACAGACTAACTCTATGCCCTGAGCCCTACACACTAACTCTATGTCCATAACCCTACAGACTAACCCTATGCCCTGAGCCCTACACACTAACCCTATGTCCATAACCCTACAGACTAACCCTATGCACTGAGCCCTACACACTAACCCTATGCCCTGAGCCCTACACACTAACCCTATGCCCTGAGCCCTACACACTAACCCTATGCCCTGAGCCCTACACACTAACCCTATGCCCTGAGCACTACACACTAACCCTATGCCCTGAGCCCTACACACTAACCCTATGCCCTGAGCCCAACACACTAACCCTATGCCCTGAGCCCTACACACTAACCCTATGCCCTGAACCCTACACACTAACCCTATGCCCTGAGCCCTACACACTAACCCTATGCCCTGAACCCTACACACTAACCCTATGCCCTGAGCCCTACACACTAACCCTATGTCCTGAGCCCTACACACTAACCCTATGCCCTGAACCCTACACACTAACCCTATGTCCATAACCCTACAGACTAACCCTATGCACTGAGCCCTACACACTAACCCTATGTACTGAACCCAACACACTAACTCTATGCCCTGAGCCCTACACACTAACCCTATGTACTGAACCCTACACACTAACCCTATGCCCTGAGCCCTACACACTAACCCTATGCCCTGAGCCCAACACACTAACCCTATGCCCTGAGCCCTACACACTAACCTTATGCCCTGAGCCCTACACACTAACCCTATGCCCTGAGCCCTACACACTAACCCTATGCACTGAGCCCAACACACTAACCCTATGTCCTGAGCCCTACACACTAACCTTATGCCCTGAGCCCTACACACTAACCCTATGTCCTGAGCCCTACACACTAACCTTATGCCCTGAGCCCTACACACTAACCCTATGCCCTGAGCCCAACACACTAACCCTATGCCCTGAGCCCTACACACTAACCTTATGCCCTGAGCCCTACACACTAACCCTATGCCCTGAGCCCAACACACTAACCCTATGCCCTGAGCCCAACACACTAACCCTATGCCCTGAGCCCAACACACTAACCCTATGCCCTGAGCCCTACGCCTTAGAGCAAGTGGATGATTAGTGGATGGTTTTAGTGGATGAGTTTGTTACGCCGTCGCTTTAAACATCATTGACCTCAGTTCAGCTCTTACAGAGAAAGGAAGAGTGTGGACAGTAGGAGGCAAAAAGGATTCGGAGGAACACCCCCTCTTACCCCGTCAACCCCTCCCTCTCTCTCCCCCTCCCTCTCTCCCCCCCTCCCCCTCTCCCTCGTCTCCTCTTGTGTCTCTGTTTGTGACCTTGTTGTTGTTGTTGACTGCTTTTTCTCTGATCAAAGACATTTATAGAGTCTTTAAGTTCACCCTTTAAAGGATCACTGCTTCTGACGGCGTTATTATGAGTCTGTGTAGATTTATATGGAAATGTGGATCTATGGAAATGTGCGGCAGAGACAGAGACACAGCGAGAGACAGAGTGAGGGACAGAGTGAGGGACAGAGTCAGCAGAGTTAGAGACAGAGTGAGGGACAGAGTGAGGGACAGAGTGAGGGACAGAGTCAGCAGAGTGAGGGACAGAGTGAGGGACAGAGTGAGGGACAGAGTGAGGGACAGAGTCAGCAGAGTGAGGGACAGAGTGAGGGACAGAGTGAGGAGAGTGAGGGACAGAGTGAGGGACAGAGTGAGGGACAGAGTTAGGGACAGAGTTAGCAGAGTGAGGGACAGAGTGAGGGACAGAGTGAGGAGAGTGAGGGACAGAGTGAGGGACAGAGTGAGGGACAGAGTGAGGGACAGAGTGAGGAGAGTGAGGGACAGAGTGAGGGACAGAGTGAGGGACAGAGTGAGGAGAGTGAGGGACAGAGTGAGGGACAGAGTGAGGGACAGAGTGAGGGACAGAGTCAGCAGAGTGAGGGACAGAGTGAGGGACAGAGTGAGGGACAGAGTCAGCAGAGTGAGGGACAGAGTGAGGGACAGAGTGAGGGACAGAGTGAGGGACAGAGTGAGGAGAGTGAGGGACAGAGTGAGGGACAGAGTGAGGGACAGAGTGAGGGACAGAGTGAGGAGAGTGAGGGACAGAGTGAGGGACAGAGTGAGGGACAGAGTGAGGGACAGAGTCAGCAGAGTGAGGGACAGAGTGAGGGACAGAGTGAGGGACAGAGTGAGAGACAGAGTGAGGGACAGAGTGAGGGACAGAGTCAGCAGAGTGAGGGACAGAGTGAGGGACAGAGTGAGGGACAGAGTGAGGGACAGAGTGAGGGACAGAGTGAGGAAGGGTTAGGGACAGAGTTAGGGACAGAGTTAGGGACAGATTTAGAGACAGAGTTAGGGACAGAGTGAGCAGAGTTAGGGACAGAGTCACCGAACACTGAGCGTAACCCTTTTTCTGTGAGATCAGTTTTTAAACGTGTGTTTTTCTGTTTTGTTTCAGCTCTGAACGAACCCACCATTGACTACGGCTTCCAGAGACTTCAGAAGGTCATCCCCCGCCACCCGGGCGACCCCGAACGACTGCCCAAGGTACTACAACTACTACTACTGCGAATACTACTACTGCTATTAGTGTTATTATTACAATGATTACTTTTACTACTACACAACTATAAACGTACACGTCCACCTGGTAAATGTCACTGATTAAATGTTAATGGTCAGTTTAAAATCCACATTCAAACACATAAGAGAGGGCCGAGGCTCGACCCCTGTGGGATACCTGCTGTTTAATGAAGAAGAAACATGGCTCTTTTCTGGGAGTCTTTGGGATCTGTTCCCTGATCGATAAAAAGCACTTTAACCCAGGGGTGGAGAACATCTGGCCAAGGCGTTATTTACATGTTTAATAAAGGGATATCAGGGTCATGTGATTTTACTCCAGAATGTGCATCGCTAAATTGTGGAGAACTTTAAATAAACTGATTTGGCCTTTGGTGTAAAAGGACAAAGGGCTTCGAAACACGTGTTTGTGAATCAGATGTAATAAAAAGAGGCTGTGACTGTGGCTCATGTGGCGCCGCTGTCGGGCGAGTTCTTTAGAAAGACCCGTTTACTCAGGAACGTCTCATTTATGCAGCGTTTCCCCCGTCTTTAAACGTTTGTGTGTTTGAGGTTTGTGTGTTTGAGGTTTGTGTGTTTGAGGTTTGTGTGTTTGTGTGTTTGAGGTTTGTGTGTTTGAGTGAATGGTGCGTCTCGCTTCAGTAACTCTGCATTAAAACGATAAACAAAAGATTAAAATCAGCTGATCTCAAAGCCATCCGTGAGCACGACGACTGGACGGAGGAGCAGGGCCTGGGACCGCCTCAGACAGAGCTTGTGGGGCAGAGTCTGGGTTTAGTCCTGGTTTAGTTCCTGGTCCTGGTCTGAGGACAGGGAGTCTCTCAGAGCTTGTGGGGCAGAGTCTGGGTTTAGTCCTGGTTTAGTTCCTGGTCCTGGTCTGAGGACAGGGAGTCTCTCAGACAGAGCTTGTGAGTCTGGGTTTAGTCCTGGTTTAGTTCCTGGTCCTGGTCTGAGGACAGGGAGTCTCTCAGAGCTTGTGGGGCAGAGTCCGGGTTTAGTCCAGGTTTAGTTCCTGGTCCTGGTCTGAGGACAGGGAGTCTCTCAGACAGAGCTTGTGGGGCAGAGTCCGGGTTTAGTCCTGGTTTAGTTCCTGGTCCTGGTCTGAGGACAGGGAGTCTCTCAGACAGAGCTTGTGGGGCAGAGTCCGGGTTTACTCCGGGTCCAGGGACTGCGTGGAGCGGAGCATTGTTTGTCGATGGAGATAAAGATCCAATCAGGTTCCTCTGAGCCGGAACTGTCCAAATACTGCGCCGTGATTGGACCAAACTCCGCTTTTAAATCCATCTGCGAGAAATAAAAAACAACTGGATTTGGTTTGATCGAGTTCAAAACGAGACAAAAATCTCTTTTTTCAGGATTTACTGGACGGATCTGAACCTGCTCTTAGCGGGCTGTTAGCGTGCTGTTAGCGTGCTGTTAGCGTGCTGTTAGCGTGTTGTTAGGGTGCTGTTAGCGTGCTGTTAGCGGGCTGTTAGCGGGCTGTTAGCGTGCTGTTAGCGTGTTGTTAGGGTGCTGTTAGCGTGCTGTTAGCGGGCTGTTAGCGGGCTGTTAGCGTGCTGTTAGCGTGTTGTTAGGGTGCTGTTAGCGGGCTGTTAGCGTGTTGTTAGCGTGTTGTTAGCGTGTTGTTAGCGTGCTGTTAGCGTGCTAAAGGAGGACATTGCATTATTTGTTCTCACACACTGCGTCCGGTCAGTAAGGTATGAATGTAACCATTCCAGTCCAGACGATCACACTGGGCATTAGGGACAGGAGGACAGAGGGGTTTACCGTGTCCAAGGCCTTTCGTAAGTCCAAGAACACGGCACCCACCGTGCCCCCCTGGTCCAAGCCGGCCCTAATGCTCTCCGTTAGGTTAGCGTGTTGTTAGGGTGTTGTTAGGGTGTTGTTAGCGTGTTGTTAGCGTGTTGTTAGCGTGTAGTAGTAGTAGTAGTAGTGCAGTATTGTAGTAAATGAAGTAGTGCAGTATTGTTTGTAGTGCAGTTCTGGATAAAGTGAAGGAAGAGTCGCTGATTAAAGCCTTTGTTCGAGGAGGTTCAGAGATTATGGGATGTCACTGAACCAATTATCCCACACTCGCCACACACACACACACACACACACACACACTCACGTGCACACACACTCACGTGCACACACGCTCACGTGCACACACACTCACGTGCACACACACACACACACACTTACGTGCACACACACACACACACACACACGTGCACACACACACACACAGGTGAAATCAGCTGTGTTTCCTCCGTCTGTTCCTTTATGAAGCAGCGAGTTTGATCATAATAAACATGTTTTAATAATAAAATCTATTAAAGCCTTTTCCTAAAGTTTGTTTTGTTACAGATTTCAGGATAAAACGACATAAGAAATCTGTCTGACAGATCGTTCTCCTTTAGGAGCGAGTTTAGGAGAGGGTTTAGGAGAGAGGGTTTAGGGTTTAGAGCAGGTTGTTAGAGAGCGCGATGCTGAAGTGTTTGCAGACACAGATCAGTCTCAGCTGAGAGCTCTGTGTTTGAGCTGTTTCCACCGTGTTCCTCCCCCCTCCACACACACACACACACACACACACACACACACACACACACACACACACACACACACACACACACACACACACACACACACACACACACACACACACACACACACACAGGCCCCTCCCCCCTCACCTCGCGCCGACGCCAGAACTTTATCTAAATTAAACCAGAGTTAATCTGTGCTTTCATTAAGCACTTTTAATTAGGACGCTTTAAATGAACTCTTCAGCTGCAGCCGACTGTGACCTCCCACTAACCACTGAGCCACTGTGACCTCCCACTAACCACTGAGCCACCGACTAACCACTAACCACTGAGCCACCGACTAACCACTGAGCCACTGTGACCTCCCACTAACCACTGAGCCACTGTGACCTCCCACTAACCACTGAGCCACTGTGACCTCCCACTAACCACTGAGCCACTGTGACCTCCCACTAACCACTGAGCCACTGTGACCTCCCACTAACCACTGAGCCACCGACTAACCACTGAGCCACCGACTAACCACTGAGCCACTGTGACCTCCCACTAACCACTGAGCCACTGACCTCCCACTAACCACTGAGCCACTGTGACCTCCCACTAACCACTGTGACCTCCCACTAACCACTGAGCCACCGTGACCTCCCACTAACCACTGAGCCACCGTGACCTCCCACTAACCACTGTGACCTCCCACTAACCACTGAGCCACTGTGACCTCCCACTAACCACTGAGCCACTGTGACCTCCCACTAACCACTGAGCCACTGTGACCTCCCACTAACCACTGAGCCACTGACCTCCCACTAACCACTGAGCCACTGTGACCTCCCACTAACCACTGTGACCTCCCACTAACCACTGAGCCACTGTGACCTCCCACTAACCACTGAGCCACCGTGACCTCCCACTAACCACTGAGCCACCGTGACCTCCCACTAACCACTGTGACCTCCCACTAACCACTGAGCCACTGTGACCTCCCACTAACCACTGAGTCACTGTGACCTCCCACTAACCACTGAGCCACTGTGACCTCCCACTAACCACTGAGCCACTGTGACCTCCCACTAACCACTGAGCCACTGTGACCTCCCACTAACCACTGAGCCACTGTGACCTCCCACTAACCACTGAGCCACTGTGACCTCCCACTAACCACTGAGCCACTGTGACCTCCCACTAACCACTAACCACTGAGCCACCGACTAACCACTGAGCCACTGTGACCTCCCACTAACCACTGAGCCACTGTGACCTCCCACTAACCACTGAGCCACCGACCTCCCACTAACCACTGAGCCACTGTGACCTCCCACTAACCACTGAGCCACTGTGACCTCCCACTAACCACTGAGCCACTGTGACCTCCCACTAACCACTGAGCCACTGTGACCTCCCACTAACCACTGAGCCACTGTGACCTCCCACTAACCACTGAGCCACTGTGACCTCCCACTAACCACTGAGCCACTGTGACCTCCCACTAACCACTGAGCCACTGTGACCTCCCACTAACCACTGAGCCACTGTGACCTCCCACTAACCACTGAGCCACTGTGACCTCCCACTAACCACCGAGCCACTGTGACCTCCCACTAACCACTGAGCCACTGTGACCTCCCACTAACCACTGAGCCACTGTGACCTCCCTCTAACCACTGAGCCACCAACTAACCACTGAGCCACTGTGACCTCCCACTAACCACTGAGCCACTGTGACCTCCCACTAACCACTGAGCCACTGTGACCTCCCACTAACCACTGTGACCTCCCACTAACCACTGAGCCACTGTGACCTCTCACTAACCACTGAGCCACTGTGACCTCCCTCTAACCACTGAGCCACTGTGACCTCCCTCTAACCACTGAGCCACTGTGACCTCCCTCTAACCACTGAGCCACTGTGACCTCCCACTAACCACTGAGCCACTGTGACCTCCCACTAACCACTGAGCCACTGTGACCTCCCACTAACCACTGAGCCACTGTGACCTCCCACTAACCACTGAGTCACTGTGACCTCCCACTAACCACTGAGTCACTGTGACCTCCCTCTAACCACTGAGCCACTGTGACCTCCCACTAACCACTGAGCCACTGTGACCTCCCACTAACCAATGAGCCACTGTGACCTCCCACTAACCACTGAGCCACTGTGACCTCCCACTAACCACTGAGCCACCGTGACCTCTCACTAACCACTGAGCCACCGTGACCTCTCACTAACCACTGAGCCACCGTGACCTCCCACTAACCACTGAGCCACTGTGACCTCCCACTAACCACTGAGCCACTGTGACCTCCCACTAACCACTGAGTCACTGTGACCTCCCACTAACCACTGAGCCACTGTGACCTCCCACTAACCACTGAGCCACCGTGACCTCTCACTAACCACCGAGCCACTGTGACCTCCCACTAACCACTGTGACCTCCGACTAACCACTGAGCCACTGAGCCTCCCACTAACCACTGAGCCACCGTGACCTCTCACTAACCACTGAGTCACTGTGACCTCCCACTAACCACTGAGCCACTGTGACCTCTCACTAACCACTAACCACTGAGCCACTGTGACCTCCCACTAACCACTGAGCCACTGTGACCTCCCACTAACCACTGAGCCACCGTGACCTCTCACTAACCACTGAGCCACCGTGACCTCTCACTAACCACTGAGCCACCGTGACCTCCCACTAACCACTGAGCCACTGTGACCTCCCACTAACCACTGAGCCACTGTGACCTCCCACTAACCACTGAGTCACTGTGACCTCCCACTAACCACTGAGCCACTGTGACCTCCCACTAACCACTGAGTCACTGTGACCTCCCACTAACCACTGAGCCACTGTGACCTCCCACTAACCACTGAGCCACTGTGACCTCCCACTAACCACTGAGCCACTGTGACCTCCCACTAACCACTGAGCCACTGTGACCTCCCACTAACCACTGAGCCACCGTGACCTCTCACTAACCACCGAGCCACTGTGACCTCCCACTAACCACTGTGACCTCCGACTAACCACTGAGCCACTGAGCCTCCCACTAACCACTGAGCCACCGTGACCTCTCACTAACCACTGAGCCACTGTGACCTCCCACTAACCACTGAGCCACTGTGACCTCCCACTAACCACTGAGCCACTGTGACCTCCCACTAACCACTGAGCCACTGTGACCTCCCACTAACCACTGAGCCACTGTGACCTCCCACTAACCACTGAGCCACTGTGACCTCCGACTAACCACTGAGCCACCGACTAACCACTGAGCCACTGTGACCTCCCACTAACCACTGAGCCACTGTGACCTCCCACTAACCACTGAGCCACTGTGACCTCCCACTAACCACTAACCACTGTGACCTCCCACTAACCACTGAGCCACTGTGACCTCCCACTAACCACTAACCACTGTGACCTCCCACTAACCACTGAGCCACTGTGACCTCCCACTAACCACTGAGCCACCGTGACCTCTCACTAACCACTGAGCCACTGTGACCTCCCACTAACCACTGAGCCACTGAGCCTCCCACTAACCACTGAGCCACCGTGACCTCCCACTAACCACTGAGCCACTGTGACCTCCCACTAACCACTAACCACTGTGACCTCCCACTAACCACTGAGCCACTGTGACCTCCCACTAACCACTAACCACTGTGACCTCCCACTAACCACTGAGCCACTGTGACCTCCCACTAACCACTGAGCCACTGTGACCTCCCACTAACCACTGAGCCACTGTGACCTCCCACTAACCACTGAGCCACTGTGACCTCCCACTAACCACTGAGCCACTGTGACCTCCCACTAACCACTGAGCCACTGTGACCTCCCACTAACCACTGAGCCACTGTGACCTCCCACTAACCACTGAGCCACCGTGACCTCTCACTAACCACTGAGCCACTGTGACCTCCCACTAACCACTGAGCCACTGTGACCTCCCACTAACCACTAACCACTGTGACCTCCCACTAACCACTGAGCCACTGTGACCTCCCACTAACCACTGAGCCACCGTGACCTCTCACTAACCACTGAGCCACTGTGACCTCCCACTAACCACTGAGCCACTGAGCCTCCCACTAACCACTGAGCCACCGTGACCTCCCACTAACCACTGAGCCACCGTGACCTCCCACTAACCACTGAGCCACTGTGACCTCCCACTAACCACTGAGCCACTGTGACCTCCCACTAACCACTGAGCCACTGTGACCTCCCACTAACCACTGAGCCACCGTGACCTCCCACTAACCACTGAGTCACTGTGACCTCCCACTAACCACTGAGCCACTGTGACCTCCCACTAACCACTGAGCCACTGTGACCTCCCACTAACCACTGAGCCACCGTGACCTCCCACTAACCACTGAGTCACTGTGACCTCCCACTAACCACTGAGCCACTGTGACCTCCCACTAACCACTGTGACCTCCCACTAACCACTGAGCCACTGTGACCTCCCACTAACCACTGAGCCACTGTGACCTCCCACTAACCACTGAGCCACTGTGACCTCCCACTAACCACTGAGCCACCGTGACCTCCCACTAACCACTGAGCCACTGTGACCTCCCACTAACCACTGAGCCACTGTGACCTCCCTCTAACCACTGAGCCACTGTGACCTCCCACTAACCACTGAGCCACTGTGACCTCCCACTAACCACTGAGCCACCGACTAACCACTGAGCCACTGTGACCTCCCACTAACCACTGAGCCACCGACTAACCACCGAGCCACTGAGCCACCGACTAACCACCGAGCCACTGAGCCACTGTGACCTCCCACTAACCACTGAGCCACTGTGACCTCCCACTAACCACTGAGCCACTGTGACCTCCCACTAACCACTGAGCCACTGTGACCTCCCACTAACCACTGAGCCACTGTGACCTCCCACTAACCACTGAGCCACCGACTAACTACTGAGCCACTGTGACCTCCCACTAACCACTGAGCCACTGTGGAGGAGGAGGGGCTAGTCTGTGGAGGAGGAGGGGCTAGTCTGTGGAGGAGGAGGGGCTAATCTGTGGAGGAGGAGGGGCTAGTCTGTGGAGGAGGAGGGGCTAGTCTGTGGAGGAGGAGGGGCTAATCTGTGGAGGAGGAGGGGCTAATCTGTGGAGGAGGAGGGGCTAGTCTGTGGAGGAGGAGGGGCTAATCTGTGGAGGAGGAGGGGCTAATCTGTGGAGGAGGAGGGGCTAGTCTGTGGAGGAGGAGGGGCTAATCTGTGGAGGAGGAGGGGCTAGTCTGTGGAGGAGGAGGGGCTAATCTGTGGAGGAGGAGGGGCTAATCTGTGGAGGAGGAGGGGCTAGTCTGTGGAGGAGGAGGGGCTTCTCTGTGGAGGAGGAGGGGCTTCTCTGTGGTGGAGGAGGGGCTAGTCTGTGGAGGAGGAGGGGCTAGTCTGTGGAGGAGGAGGGGCTAGTCTGTGGAGGAGGAGGGGCTTCTCTGTGGAGGAGGAGGGGCTAGTCTGTGGAGGAGGAGGGGCTCCAGTGAAGTATAAACCGAGTGCTGTTCCCTGTTTGTCCTGCAGGAGGTGCTGTTGAAGCGAGCGGCTGACCTGGTGGAAGCTCTGTACGGGATGCCTCACAACAACCAGGTACAAACCTCAGCAGGTCTCCCTCACCTGCCTGTGACCTTTATCTAAAACATGTACAATAGTCTCCCAGAGCAGGATCCAGAGTCAGTATAACGACAGGGGAAGTCAGTATAACGGCAGAGGAAGTAAAGCCGACAGCCGTCTCTGATCGGCTCAGGTCAATGATTGTGATTATATGAAATGTGTAACATTCATGTGTTCTATTTTAACTGTTTTGTAATTTAATGTTGTGTCAGGGCCCCAGGCAGCCACTTGTGGGCGCTAATGGGGATCCTAATAAAGCAGAAGAAGAATGAGTCAGACGCCTTTAGTTGATTTAAGATTAGGGTTAGATTAGAGGCTGCACTTCCCCTGCCGTTCTGCATTAAACACATGACCCACTGCTCCAGACGGGTCAAATGCAGCATCAGTCTGTCACAGGTTTCATTCCACCTCACTGTGACCAGATCCCTGGTTTCCTTGTTGTGAGACTCTGCTGTTGCAGGTCAAAGGTCAGGGCTGTTGTCTTGTAGAACTGATCAGATTGAGACGTCTCCTTGTTTCGTCTCCTTGTTCCTCGGTGTCGAGGTCAGTGTTTGTGTGGAGAAGATTAGCAGATCAATGAGCCGCACTTCAGCTTCCACAATACACAAGCCTGTGTTCCTCCTCACATCCTTCCTCCTTCCTCCTCACATCCTTCCTCCTTCCTCCTCACATCCTTCCTCCTCTCCTTGTCTCCTCTCCTTGTCTCCTCTCCTCCTCTCCTTGTCTCCTCTCCTTCTCTCCTTCCTCCTCTCCTCCTCTCCTTGTCTCCTCTCCTCCTCTCCTTCTCTCCTTCCTCCTCTCCTTCCTCCCTTGTCTCCTCGTTCCCAGGGGTTGAGGATGTGGAGGGCGTTTCCTTGAACCTTTAACTCTCTGTCAGGTTTCTGGTAAAGTTCAAATGTTTCCGTGTTGTTCCAGGAGATGATTCTGAAGCGCGCGGCCGACATCGCCGAGGCGCTTTACAGCGTTCCTCGGAATCACTCCCAGATCCCGCCTTTAGGAAACTCCACGCCCCACGGCATGATGGGAGTTCAGTCCTTCAGCGGGCAGCTGGCGGTCAACGTCAACGACAACAGCCAAGGTAAACACAACATATTATTATCATACTCTATATTCAACAACCTTTATTATTATTATCATATTCTTTATATTTAATGACCTTTATATTATTATAATACTCTTTATATTTAACATCCTTTATATTATTATTATACTCTTTATATTTAACATCCTTTATATTATTATAATATCTTTATATTTAACAACCTTTATATTATTATCATACTCTCTATATTTAACAACCTTTATATTATTATCATACTTTATGTTTAACAACCTTTATATTATTATCATACTCTCTATTTAACAACCTTTATATTATTATCATACTCTTTATATTTAACAACCTTTATATTATCATACTCTATGTTTAACAACCTTTATATTATTATCATACTCTATATTTAACAACCTTTATATTATTATCATACTCTTAATATTTAACAACCTTTATATTATTATCATACTCTATATATTTAACAACCTTTATATTATTATCATACTCTATGTTTAACAACTTTTATATTATTATCATACTCTTTATATTTAACAACCTTTATATTATTATCATACTCTTAATATTTAACAACCTTTATTATTATCATACTCTCTATATTTAACAACCTTTATATTATCATACTCTTAATATTTAACAACCTTTATATTATTATCATACTCTTTATATTTAACAACCTTTATATTATTATAATACTCTATGTTTAACAACCTTTATGTTACTATCATACTCTATGTTTAACAACCTTTATATTATTATCATACTCTCTATATTCAACAACCTTTATATTATCATACTCTTAATATTTAACAACCTTTATATTATTATCATACTCTTTATATTTAACAACCTTTATATTATTATAATACTCTATGTTTAACAACCTTTATATTATTATCATACTCTCTATTTAACAACCTTTATATTATTATCATACTCTCTATATTTAACAACCTTTATATTATTATCATACTCTTTATATTTAACAACCTTTATATTATTATCATACTCTATGTTTAACAACCTTTATATTATTATCATACTCTCTATTTAACAACCTTTATATTATTATCATACTCTCTATATTTAACAACCTTTATATTATTATCATACTCTTTATATTTAACAACCTTTATATTATTATAATACTCTTTATATTTAACATCCTTTATATTATTATCATACTCTATATATTTAACATCCTTTATATTATTATCATACTCTATATATTTAACATCCTTTATATTATTATCATACTCTTTATATTTAACATCCTTTATATTATTATCATACTCTATATATTTAACAACCTTTATATTATTATAATATCTTTATATTTAACAACCTTTATATTATTATAATATCTTTATATTTAACAACCTTTATATTATTATAATACTCTTTATATTTAACATCCTTTATATTATTATCATACTCTTTATATTTAACAACCTTTATATTATTATCATACTCTTTATATTTAACAACCTTTATATTATTATCATACTCTTTATATTTAACAACCTTTATATTATTATCATACTCTTTATATTTAACAACCTTTATATTATTATCATACTCTTTATATTTAACAACCTTTATATTATTATCATACTCTATATATTTAACATCCTTTATATTATTATCATACTCTTTATATTTAACAACCTTTATATTATTATCATACTCTATATATTTAACAACCTTTATATTATTATCATACTCTTTATATTTAACAACCTTTATATTATTATCATACTCTTTATATTTAACATCCTTTATATTATTATAGTCCTTACCTCAAGTGGAGGAGTTCAAGTATCTCTATTCCCGCCCTCACCTATGGTCATGTGATCCTCACCTATGGTCATGTGATCCTCACCTATGGTCATGTGATCCTCACCTATGGTCATGTGATCCTCACCTATGGTCATGTGATCCTCACCTATGGTCATGTGATCCTCACCTATGGTCATGTGATCCTCACCTATGGTCATGTGATCCTCACCTATGGTCATGTGATCCTCACCTATGGTCATGTGATCCTCACCTATGGTCATGTGACCCTCACCTATGGTCATGTGACCCTCACCTATGGTCATGTGATCCTCACCTATGGTCATGTGATCCTCACCTATGGTCATGTGATCCTCACCTATGGTCATGTGATCCTCACCTATGGTCATGAGATTTGGGTCATGACCGAAAGGACGAGATCGCGAATACAAGCGGCCGAAATGAGTTTCCTTCGCAGGGTGGCTGGAGGAGCTCAGTTACCCGGGAGGAGCTCGGAGTAGAGTCGCTGCTCCTTCACGTCGAAAGGAGCAGCTGAGGTGGCTCGGGCATCTGTTCCGGATGCCTCCTGGTCGCCTCCCGCGGGAGGTGTTCCAGGCCTGTCCTAGTGGGACAAGGCCTCGTGGACCCAGGACACGCTGGTGGGACTATGTCTCCGAGCTGGCCTGGTGTGGCCTCGGGGTCAGAACAGCTGGAGGAGGTGTGGCCTCGGGGTCAGAACAGCTGGAGGAGGTGTGGCCTCGGGGTCAGAACAGCTGGAGGAGGTGTGGCCTCAGGGTCAGAACAGCTGGAGGAGGTGTGGCCTCGGGGTCAGAACAGCTGGAGGAGGTGTGGCCTCGGGGTCAGAACAGCTGGAGGAGGTGTGGCCTCGGGGTCAGAACAGCTGGAGGAGGTGTGGCCTCAGGGTCAGAACAGCTGGAGGAGGTGTGGCCTCAGGGTCAGAACAGCTGGAGGAGGTGTGGAACGCTAGTTCCTAAATGGGCTCAGGGCAGTCATATCCAGGTGTTTATTCCCTGTGGCGTTTCTGCATTAGTGTCAGGATTACCCTGACCCGTTTCCGCTTCAGTTCCAGGTGTTTGAGTTTCCGGTATGTTTCAGTTCCAGGATACAGCCGCGGCTCCAGCAGCGTCTCTCCTCGCGGTTACGCCCCGAGTTCGACTCCTCAGAACTCCAGCTACAGCAGCAACGGAAACATCAACGGCTACAACGGAAACAACATGAACCTGAGCAGCTCCCCGGGGTTTATCAACGGCTCCAGCTCCCCCTACAGTGAGTTACTCTGACCTCTGACCCCACAGTGAGTTACTCTGACCCCACAGTGAGTTACTCTGACCCTACAGTGAGTTACTCTGACCCCACAGTGAGTTACTCTGACCCTACAGTGAGTTACTCTGACCCTACAGTGAGTTACTCTGACCCTACAGTGAGTTACTCTGACCTCTGACCCTACAGTGAGTTACTCTGACCTTACAGTGAGTTACTCTGACCTTACAGTGAGTTACTCTGACCTCACAGTGAGTTACTCTGACCCTACAGTGAGTTACTCTGACCTCTGACCCTACAGTGAGTTACTCTGACCCTACAGTGAGTTACTCTGACCCTACAGTGAGTTACTCTGACCTCTGACCCTACAGTGAGTTACTCTGACCCTACAGTGAGTTACTCTGACCCTACAGTGAGTTACTCTGACTCTACAGTGAGTTACTCTGACCTCTGACCCTACAGTGAGTTACTCTGACCCTACAGTGAGTTACTCTGACCCCACAGTGAGTTACTCTGACCCCACAGTGAGTTACTCTGACCCTACAGTGAGTTACTCTGACCCTACAGTGAGTTACTCTGACCTTACAGTGAGTTACTCTGACCCTACAGTGAGTTACTCTGACCCTACAGTGAGTTACTCTGACCCTACAGTGAGTTACTCTGACCCTACAGTGAGTTACTCTGACCCTACAGTGAGTTACTCTGACCCTACAGTGAGTTACTCTGACCCTACAGTGAGTTACTCTGACCCTACAGTGAGTTACTCTGACCCTACAGTGAGTTACTCTGACCTCACAGTGAGTTACTCTGACCCTACAGTGAGTTACTCTGACCTCACAGTGAGTTACTCTGACCCTACAGTGAGTTACTCTGACCCCACAGTGAGTTACTCTGACCCTACAGTGAGTTACTCTGACCTCACAGTGAGTTACTCTGACCCTACAGTGAGTTACTCTGACCCTACAGTGAGTTACTCTGACCCTACAGTGAGTTACTCTGACCCTACAGTGAGTTACTCTGACCTCTGACCCTACAGTGAGTTACTCTGACCCTACAGTGAGTTACTCTGACCCTACAGTGAGTTACTCTGACCCTACAGTGAGTTACTCTGACCTTACAGTGAGTTACTCTGACCTCTGACCCTACAGTGAGTTACTCTGACCCTACAGTGAGTTACTCTGACCTCTGACCCTACAGTGAGTTACTCTGACCCCACAGTGAGTTACTCTGACCTCTGACCCTACAGTGAGTTACTCTGACCCTACAGTGAGTTACTCTGACCTCACAGTGAGTTACTCTGACCCTACAGTGAGTTACTCTGACCCCACAGTGAGTTACTCTGACCCCACAGTGAGTTACTCTGACCTCACAGTGAGTTACTCTGACCCCACAGTGAGTTACTCTGACCATACAGTGAGTTACTCTGACCCCACAGTGAGTTACTCTGACCCTACAGTGAGTTACTCTGACCCTACAGTGAGTTACTCTGACCCTACAGTGAGTTACTCTGACCCTACAGTGAGTTACTCTGACCCCACAGTGAGTTACTCTGACCTCTGACCCCACAGTGAGTTACTCTGACCTCTGACCCTACAGTGAGTTACTCTGACCCCACAGTGAGTTACTCTGACCCTACAGTGAGTTACTCTGACCCTACAGTGAGTTACTCTGACCCCACAGTGAGTTACTCTGACCTCTGACCCTACAGTGAGTTACTCTGACCTCTGACCCTACAGTGAGTTACTCTGACCCTACAGTGAGTTACTCTGACCCTACAGTGAGTTACTCTGACCCCACAGTGAGTTACTCTGACCTCTGACCCTACAGTGAGTTACTCTGACCCTACAGTGAGTTACTCTGACCCCACAGTGAGTTACTCTGACCTCTGACCCTACAGTGAGTTACTCTGACCTCACAGTGAGTTACTCTGACCCTACAGTGAGTTACTCTGACTCTACAGTGAGTTACTCTGACCCTAAAGTGAGTTACTCTGACCCTACAGTGAGTTACTCTGACCCTACAGTGAGTTACTCTGACCCTACAGTGAGTTACTCTGACCCTACAGTGAGTTACTCTGACCCCACAGTGAGTTACTCTGACCCTACAGTGAGTTACTCTGACCTCACAGTGAGTTACTCTGACCCTACAGTGAGTTACTCTGACCCTACAGTGAGTTACTCTGACCCTACAGTGAGTTACTCTGACCCTACAGTGAGTTACTCTGACCCTACAGTGAGTTACTCTGACCCTACAGTGAGTTACTCTGACCCTACAGTGAGTTACTCTGACCCTACAGTGAGTTACTCTGACCCTACAGTGAGTTACTCTGACCCTACAGTGAGTTACTCTGACCTCACAGTGAGTTACTCTGACCCTACAGTGAGTTACTCTGACCCCACAGTGAGTTACTCTGACCTCTGACCCTACAGTGAGTTACTCTGACCCCACAGTGAGTTACTCTGACCCTCCAGTGAGTTACTCTGACCCCACAGTGAGTTACTCTGACCCTACAGTGAGTTACTCTGACCCTACAGTGAGTTACTCTGACCTCACAGTGAGTTACTCTGACCTCACAGTGAGTTACTCTGACCCTACAGTGAGTTACTCTGACCTCACAGTGAGTTACTCTGACCCTACAGTGAGTTACTCTGACCCTACAGTGAGTTACTCTGACCCCACAGTGAGTTACTCTGACCCCACAGTGAGTTACTCTGACCCTACAGTGAGTTACTCTGACTCTACAGTGAGTTACTCTGACTCTACAGTGAGTTACTCTGACTCTACAGTGAGTTACTCTGACCTCTGACCCTACAGTGAGTTACTCTGACTCTACAGTGAGTTACTCTGACCCTACAGTGAGTTACTCTGACCCTACAGTGAGTTACTCTGACCTCTGACCCTACAGTGAGTTACTCTGACCCTACAGTGAGTTACTCTGACCTCTGACCCTACAGTGAGTTACTCTGACCCTACAGTGAGTTACTCTGACCCTACAGTGAGTTACTCTGACTCTACAGTGAGTTACTCTGACTCTACAGTGAGTTACTCTGACTCTACAGTGAGTTACTCTGACCTCTGACCCTACAGTGAGTTACTCTGACTCTACAGTGAGTTACTCTGACCCTACAGTGAGTTACTCTGACCCTACAGTGAGTTACTCTGACCCTACAGTGAGTTACTCTGACCCTACAGTGAGTTACTCTGACTCTACAGTGAGTTACTCTGACCCTACAGTGAGTTACTCTGACCCTACAGTGAGTTACTCTGACTCTACAGTGAGTTACTCTGACCTCACAGTGAGTTACTCTGACTCTACAGTGAGTTACTCTGACTCTACAGTGAGTTACTCTGACCCTACAGTGAGTTACTCTGACCCTACAGTGAGTTACTCTGACCCTACAGTGAGTTACTCTGACCTCTGACCCTACAGTGAGTTACTCTGACTCTACAGTGAGTTACTCTGACCCTACAGTGAGTTACTCTGACCCTACAGTGAGTTACTCTGACCCTACAGTGAGTTACTCTGACCCTACAGTGAGTTACTCTGACCCTACAGTGAGTTACTCTGACCCTACAGTGAGTTACTCTGACTCTACAGTGAGTTACTCTGACCTCTGACCCTACAGTGAGTTACTCTGACCCTACAGTGAGTTACTCTGACCTCTGACCCTACAGTGAGTTACTCTGACTCTACAGTGAGTTACTCTGACCTCTGACCCTACAGTGAGTTTCTCTGACCTCTGACCCCACAGTGAGTTACTCTGACTCTACAGTGAGTTACTCTGACCTCTGACCCTACAGTGAGTTACTCTGACCTCTGACCCTACAGTGAGTTACTCTGACCCTACAGTGAGTTACTCTGACCCTACAGTGAGTTACTCTGACCCTACAGTGAGTTACTCTGACCCTACAGTGAGTTACTCTGACCCTACAGTGAGTTACTCTGACCCTACAGTGAGTTACTCTGACCCTACAGTGAGTTACTCTGACCCTACAGTGAGTTACTCTGACCCTACAGTGAGTTACTCTGACCCTACAGTGAGTTACTCTGACCCCACAGTGAGTTACTCTGACCCTACAGTGAGTTACTCTGACTCTACAGTGAGTTACTCTGACCTCTGACCCTACAGTGAGTTACTCTGACCCTACAGTGAGTTACTCTGACCCCACAGTGAGTTACTCTGACCCCACAGTGAGTTACTCTGACCCCACAGTGAGTTACTCTGACCCTACAGTGAGTTACTCTGACCCTACAGTGAGTTACTCTGACTCTACAGTGAGTTACTCTGACTCTACAGTGAGTTACTCTGACCTCTGACCCCACAGTGAGTTACTCTGACCCTACAGTGAGTTACTCTGACTCTACAGTGAGTTACTCTGACTCTACAGTGAGTTACTCTGACTCTACAGTGAGTTACTCTGACCCTACAGTGAGTTACTCTGACCCTACAGTGAGTTACTCTGACCTCTGACCCTACAGTGAGTTACTCTGACCCCACAGTGAGTTACTCTGACCTCTGACCCCACAGTGAGTTACTCTGACCCTACAGTGAGTTACTCTGACTCTACAGTGAGTTACTCTGACCTCTGACCCCACAGTGAGTTACTCTGACCCTACAGTGAGTTACTCTGACCTCACAGTGAGTTACTCTGACCCTACAGTGAGTTACTCTGACCCTACAGTGAGTTACTCTGACTCTACAGTGAGTTACTCTGACCCCAGTGAGTTACTCTGACCTCACAGTGAGTTACTCTGACCCTACAGTGAGTTACTCTGACCCTACAGTGAGTTACTCTGACCCCACAGTGAGTTACTCTGACCCTACAGTGAGTTACTCTGACCCTACAGTGAGTTACTCTGACTCTACAGTGAGTTACTCTGACCCTACAGTGAGTTACTCTGACCCTACAGTGAGTTACTCTGACCCCACAGTGAGTTACTCTGACCCCACAGTGAGTTACTCTGACCCTACAGTGAGTTACTCTGACCCTACAGTGAGTTACTCTGACCCTACAGTGAGTTACTCTGACCTCACAGTGAGTTACTCTGACCCTACAGTGAGTTACTCTGACCTACAGTGAGTTACTCTGACCTCTGACCCTACAGTGAGTTACTCTGACCTTACAGTGAGTTACTCTGACCTCTGACCCTACAGTGAGTTACTCTGACCCTACAGTGAGTTACTCTGACCCTACAGTGAGTTACTCTGACCCTACAGTGAGTTACTCTGACCCTACAGTGAGTTACTCTGACCCTACAGTGAGTTACTCTGACCTCACAGTGAGTTACTCTGACCTCTGACCCTACAGTGAGTTACTCTGACCTCTGACCATACAGTGAGTTACTCTGACCCCACAGTGAGTTACTCTGACCCTACAGTGAGTTACTCTGACCCTACAGTGAGTTACTCTGACCCCACAGTGAGTTACTCTGACCCTACAGTGAGTTACTCTGACCCTACAGTGAGTTACTCTGACCTCACAGTGAGTTACTCTGACCCTACAGTGAGTTACTCTGACCTCACAGTGAGTTACTCTGACCTTACAGTGAGTTACTCTGACCTTACAGTGAGTTACTCTGACCCCACAGTGAGTTACTCTGACTCTACAGTGAGTTACTCTGACTCTACAGTGAGTTACTCTGACTCTACAGTGAGTTACTCTGACCCTACAGTGAGTTACTCTGACTCTACAGTGAGTTACTCTGACCCTACAGTGAGTTACTCTGACTCTACAGTGAGTTACTCTGACCCCACAGTGAGTTACTCTGACCCCACAGTGAGTTACTCTGACCCTACAGTGAGTTACTCTGACCCTACAGTGAGTTACTCTGACCCTACAGTGAGTTACTCTGACCCACAGTGAGTTACTCTGACTCTACAGTGAGTTACTCTGACCCTACAGTGAGTTACTCTGACCTCACAGTGAGTTACTCTGACCCTACAGTGAGTTACTCTGACCCTACAGTGAGTTACTCTGACCCTACAGTGAGTTACTCTGACCCTACAGTGAGTTACTCTGACCCTACAGTGAGTTACTCTGACCCTACAGTGAGTTACTCTGACCCCACAGTGAGTTACTCTGACCATACAGTGAGTTACTCTGACCCCACAGTGAGTTACTCTGACCCTACAGTGAGTTACTCTGACCTCACAGTGAGTTACTCTGACCCTACAGTGAGTTACTCTGACCCCACAGTGAGTTACTCTGACCTCTGACCCTACAGTGAGTTACTCTGACCTCACAGTGAGTTACTCTGACCCTACAGTGAGTTACTCTGACCTCTGACCCTACAGTGAGTTACTCTGACCTCTGACCCTACAGTGAGTTACTCTGACCCTACAGTGAGTTACTCTGACCTCTGACCCTACAGTGAGTTACTCTGACCTCACAGTGAGTTACTCTGACCCTACAGTGAGTTACTCTGACCTCTGACCCTACAGTGAGTTACTCTGACCCTACAGTGAGTTACTCTGACTCTACAGTGAGTTACTCTGACCTCTGACCCTACAGTGAGTTACTCTGACCCTACAGTGAGTTACTCTGACCTCTGACCCTACAGTGAGTTACTCTGACCTCTGACCCTACAGTGAGTTACTCTGACCTCACAGTGAGTTACTCTGACCCTACAGTGAGTTACTCTGACCTCTGACCCTACAGTGAGTTACTCTGACTCTACAGTGAGTTACTCTGACCTCTGACCCTACAGTGAGTTACTCTGACCCTACAGTGAGTTACTCTGACCTCTGACCCTACAGTGAGTTACTCTGACCTCACAGTGAGTTACTCTGACCCTACAGTGAGTTACTCTGACCTCTGACCCTACAGTGAGTTACTCTGACCCTACAGTGAGTTACTCTGACCTCTGACCCTACAGTGAGTTACTCTGACTCTACAGTGAGTTACTCTGACCTCTGACCCTACAGTGAGTTACTCTGACCCTACAGTGAGTTACTCTGACCTCTGACCCTACAGTGAGTTACTCTGACCTCTGACCCTACAGTGAGTTACTCTGACCCTACAGTGAGTTACTCTGACCTCACAGTGAGTTACTCTGACCCCACAGTGAGTTACTCTGACCTCTGACCCTACAGTGAGTTACTCTGACCCTACAGTGAGTTACTCTGACCCTACAGTGAGTTACTCTGACCTCTGACCCTACAGTGAGTTACTCTGACCCTACAGTGAGTTACTCTGACCTCTGACCCTACAGTGAGTTACTCTGACCCTACAGTGAGTTACTCTGACCCCACAGTGAGTTACTCTGACCTCTGACCCTACAGTGAGTTACTCTGACCTCTGACCCTACAGTGAGTTACTCTGACCCTACAGTGAGTTACTCTGACCTCAGACCCTACAGTGAGTTACTCTGACCCTACAGTGAGTTACTCTGACTCTACAGTGAGTTACTCTGACCCTACAGTGAGTTACTCTGACTCTACAGTGAGTTACTCTGACCCTACAGTGAGTTACTCTGACTCTACAGTGAGTTACTCTGACCCCACAGTGAGTTACTCTGACCCTACAGTGAGTTACTCTGACCTTACAGTGAGTTACTCTGACCCTACAGTGAGTTACTCTGACCCTACAGTGAGTTACTCTGACCCTACAGTGAGTTACTCTGACCCTACAGTGAGTTACTCTGACCCTACAGTGAGTTACTCTGACCCTACAGTGAGTTACTCTGACCCTACAGTGAGTTACTCTGACCTCTGACCCTACAGTGAGTTACTCTGACCCTACAGTGAGTTACTCTGACCTCTGACCCCACAGTGAGTTACTCTGACCCCACAGTGAGTTACTCTGACCCCACAGTGAGTTACTCTGACCCTACAGTGAGTTACTCTGACCCCACAGTGAGTTACTCTGACCTCTGACCCTACAGTGAGTTACTCTGACCCTACAGTGAGTTACTCTGACCCTACAGTGAGTTACTCTGACCTCAGACCCTACAGTGAGTTACTCTGACCCTACAGTGAGTTACTCTGACTCTACAGTGAGTTACTCTGACCCTACAGTGAGTTACTCTGACTCTACAGTGAGTTACTCTGACCCTACAGTGAGTTACTCTGACTCTACAGTGAGTTACTCTGACCCCACAGTGAGTTACTCTGACCCTACAGTGAGTTACTCTGACCTTACAGTGAGTTACTCTGACCCTACAGTGAGTTACTCTGACCCTACAGTGAGTTACTCTGACCTCACAGTGAGTTACTCTGACCTCACAGTGAGTTACTCTGACCTCACAGTGAGTTACTCTGACCTTACAGTGAGTTACTCTGACCTCACAGTGAGTTACTCTGACCTCACAGTGAGTTACTCTGACCTCACAGTGAGTTACTCTGACCTCACAGTGAGTTACTCTGACCTTACAGTGAGTTACTCTGACCTTACAGTGAGTTACTCTGACTCTACAGTGAGTTACTCTGACCCTACAGTGAGTTACTCTGACCCTACAGTGAGTTACTCTGACTCTACAGTGAGTTACTCTGACCCTACAGTGAGTTACTCTGACTCTACAGTGAGTTACTCTGACCCCACAGTGAGTTACTCTGACCCTACAGTGAGTTACTCTGACTCTACAGTGAGTTACTCTGACCTTACAGTGAGTTACTCTGACTCTACAGTGAGTTACTCTGACCCTACAGTGAGTTACTCTGACTCTACAGTGAGTTACTCTGACCCTACAGTGAGTTACTCTGACTCTACAGTGAGTTACTCTGACCCCACAGTGAGTTACTCTGACCCTACAGTGAGTTACTCTGACCTTACAGTGAGTTACTCTGACCCTACAGTGAGTTACTCTGACCCTACAGTGAGTTACTCTGACCTCACAGTGAGTTACTCTGACCTCACAGTGAGTTACTCTGACCTCACAGTGAGTTACTCTGACCTTACAGTGAGTTACTCTGACCTTACAGTGAGTTACTCTGACCCCACAGTGAGTTACTCTGACCCTACAGTGAGTTACTCTGACCCTACAGTGAGTTACTCTGACCTCACAGTGAGTTACTCTGACCTTACAGTGAGTTACTCTGACCTTACAGTGAGTTACTCTGACCCCACAGTGAGTTACTCTGACCCTACAGTGAGTTACTCTGACCCTACAGTGAGTTACTCTGACCCCACAGTGAGTTACTCTGACCCTACAGTGAGTTACTCTGACCCTACAGTGAGTTACTCTGACCCTACAGTGAGTTACTCTGACCCTACAGTGAGTTACTCTGACCCTACAGTGAGTTACTCTGACCCCAGTTACTCTCCCCCTCCTCTCTCTGAAGGCTGAACTCTCCCCCTCCTCTCGGCTGAACTCTCCCCCTCCTCTCTCGCAGTGGCCCAGTCCTCCCCGATGAGTTCCTGTGGAGCTTCTCACGGAGTTTTCTCATTTTCCGTGAAGCAGAAAAGCGCCTTCGCTCCCGTCGTCAGGGCGACCGCCTCCCCCCCGCCCCCCCAGGGTTGCCCCGGCAACGGAGGCAACAGCAGCGCCATGCAAGGTACCGCCCACCCTCACAGTCCCCGCCCACAATCCGATATGTCAGCAAGGTCCCGCCCACCCTCACAGTCCCCGCCCACAATCCGACATGTCAGCAAGGTCCCGCCCACTCTCACAGTCCCCGCCCACAATCCGACATGTCAGCAAGGTACCGCCCACTCTCACAGTCCCCGCCCACAATCCGATATGTCAGCAAGGTACCGCCCACTCTCACAGTCCCCGCCCACAATCCGACATGTCAGCAAGGTACCGCCCACTCTCACAGTCCCCGCCCACAATCCGATATGTCAGCAAGGTACCGCCCACCCTCACAGTCCCCGCCCACAATCCGATATGTCAGCAAGGTACCGCCCACTCTCACAGTCCCCGCCCACAATCCGACATGTCAGCAAGGTACCGCCCACTCTCACAGTCCCCGCCCACAATCCGATATGTCAGCAAGGTACCGCCCACTCTCACAGGCACCGCCCACAATCCGATATGTCAGCAAGGTACCGCCCACTCTCACAGTCCCCGCCCACAATCCGACATGTCAGCAAGGTACCGCCCACCCTCACAGTCCCCGCCCACAATCCGATATGTCAGCAAGGTCCCGCCCACTCTCACAGTCCCCGCCCACAATCCGATATGTCAGCAAGGTACCGCCCACTCTCACAGTCCCCGCCCACAATCCGATATGTCAGCAAGGTACCGCCCACTCACAGTCCCCGCCCACAAGCCGACATTTTACAACAACATGTGTTGTTGCTTCATTCACACAAATGTAACTCATGTAAGTGAGTGATACAAACTCACAGCTGATCTTTGGGCTGTGTTTAAACGTGTGTTTAAACGTGTGTTTAAACGTGTGTTTGGGTACGTGTGAAGCATGATTTAGTTTTATTCTGCATAAAAACGACCAGTAAAACTATCCCTCACAAGTATTGAAGTATTGAAGTATTAAAGTATTGAAGTACTGAGATACTTGATGAAGTATTGATACTTGAACAGCACAAAGTTTTACGATTTGATACGATGTTTTGATCCAGCCTTAATATTTAAATCTGTAACAAGATCAATCCTGGTTCACTACAGATACTCCAGCATGTGTTTCAGCACCACGGACAGCTCTGTGCACACCTGAACACGCAGCTGAAACATGGAGCTGTCCATGGTGCTGAAATACGGTGCTGAAACACAGACCTGTCTGTGGTGCTGAAACACAGACCTGTCTGTGGAGCTGAAACACAGACCTGTCTGTGGAGCTGAAACACAGAGCTGTCTGTGGAGCTGAAACACAGACCTGTCTGTTGTGCTGAAACATTGACCCAGTGTCTCTCTCTCTTACAGCCATGTCCTCTCTGGTCGTGCCGCAGATGTGACCTCACTGCTCCCACTTCCACCGAACCGTCCACTCACATCACAGGCCCCGCCCCCGTCGGCCCAGTGCTGCGTCCCGATTGGCTGCCGTGAACGTCCGTCTCCGTCGTGTTCAGTGTCGTCTGTGATTTGCACTTTTTACAACAAAAGCACATGTTTATTATTGTTGATCTGTCGCCATGGAAACGCTTATGAGGAAACCGCGGTTCCCTTTGTCACACGAATAAAAGAAAGTGAAGTCTCTGAGTGTCGGGCTGAGTTCATCACGACGGGTTTGGTGTCCACGTGTAGCAGGAAAGAAACATCTAAACTTTACAGGGATTTTCCAGATCTGATTCTGACGGTTTCATGGAGCTTTGAAAAGAGCCGGATTATCTCAAAAACTGCTGCTTCAGAAATCTGCACATTTACAGGATGATGAGATGAGTCTGATCTCACACTGGTCACATTCAGCTCAGAAACACACTGAGCAGGAGAGACATGAAACAATAGGAAACACTGGTGACGACCAAAAGAACATCGAGTTTCTCTCCAATATCAAAGAACTGAGGGAAATTTGAGGAAAAAAATAGTAAAATTATGAAAAGAATGAAGATTAAAAATGAGGTTTTACATAAATGATTTTTTTTTTTACTAAGAACTAGTTAATTGAAAACTAAACTAGATCCAAACCTTTGGAACTAAAATGTCACAAAGAAAACCACGTTTAAACTGGACATTATTTAGATTTGATCAATTTTTATGAATAAAACGCCTCATTTTTATATAAATATAAAGTCATTAACCACAGGTCCACATTTCATTTTTTATTAATTTCAATCCTTTTGAATATTCTTTCATTTTTACAAAAAGTAATGCTGAAAAGAACAATCCTCGGACAATTGAAAAGGGGCACAAAGAAGAGAAACTTCTTGTGTGCCCCTTTCTCCAAAACAAACAACATTTACAAGAAACAGTCACAGTCACACAGTCACAAGGGCACGAATCACACACAAAATCTTCTTCTTTCATTTCCAGTTCATGTGATTTCATTATTGTTTCTTAAAGAGTCGTTTGAACCGATAAAGTTTTTAAAGTGTGTTTCATGGAGTTCCACAGCTGGACTCCAGCCGTCCACTCTGGTGCTTCTGGTGCTTCTGATGCTTCTGGTGCTCCTGGTGCTCCTGGTGCTCCTGGTCCTCCTGGTGCTCCTGGTGCTCCTGGTCCTCCTGGTGCTTCTGGTGCTCCTGGTGCTTCTGGTGCTTCTGATGCTTCTGGGGCTTCTGGTGCTTCTGGCAAAAGGAAAGTAAAGTAAAGTTTGTGAGTCTGATTTAAATGAGAAAAGTGTTTGAGACGTTTGTAGCTCCTTTCACAGACTTGGTCACAAAGTGCTTTACATGAGACAGTTGTACATTCACTCCACACTCGGTGTAAACTATGTTTGTAGCTTCAGCGCCCCCTGGGGGAGACTGTCAGAAGCGCTTTCACGACTACACACGTCTGACACCACCATACACTCACACACATCCTTCATCCTGGCCTATTGTGCATGTTTTTAGTGGTAGGGGAAACCGGAGAACCCGGAGGAAACCTACGCAGACACGGGGAGAACATGTAAACTCCACAGAAAGGCCCCGTCCTGGTGGGAATCGAACCCGGGACCTTCCAGCTGTGAAGCGAGAGCACTAACCACTGGTTATTGTTTCCCTGGACTTTCTGAACGGCTCTTATTCTTTCTTTACTAATGTTTTCAAAGGTTTCTATGACGACACACATTTCCCCAAACAATCAGACAGACGGGGCAATATTAATGTCAAGTGTTATGGCCTCAAAGTGTTTAAGTTATATTTCACTTTGCGAAGGATGAAGAGGACAGGACTGACCACTGGAGTCTCCACAGAGCTGAACACACGTATGTTCCTGATCATGTAAAGCGCTGCACATCACTGATCATCATATCATGGAAAACACATTTGAATTTATAACGCTTGAAATTGTGAACAAAAAATTTAAAAATGTACAAGTCGTGTGTGTTTATAGAACTCCAGATCCTCTGTTGATCTTATTCATCTTCAATGGAAACATTAATGAATTCAACGACAGCAAAAGATCAAAGAGTGTGTGGGGACTTAATGTAACTATATAATACTTCATATAAATGTACTCAATGCCTCGAAGTAAAGTAACGTGATCATGTTTCCAATGATCAGTAAACCACAGACACACACACTTTGATAATGTTTTCTCAAATAAAAGGGTGAAATAGTTGGAGGTCGACTGATCAGCCTCATAACTGATCTTCTCCCTGGTTTTGCTGTTTTCCAAAATCAACTGAATTCAAGAAATGAAACTGAGCCAAAATATGAAAATAAACGAAATATGACGCCACAATCACTGCAAAATTTGAAACGGGACCAAAGAAGAAACTGTTTACTGTGATCCCAATGAGGCAGAAGTTTCTGCGCAGATACAGTGATTTATTTAACCAACATTACCCGATGCAAAAAGCAAAATGAAGTAATAAACATGAGAAGAATCCATGGATAACGAAAGGATTAGAAAATGTTTATAAATGTCAGAACAGAAGAAGCAGAGAACAAATATAAAGAACAAATATAAAGTAATAAGTATCATAAGGAGCAGAAAAAAAGAACTTTCATCAATTATTAGAACAACAAAAGCAAAACATAAAAGGGACATGGACGGTGATTAATACAATTATAAAAGAAAAATCTGAAATGAGAAAACCAAACTCTAAACCATCCAAGAAACTGCAGATGTTTAAATAATGACTTTGTGAATGTGGGTTTTAACCATTGACCAACACGGGGACAATATAAACCCAGGTATTACTGTTTATGAACTCGCTTTATCTGAATCCTAAAACTGGTTAGTAAATTTACATCGAAAACATCCAAAGATGTAAATGAAATAGACATGAAATTATCTATAGCACAGCCTTTAGCATTTATATGTAATCAGTCATTTAAAACTGGGATATTTCCAGAAGGAAAGTTATTCCAATATTCAAAAATGGAGACAAGCGCTCGTTCCCAAACTATAAACCTATTTCAAAACTAACCCAAGAAAAAGTGTTTGTTCTGAGACTAGATAAATATATAGAAAAAATAAACTTCTGAGTGACATCAATATGGATTCAGAAAAATCCTTCCACCTCGATGTCTGTAATGGACTTAATAGAGAAAATATCCGCAGCAACTGAAGCAAAACAAAACACTGTAGGTATTTGTATTGATCTGAAGAAGGTTTTCGATACTTTAGATCATGATGTGCTTTACCAAAACTAGAGAAATATGGATTTCGAGGACCAGCTCATACACGGTTATTTAGGAAATCGGTATCAATATGTTCAAATAAATGATATACAATCTAACATGTTGAAAGTAAGCGGTGGAATTCCACAGGGATCCATCCTTGGACCTAGATTATTTGTTGTCTATATAAATGATCTACGTAATGTGTGAAAAAGGCTCAGGTCTGTTTAGTTTGATGACACCGCCTTGTACAGTTCTGGTGACGATTAAACCAGCTCCTAAATGTGGAGAGAGAGTTACATAAACTCAAAGTCTGGTTTGATTTTAATAAACTGTCTTTAAATATAAAGAAAACAAAAAGTATGATTTTCTCGAACTGAAAGATTTACAGCCAAGTTAACCTGATGCTCAACAATCTGCCTTTAGAACCAGTTCATGAAAACACATTGATCCTGATCTAAATCTGAAGTCACAGATTAATAATATCAGAATGAAATTATCCAAAGCAATAGTGATATTATATAAACCAGATATATTTTAAACAAAGAGAGCTTAATATATAAAACTCATTAATCATGCCGTACATCACTTATTGTTTAGAAATTTGGGGAAAAACCTATAAATCAAACACTAAAAAAGGCAATAAGACTCATCACATTCTCAACCTACAACTAACCCTAACCAACCAACCCCCAACCCAACAACCCACCCACCAACCCATCCCCTGTTCATGAACCTGCAAACATTGAAATTCTATGATTTAGTAGATTTGTATAAAATAAAAATGAAAGTAAAAACTAACCTTGTGTCACAAACAGAACCTGTTCCGTCAGACGGAGCCGCTCTGAGCTCAGAGATGTTTGAGATTCTGTTTCCATTAAAGGATCTCTGGAACGAGAGGATCTCACATCATGTCCCTCTGTGTGAATGTGTAAAAGTATTATACTGGAGAAATACCTTCTCTCTGTTTACTAGTGTGTTTAAGACTGTCAACTTACTGAAATATATATATATAATAAAAATATATATATAATAAAAATATATATATAATAAAAATATATATATAATAAAAATATATATATAATAAAATAAAATCCTTTTGAATGTCTGATGTTAGAAGGTTTAACAAAAACACGAGCTGTAAGTTTAAAAAGACAAGAGTAAATTAGCTTCAGCCTTTTCGGCCATTTTGTTTGTTCTGTTATAAAGAACTTCACTCAACCTAAAACATGTACAACGGTCGCCCGGCTCTGACAGACTCATTCGCTCGGAGCAAAGACAAAGCGGCGGCTGGAGGAGGGGGAAGAGCCGTTACCGTGGAAACAGGGGCCCCCGGGGACCGAGACGCCAGACCATTTCACCGGCCCCTAATACGATCTCACACACAAGGAGACACCGGCACGTTTACCCGGCAGAGGGGCCCCCGGGAGCCCTCCTCCCCCCCCCCACACACACACGCCCCCCCCTCACACACACACACACACACACACACACACACACACACACACACACACACACACACACACACACACACACACACACACACACACACACACACACACACAGCCCCCCCCCCCCTCACACACACACGCCCCCCCCCTCACACACAGCAGCACATCTGTATTTATTTCTGACCCACATACATTATCACTCAGACTCACAGTGGGGCCCCGGGGACCACGCTCTGCCAGGGCCGCTCCAACACTCAGAGAGAGGGGGGCCCTGGACCGTCATCACAGAGGGGGGGGGGCCCCTGGACCATCATCACAGAGGGGGGGGCCCTGGACCGTCATCACAGAGGGGGGCCCCTGGACCGTCATCACAGAGGGGGGGGGGCCCTGGACCGTCATCACAGAGGGGAGGGCCCTGGACCGTCATCACAGAGGGGGGGGCCCTGGACCGTCATCACAGAGGGGGGGGGCCTGGACCGTCATCACAGAGGGAGGGGCCCTGGACCGTCATCACAGAGGGGGGGGCCCTGGACCGTCATCACAGAGGGGAGGCCCCTGGACCGTCATCACAGAGGGGGGGGCCCTGGACCGTCATCACAGAGGGGAGGGCCCTGGACCGTCATCACAGGGGGGGGGGCCGTGGACCGTCATCACAGAGGGGGGGGCCCTGGACCGTCATCACAGGGGGGGGGGCCGTGGACTGTCATCACAGAGGGGGGGCCCTGGACCGTCATCACAGGGGGGGGGGCCGTGGACCGTCATCACAGAGGGGGGGCCCTGGACCGTCATCACAGAGGGGGGGGCCGTGGACCGTCATCACAGAGGGAGGGGCCCTGGACCGTCATCACAGAGGGGGGGCCCTGGACCGTCATCACAGGGGGGGGGCCCTGGACCGTCATCACAGAGGGGGGGGCCCTGGACCGTCATCACAGGGGGGGGGGCCGTGGACCGTCATCACAGAGGGGGGGGGCCCTGGACCGTCATCACAGGGGGGGGGGCCGTGGACCGTCATCACAGAGGGGGGGGCCGTGGACCGTCATCACAGAGGGGGGGGCCCTGGACCGTCATCACAGAGGGGGGGGCCGTGGACTGTCATCACAGAGGGGGGGGCCCTGGACCGTCATCACAGAGGGGGGGGCCCTGGACCGTCATCACAGAGGGAGGGCCCTGGACCGTCATCACAGGGGGGGGGGCCCTGGACCGTCATCACAGAGGGGGGGGCCCTGGACCGTCATCACAGAGGGGGGGGCCCTGGACCGTCATCACAGAGGGGGGGGCCGTGGACCGTCATCACAGAGGGGGGCCCTGGACCGTCATCACAGAGGGGGGGGCCCTGGACCGTCATCACAGGGGGGGGGGCCCTGGACCGTCATCACAGAGGGGGGGGCCGTGGACCGTCATCACAGAGGGGGGGGCCCTGGACCGTCATCACAGAGGGGGGGGCCGTGGACCGTCATCACAGAGGGGGGGGCCCTGGACCGTCATCACAGAGGGGGGGGCCCTGGACCGTCATCACAGGGGGGGGGGCCCTGGACCGTCATCACAGAGGGGGGGGGCCGTGGACCGTCATCACAGAGGGGGGGGCCGTGGACTGTCATCACAGAGGGGGGGCCCTGGACCGTCATCACAGAGGGAGGGCCCTGGACCGTCATCACAGAGGGGGGGGCCCTGGACCGTCATCACAGAGGGGGGGGCCCTGGACCGTCATCACAGGGGGGGGGGCCCTGGACCGTCATCACAGAGGGGGGGGCCGTGGACCGTCATCACAGAGGGGGGGGCCCTGGACCGTCATCACAGAGGGGGGGGCCCTGGACCGTCATCACAGAGGGGGGGGCCCTGGACCGTCATCACAGAGGGGAGGGCCCTGGACCGTCATCACAGAGGGGGGGGCCCTGGACCGTCATCACAGAGGGGGGGGCCCTGGACCGTCATCACAGAGGGGGGGGGCCTGGACCGTCATCACAGAGGGAGGGGCCCTGGACCGTCATCACAGAGGGGGGGGCCCTGGACCGTCATCACAGAGGGGAGGCCCCTGGACCGTCATCACAGAGGGGGGGGCCCTGGACCGTCATCACAGAGGGGAGGGCCCTGGACCGTCATCACAGGGGGGGGGGCCGTGGACCGTCATCACAGAGGGGGGGGCCCTGGACCGTCATCACAGAGGGGGGGGCCCTGGACCGTCATCACAGGGGGGGGGGCCCTGGACCGTCATCACAGAGGGGGGGCCCTGGACCGTCATCACAGAGGGGGGGGCCCTGGACCGTCATCACAGGGGGGGGGGCCGTGGACCGTCATCACAGAGGGGGGGGCCCTGGACCGTCATCACAGAGGGGGGGGCCCTGGACCGTCATCACAGGGGGGGGGGCCGTGGACTGTCATCACAGAGGGGGGGCCCTGGACCGTCATCACAGGGGGGGGGGCCCTGGACCGTCATCACAGGGGGGGGGGCCGTGGACCGTCATCACAGAGGGGGGGGCCGTGGACCGTCATCACAGAGGGGGGGGCCCTGGACCGTCATCACAGAGGGGGGGGCCCTGGACCGTCATCACAGAGGGGGGGGCCCTGGACCGTCATCACAGAGGGGGGGGCCCTGGACCGTCATCACAGAGGGGGGGGCCCTGGACCGTCATCACAGAGGGGAGGGCCCTGGACCGTCATCACAGGGGGGGGGGCCCTGGACCGTCATCACAGAGGGGGGGGCCGTGGACCGTCATCACAGAGGGGGGGGCCCTGGACCGTCATCACAGAGGGGGGGGCCGTGGACCGTCATCACAGAGGGGGGGGCCGTGGACTGTCATCACAGAGGGGGGGCCCTGGACCGTCATCACAGAGGGAGGGCCCTGGACCGTCATCACAGAGGGGGGGGCCCTGGACCGTCATCACAGAGGGGGGGGCCGTGGACCGTCATCACAGAGGGGGGGGCCCTGGACCGTCATCACAGAGGGGGGGGCCCTGGACCGTCATCACAGGGGGGGGGGCCCTGGACCGTCATCACAGAGGGGGGGGGCCGTGGACCGTCATCACAGAGGGGGGGGCCGTGGACTGTCATCACAGAGGGGGGGCCCTGGACCGTCATCACAGAGGGAGGGCCCTGGACCGTCATCACAGAGGGGGGGGCCCTGGACCGTCATCACAGAGGGGGGGGCCGTGGACCGTCATCACAGAGGGGGGGGCCCTGGACCGTCATCACAGAGGGGGGGGCCCTGGACCGTCATCACAGAGGGGGGGGCCCTGGACCGTCATCACAGAGGGGGGGCCCTGGACCGTCATCACAGAGGGGGGGGCCGTGGACCGTCATCACAGAGGGGGGGGCCCTGGACCGTCATCACAGAGGGGGGGGCCCTGGACCGTCATCACAGAGGGGGGGCCCTGGACCGTCATCACAGAGGGGGGGGCCGTGGACCGTCATCACAGAGGGGGGGGCCCTGGACCGTCATCACAGAGGGGGGGGCCGTGGACCGTCATCACAGAGGGGGGGGCCCTGGACCGTCATCACAGAGGGGGGGGCCGTGGACCGTCATCACAGAGGGGGGGGCCCTGGACCGTCATCACAGAGGGGGGGGCCCTGGACTGTCATCACAGAGGGGGGGCCCTGGACCGTCATCACAGAGGGGGGGCCCTGGACCGTCATCACAGAGGGGGGGGCCCTGGACCGTCATCACAGAGGGGGGGCCCTGGACTGTCATCACAGAGGGGGGGGCCCTGGACCGTCATCACAGAGGGGGGGCCCTGGACCGTCATCACAGAGGGGGGGGCCGTGGACCGTCATCACAGAGGGGGGGCCCTGGACCGTCATCACAGGGGGGGGGGCCGTGGACTGTCATCACAGAGGGGGGGGCCCTGGACCGTCATCACAGAGGGGGGGGCCCTGGACCGTCATCACAGAGGGGGGGCCCTGGACCGTCATCACAGGGGGGGGGGCCGTGGACTGTCATCACAGAGGGGGGGGCCGTGGACTGTCATCACAGAGGGGGGGGCCGTGGACCGTCATCACAGAGGGGGGGGCCCTGGACCGTCATCACAGAGGGGGGGGCCCTGGACCGTCATCACAGAGGGGGGGGCCCTGGACCGTCATCACAGAGGGGGGGGCCCTGGACCGTCATCACAGAGGGGGGGGCCCTGGACCGTCATCACAGAGGGGGGGGGCCGTGGACTGTCATCACAGAGGGGGGGGCCGTGGACCGTCATCACAGAGGGGGGGGCCCTGGACCGTCATCACAGAGGGGGGGCCCTGGACCGTCATCACAGAGGGGGGGCCCTGGACCGTCATCACAGAGGGGGGGGGCCGTGGACTGTCATCACAGAGGGGGGGGCCGTGGACCGTCATCACAGAGGGGGGGCCCTGGACCGTCATCACAGGGGGGGGGGCCCTGGACCGTCATCACAGAGGGGGGGGCCCTGGACCGTCATCACAGAGGGGGGGGCCCTGGACCGTCATCACAGGGGGGGGGCCCTGGACCGTCATCACAGAGGGAGGGGGCCTGGACCGTCATCACAGAGGGGGGGGCCCTGGACCGTCATCACAGAGGGGGGGGCCCTGGACCGTCATCACAGAGGGGGGGGCCCTGGACCGTCATCACAGAGGGGGGGGCCCTGGACCGTCATCACAGAGGGGGGGGCCCTGGACCGTCATCACAGGGGGGGGGGCCCTGGACCGTCATCACAGAGGGGGGGGCCGTGGACCGTCATCACAGAGGGGGGGGCCGTGGACCGTCATCACAGAGGGGGGGGCCCTGGACCGTCATCACAGAGGGGGGGGCCGTGGACCGTCATCACAGAGGGGGGGGCCCTGGACCGTCATCACAGAGGGGAGGGCCCTGGACCGTCATCACAGGGGGGGGGGCCGTGGACTGTCATCACAGAGGGGGGGGCCCTGGACCGTCATCACAGAGGGGGGGGCCCTGGACCGTCATCACAGAGGGGGGGGCCCTGGACCGTCATCACAGAGGGGAGGGCCCTGGACCGTCATCACAGGGGGGGGGGCCGTGGACCGTCATCACAGAGGGGGGGGCCCTGGACCGTCATCACAGAGGGGGGGGCCCTGGACCGTCATCACAGAGGGGGGGGCCCTGGACCGTCATCACAGAGGGGGGGCCCTGGACCGTCATCACAGGGGGGGGGGCCGTGGACTGTCATCACAGAGGGGGGGGCCCTGGACCGTCATCACAGAGGGGGGGGCCCTGGACCGTCATCACAGAGGGGGGGCCCTGGACCGTCATCACAGGGGGGGGGGCCGTGGACTGTCATCACAGAGGGGGGGGCCGTGGACCGTCATCACAGAGGGGGGGGCCGTGGACCGTCATCACAGAGGGGGGGGCCCTGGACCGTCATCACAGAGGGGGGGGCCCTGGACCGTCATCACAGAGGGGGGGGCCCTGGACCGTCATCACAGAGGGAGGGCCCTGGACCGTCATCACAGAGGGGGGGGCCCTGGACCGTCATCACAGAGGGGGGGGCCGTGGACCGTCATCACAGAGGGGGGGGCCCTGGACCGTCATCACAGAGGGAGGGCCCTGGACCGTCATCACAGAGGGGGGGGCCCTGGACCGTCATCACAGAGGGGGGGCCCTGGACCGTCATCACAGAGGGGGGGGCCCTGGACCGTCATCACAGAGGGGGGGCCCTGGACCGTCATCACAGGGGGGGGGGCCCTGGACCGTCATCACAGAGGGGGGGGCCCTGGACCGTCATCACAGAGGGGGGGGCCGTGGACTGTCATCACAGAGGGGGGGGCCCTGGACCGTCATCACAGAGGGGGGGGCCCTGGACCGTCATCACAGAGGGGGGGGCCCCCGGGAGCCGCAGCTCAGTGAGAGGTAAAGACGTGAATCTGCAGAAACAAGATCTAAAAAGAACCAGTGTTTTATGAAAGTATAACATTAGACACTGTGTTACAAATTATTTTGCAAATTGTATTTTTGTGTCAAAAAGGTAAAAAAAAAAACAATAATAATGAAACTCATGGATGGTTTTGTGTCTCAGTTTGAATCACTGACATTAATCTCAGACCTGGGATGATCAGTTTTCAGGTTAAGCCCAGTTAAGGGAAAAACTACTGAAAAAGGATGTTCCACTTTATTAAGCAGATCATCATTTTCAAGCAATATGTGAAAGAAAAAGGATCTTTCTGCTGATGGAAAGTGTGAAATAGTTGAATGCCTTGGTCTAGTATGAAAACCTTCGATATTTCATGAAATATTAAGCGTAATCATCGAACTGATCAGAGATTTGTGGCTGATTCAGACACACTCGGGTTTGTGCAGATAAAGGCACAATGAGGACGGTTTCTGCCAGACAAACACATCAGATTAAGAGAACAGATGCTACAAAGCAGTATACAGGTATTTGAAGCTGCTGGTGCCTCTGGAGTCTCCCAAACATGAAGGTGTTGGACCCTCCAGAGGCTGCAGTTGTGCATAAACCTTCTCTCCGGCCTCCCCTAAACTGTTCATCGAAGCTGAAGCAGAAACGGCTGCAGTGGCTCAGAAATACATGAGACTCATTTTCAAACAGTCTTTTTCACTGATGAGGCCGTGTGACCCTGGATGGTCAGATGGATGGAGGAGTGGATGGAGGTGAATGACCACCATGTCCCAACAAGGCTGTGACGTCAGTAAGGAGGGGGCGGAGTCATGGTGAGAGAGCTGGTCAGTCCCTTTAGGATCCCTGAAGGTGTGAAAATGACCTCTTTCTGACTGACCACTGTCTTCATCATCTTCATCATGACAAAGCACCATGTCCTGCTGTAAAGAAAACCTCTGCATCACTGGCTGCTATGGGCATAAAAGGAGAGAAACTCATGATGTGGACCCCCTCCTCCCCTGACCTCAGCCCTATTGAGAACCTTTGGAGCCTCAACAACAACAAAAACTTCTATGAGGGTGGGAGGCAGTTTTGATCCAAACAGCAGCTCTGGGAGGTTATTCTAACATCCTGCAAAGAAATCCAAGCAGAAACTGTCCAAAAACTTACAAGTTTAATGGATTTAAGATTTTTGAAGTTGCTCAAAGAAGCTCCTCTGGTAAAATATAACTTGACCTGTTAATATGTTTTTTTTTAAAATATCTTTTGATTTCAGTAAATGTGACCTCCTAATGCTACAAATACAACAAATGACCATTTTCAGTTAATTACAAGCTTTAAAATGTATTGAAACGATGAGTTGCAGAATAACTTGGAACAGTGGATTTTGAGTTTTTTACTATATTTATTTTTGATAAAAATACTGTTTTCACTGAGATTTTCAACCACATTTAAATGAACCTCGACCAGTTACAGACTTGAACATGACGGTTTAGGAAATCTTAGAAAAATGTCATTTGCAAAATCATGTGGAACACAGTGTATAGTATTATATAGTATAATGCATGACCCTGTTCTTATATATTTTACTAAAGTACATTTATGATGCAGTACTTTTATACTTTTACTTCACCTCTTCATCCCCTCCTGAATCAGGCTCATTTGCTTCAGTTTTACCCAAATCTAAAAGCTTCTTTAAAAAGGGCCAAATAGAGACAAAAATGTTCAATCAGTTTTGTAGGTCTTAGCTTTCAAATGAAGCTTTTTATCCTCAGGCACAAAGGTTTGATTTGGGTAAAGCTGGAGCTCCTGGTTAAGGCGCGGGTTCAGAGGTCAAATAAAGAAACTCAAACTGAACTAAAACATTGAACTATAGTATGTAATGTTTCTTCAGCGTCTCCTCCGCCTCAGGCCCATAGTCGCTCTCAGCAGAAACTGCCCCTCACGGCCAGCAGGAGGCGCTGCAGGACTCTGTGTCTGGAGGTAATTGTTGAATTATTGAAGCGAATGAGATAAAGTGAGTTAATCCGTGTGTGGACGCTGGAACAACAGGAGCCAATCAGATGGTCCGATTACACCTGCTCGTTATTAAAGCTCGTTATGGAGCTTTGTTCAAACCACAAAGACTTTTATCAGACGCTGAGGCGCCACTTTCACTGCAGACTCTGCCCTGGGGCGGACGGACAGAAGAGAGGCTGCCAGTCTGTGCCAGGGTTCAGGAGGAGGTGAAGATGTAAAGACATTTATATATAGACGAGTCTATATGTGTGATATTCTGAGATTATGAGTTATTACAAATGTCCAGTATAATCACCTTTAACCCGTCAGTACAGCTGTCGACCCGCAGTAACCAGTGGTTCCCAACCCTGACCAGAAACTATGGCCATGTAGCCGGGCTGACACCAAACACCAGACTAAAAACACCAGGGATATTTAGTCTGGGGACACGATGCCTTTGTGTGTGTGGTTACTATGGTTTCAGTAAACTCAGTATTTATGGATAAATATTGGGGGTTCAGCCTCACGGTTCGGTTCACGGTGCAGGACCCGGGGTTTGGAGCATCACGGTGCAAGTTCAATTTAAAATATAATAAGTTGGTTTTGAAATGAAATAGTGATCGTTATTAGACAGTATTTATAACCTTATACAATGGGAAATGCTTTAAAGCTGCTTCATAATGAAATGTAGCTCTGAGCTCACGATACGTGAAGCAAAATGGAAAACAAAAGGTAAAGCAGCAAAGGAAAAAAAAAGCATCGCAGAGCAGACCATGCGGTGGTTTCAGTTTCCCTTTTACTCACACGGAGGCTGAGGCTCTGGGAGGCTGATGCTCCGTCCACACCAAACTCGTTTTGGCGCCTCCAAAGCGTCAGGTTTACATTAAAATACATGGAGGACGCGCCTCCGGGGGGCGTCAGGAGGTCCCGCAGCGCGTCACGCGCGTCACGCGCCTCCTCCGCGGCGCGTTTTGAGGTTTTCGCGCTTGGTGAGCGTTTGACGCCTCCAGGGCGTCGAGCGCGGCCGACGCTCGAGTTCAGAAATGTTGAACTTTTTGGCGAAATTCTCGAGCGTCGACCAATCAGGAGCTTTCTCCCCACAGTGACGTTGTAGCTGAGCCACCGGGGCAGATCCTACGCCGGCCCCACAGATGTCAACAAGTCACAAGTCACGGACGTTTAGCTTCTTTGTGAACCGGAGCTACAGCCGCTCTGGGACTTTTGTGTCTTTTTAGAAAGACACATCAGTGCTTCTTTATCTAAACACCAGGATTAAAAGCGGCGGAAGTACCGTTGAAAGCGACTCTCGTCCGAGCGCAGCTCCTGGAGCAAATGGTGAAACTCGCCAAACTGAGAACGCCTTCGGACGATCTCATGAATCCAGACACGGCGCCGACGAGCCCGTAGACGACGTTGTCTGGCTTTATGAAGCAATAAAAGCCAAGCCACTCTCTCTATGTCATCCATGTTGATAACTGATAACTGACAACGGCAACAACGCGCTCCACGACCACGCTCTTGACGCGCGTCGAGAGCGTCTTGACGCGCGTCTGACTTCAATGAGCACAGGCGTCCAACAACGGGCGTGACGCGCGTTTTTGACGCCCAAATCGAGTTTGGTGTGGACGGAGCATCAGGCTCTGGGAGGCTGAAGCTCTGGGAGGCTGAAGCTCTGGGAGGCTGAAGCTCTGGGAGGCTGAAGCTCTGGGAGGCTGAAGCTCTGGGAGGATGAAGCTCTGGGAGGCTGAAGCTCTGGGAGGATGAAGCTCTGGGAGGCTGAAGCTCTGGGAGGATGAAGCTCTGGGAGGCTGAAGCTCTGGGAGGATGAAGCTCTCGCAGCAGCGTGTTTGATTTGAAGCTCGTGTTTGAGCAGGTGTTTAACTTTCTGCTGTACTTTTGTTCTGAGACAAAGCTTTGGAGACGAATACGGCCAGGACTGGATGTTACGCATGTGTCTGAGCCTCTGACTGGATCTATAATGAACCACACACACACACACACACACACACACACACACACACACACACACACACACACACACACACACACACACACACACACACACACACACACACACACACACACACACACACACACACACACTGGATCTATAATGAAGATGGTGGAAGTGGAGATTTGTATCTGTTTTCCTCCCTTTACATCTTAGTTTTCATGTCAGATATAAAAATGATGATGTTTATTTGATGATGTTTTGTCTGCGAGGTGGGGGCGACCCGGAAGTAGAAAGGCCGTCTTTCCCACGGGTTTTCATTCATAAATATTGACAGATTTGACATCCACGTGTCCTGCTAAGGGGCCCCGTGATGACGCTTTCACCCAAATATGGTGTTTTTCCTCCTACGAGACGCTGGAGCGGAAAAGTGGAAGAACGGGCCGAGCATGCGCACTCGCTACAAAACTTCAGGGCTGGTTTTCTCTGAATGAGAGAAGCCGCACTCGGGCAGAGCCTGAGCCCTTATAGAAGCTCCCACAGACTCCACACTTTACAGGCTGAGACACAACAACATTCTGAAGGTTTTTTGTCATTGTTTTGTCACATTTTTTTAATTTTTTTTGTAATTTTTTTTGTCATTTTTTTGTCACATTTTTGTCATTTTTTTGTCATTTTTTTGTCATTTTTTTATCGTTTTTTTATCGTTTTTTACAGTCCGAGGCCTAACAAGATTTGGAAGGTTTTTTCAGAGGGATTTTTTAATATCTAATTCCTAGCCTGATTTATTCAGCTTTGAAAACAAAAAAACAGGCGGAATTTGAGTTTTTACAGATTTTTTCACTGATGATTAGTTTATTGAAAAACTAAACAAAATATCCAAAATCCCTCTGAGAAAATCTTAGTTACTAATATGTCAATAAAATAAAACCATAACATTTAATCTGGATCAATCCATTATTTTGATTTCCCAAAATATCGGCAATTTTGGCCATTTTAATGCTGAAAATGCCTTATTTTTATGTGAAAACATAAACATAAAATGACATGATCTGTAAAGTTCAGCAAAAGCTTCAAATTGATTTCTCTACATTTATGTTTTTCCCTGTTTCACCTGCAGAGAACGCAGCGCTTTACCCTCACACTCTGAACAGAATCTTCTCCACGACCACGAAGACTCAGCCCAGTTCTTTATCATCAGTGAAGCTCTGTGTGAACATTTAAAGTGTGTAAACTTTAGATCATTTTGGTGTTTGCTTTTGTTGTGGTGATTTCAAACGGCTTCACCACATCAGTGACCATGAGTGAGGAAACTGTATGTAAAGTTTCCTCTGAGAGAACCGGACCGTGCACTTTAGACAAATCAGGCCATTAACAACCGTCAATACGGCCTCACCTCCCATCGACCAATCACAGCCCGGCCTCACCTCCCATCGACCAATCACAGCCCGGCCTCACCTCCCATCGACCAATCACAGCCCGGCCTCACCTCCCATCGACCAATCACAGCCCGGCACCGCAGCACGTCCCGGACATTAACCTCTGACCTTCAGAGAACTTTCACAAATCGACACAAACTGAAGAAACAGCGGCTCCGGCTCTGAGGAAGACTGTTCCAGCTGTGGCTCTGAGACTGTTCCAGCTGTGGCTCTGAGCCGGATGCCCTCCCAGCGTCTGGTTTGTGAGTTGAGGAGAACGACCTCTCGACCTCGTTGAACCTCGTTAAACCTCGTTAAACCTCGTTAAACCTCGTTAAGCTCGGTTTGTAAACAGATCTTTGTGTTTGTCTTTAATTACACAAAGATCTGTTTACTTTCCCCTCGTCTCTGGAAAAACAGCATCGACGCCAAACAAACACCAGGGCATCACCGCGGCAACGCCACATCTGCAGGAAAACAGCCCCCGCCCTGGAACAGAAACCCCCCCCCGGATTCAGAAAGACGACTGAGAAACACAGGTCTGGGCATTAAATGACAAAAAATGACAAAAAATGACAAAAAAAGTGACAAAAAAATGACAAAAAAGACAAAAAAATGACAAAAAAATGACAAAAAAAGTGACAAAAAAATGACAAAAAAAATGACAAAAAAATGACAAAAAATGACAAAAAAAATGATAAAAAATGATAAAAAATGATAAAAAATGATAAAAAATGATAAAAAAAAAAAAAAAATGACAAAAAATGACAAAAAAAATGACAAAAAATGATAAAAAATGATAAAAAATGATAAAAAATGATAAAAAATGATAAAAAATGATAAAAAATGATAAAAAATGACAAAAAATGACAAAAAAGACAAAAAAAATGACAAAAAAATGACAAAAAAAGTGACAAAAAAATGACAAAAAAAATGACAAAAAAATGACAAAAAATGACAAAAAAAATGATAAAAAATGATAAAAAATGATAAAAAATGATAAAAAATGATAAAAAAAAAAAAAAAATGACAAAAAATGACAAAAAAAATGACAAAAAATGATAAAAAATGATAAAAAATGATAAAAAATGATAAAAAATGATAAAAAATGATAAAAAATGACAAAAAATGACAAAAAATGACAAAAAAGACAAAAAAATGACAAAAAAATGACAAAAAAAGTGACAAAAAAATGACAAAAAAAATGACAAAAAAATGACAAAAAATGACAAAAAAAATGATAAAAAATGATAAAAAATGATAAAAAATGATAAAAAATGATAAAAAAAAAAAATAATGACAAAAAATGACAAAAAAAATGACAAAAAATGATAAAAAATGATAAAAAATGATAAAAAATGATAAAAAATGATAAAAAATGATAAAAAATGATAAAAAATGACAAAAAATGACAAAAAAGACAAAAAAATGACAAAAAAATGACAAAAAAAGTGACAAAAAAATGACAAAAAAAATGACAAAAAAATGACAAAAAATGACAAAAAAAATGATAAAAAATGATAAAAAATGATAAAAAATGATAAAAAATGATAAAAAAAAAAATAATGACAAAAAATGACAAAAAAAATGACAAAAAATGATAAAAAATGATAAAAAATGATAAAAAATGATAAAAAATGATAAAAAATGACAAAAAATGACAAAAAATGACAAAAATCTGCTTAGAAAATCCCCATAGTTTAATTGTGTGTAATTATACTTTGTAGTGGAACACTTCACGTAACCATATTTAAATAGTGAAAACGTGGAAGAGCTTGGTAGCTTCTATCTTGACCTGTTTTGGAGCTATAGAGGAGAGAGGGAGAGGCTAAATGCTAACGCCGTCTGCGCTGTGTTTACGTGACTGAAGATCAGACAGGTCCTAAAGAACTCGTCACAGCTCAGGTAAGAACATATCTCAGTGTGGAAACAGGGAGGAGGAAACAGGGAGGAGGAAACAGGAGGAGGAAACAGGGAGGAGGAAACAGGGAGGAGGAAACAGGGAGGAGGAAACAGGAGGAGGATGATGGACAAGAGACAAATGTGTGAATAATTAAAGCTAAAACTGTCCGACTGAATAAAACAAAAGTCACGTTCAATAAAATATCACTGTTTATGAAAAGGAGACGAGGAGCGAGGAGCGAGCGGTGAGGAGACGAGGAGTGAGGAGCGAGGAGCGAGGGGTGAGGAGCGAGGGGTAGGAGACCGTGAGGAGGTGAATAATGCAGGAGAACATAATGGATCCATCAAACGTGACCCACAAACACACAGCTCTGTCAAAACATCTCAACATCTACAACAGCAGCAGGAGAACCCGCCCACCTGGAAGTAAAACATCTACAACATCTACAACAGCATCTGCAGCAGGAGAACCCGCCCACCTGGAAGTAAAACATCTACAACAGCATCTGCAGCAGGAGAACCCGCCCCTCTGGAAGTAAAACATCTACAACAGCACCAGGAGAACCCGCCCACCTTGAAGTAAAACATCTACAACAGCATCTGCAGCAGGAGAACCCGCCCACCTGGAAGTAAAACATCTACAACAGCATCTGCAGCAGGAGAACCCGCCCACCTGGAAGTAAAACATCTACAACAGCATCTGCAGCAGGAGAACCCGCCCCTCTGGAAGTAAAACATCTACAACAGCACCAGGAGAACCCGCCCACCTTGAAGTAAAACATCTACAACAGCATCTGCAGCAGGAGAACCCGCCCACCTGGAAGTAAAACATCTACAACAGCATCTGCAGCAGGAGAACCCGCCCACCTGGAAGTAAAACATCTACAACAGCATCTGCAGCAGGAGAACCCGCCCACCTGGAAGTAAAACATCTACAACAGCATCTGCAGCAGGAGAACCCGCCCACCTGGAAGTAAAACATCTACAACAGCATCTGCAGCAGGAGAACCCGCCCACCTGGAAGTAAAACATCTACAACAGCATCAGCACCAGGAGAACCCGCCCACCTGGAAGTAAAACATCTACAACAGCATCTGCAGCAGGAGAACCCGCCCACCTGGAAGTAAAACATCTACAACAGCATCTGCAGCAGGAGAACCCGCCCACCTGGAAGTAAAACATCTACAACAGCATCAGCACCAGGAGAACCCGCCCACCTGGAAGTAAAACATCTACAACAGCATCTGCAGCAGGAGAACCCGCCCACCTGGAAGTAAAACATCTACAACAGCATCTGCATCAGGAGAACCCGCCCACCTGGAAGTAAAACATCTACAACAGCATCTGCAGCAGGAGAACCCGCCCCTCTGGAAGTAAAACATCTACAACAGCATCAGCACCAGGAGAACCCGCCCACCTGGAAGTAAAACATCTACAACAGCATCAGCACCAGGAGAACCCGCCCACCTGGAAGTAAAACATCTACAACAGCATCTGCAGCAGGAGAACCCGCCCACCTGGAAGTAAAACATCTACAACAGCATCTGCATCAGGAGAACCCGCCCACCTGGAAGTAAAACATCTACAACAGCATCTGCAGCAGGAGAACCCGCCCCTCTGGAAGTAAAACATCTACAGCAGCATCAGCACCAGGAGAACCCGCCCACCTGGAAGTAAAACATCTACAACAGCATCTGCAGCAGGAGAACCCGCCCACCTGGAAGTAAAACATCTACAACAGCATCTGCATCAGGAGAACCCGCCCACCTGGAAGTAAAACATCTACAACAGCGTCTGCAGCAGGAGAACCCGCCCACCTGGAAGTAAAACATCTACAACAGCATCTGCAGCAGGAGAACCCGCCCACCTGGAAGGAAAACATCTACAACAGCATCTGCAGCAGGAGAACCCGCCCACCTGGAAGTAAAACATCTACAACAGCATCTGCAACAGGAGAACCCGCCCACCTGGAAGTAAAACATCTACAACAGCATCTGCAGCAGGAGAACCCGCCCACCTGGAAGTAAAACATCTACAACATCTACAACAGCATCTGCAACAGGAGAACCCGCCCACCTGGAAGTAAAACATCTACAACAGCGTCTGCAGCAGGAGAACCCGCCCACCTGGAAGTAAAACATCTACAACAGCAGCAGGAGAACCCGCCCACCTGGAAGTAAAACATCTACAACAGCATCTGCAACAGGAGAACCCGCCCACCTGGAAGTAAAACATCTACAACAGCATCAGCACCAGGAGAACCCGCCCACCTGGAAGTAAAACATCTACAACAGCATCAGCACCAGGAGAACCCGCCCCTCTGGAAGTAAAACATCTACAACAGCATCTGCAACAGGAGAACCCGCCCACCTGGAAGTAAAACATCTACAACAGCATCTGCAACAGGAGAACCCGCCCACCTGGAAGTAAAACATCTACAACAGCATCTGCAACAGGAGAACCCGCCCACCTGGAAGTAAAACATCTACAACAGCAGCAGGAGAACCCGCCCACCTGGAAGTAAAACATCTACAACAGCATCTGCAACAGGAGAACCCGCCCACCTGGAAGTAAAACATCTACAACATCTCTGACTCTGGTCTCCTCCAGAGCGACCAAGTGTCACAGACTTTAGATTCTGCTGCTTCAAAAACTGGTTTTATGTCCCGTTGGCTTCAGGACTCAGACCTGAGAGTGACCAAGAGAACCTACGGTCAGAGGAGGAGGAGGAGGATCACACACTCAGGTCAGAGGAGGAGGAGGAGGATCACACACTCAGGTCAGAGGAGGAGGAGGAGGATCACACACTCAGGTCAGAGGAGGAGGAGGAGGATCACACACTCAGGTCAGAGGAGGAGGAGGAGGATCACACACTCAGGTCAGAGGAGGAGGAGGATCACACACTCAGGTCAGAGGAGGAGGAGGATCACACACTCAGGTCAGAGGAGGAGGAGGAGGATCACACACTCAGGTCAGAGGAGGAGGAGGATCACACACTCAGGTCAGAGGAGGAGGAGGAGGATCACACACTCAGGTCAGAGGAGGAGGAGGAGGATCACACACTCAGGTCAGAGGAGGAGGAGGATCACACACTCAGGTCAGAGGAGGAGGAGGAGGATCACACACTCAGGTCAGAGGAGGAGGAGGATCATACACTCAGGTCAGAGGAGGAGGAGGAGGAGGATCACACACTCAGGTCAGAGGAGGAGGAGGAGGAGGATCATACACTCAGGTCAGAGGAGGAGGAGGATCATACACTCAGGTCAGAGGAGGAGGAGGATCACACACTCAGGTCAGAGGAGGAGGAGGAGGAGGATCATACACTCAGGTCAGAGGAGGAGGAGGATCATACACTCAGGTCAGAGGAGGAGGAGGAGGAGGATCACACACTCAGGTCAGAGGAGGAGGAGGAGGATCATACACTCAGGTCAGAGGAGGAGGAGGATCACACACTCAGGTCAGAGGAGGAGGAGGATCACACACTCAGGTCAGAGGAGGAGGAGGAGGATCACACACTCAGGTCAGAGGAGGAGGAGGATCACACACTCAGGTCAGAGGAGGAGGAGGAGGAGGATCATACACTCAGGTCAGAGGAGGAGGAGGATCATACACTCAGGTCAGAGGAGGAGGAGGAGGATCACACACTCAGGTCAGAGGAGGAGGAGGATCACACACTCAGGTCAGAGGAGGAGGAGGATCATACACTCAGGTCAGAGGAGGAGGAGGATCACACACTCAGGTCAGAGGAGGAGGAGGATCACACACTCAGGTCAGAGGAGGAGGAGGATCACACACTCAGGTCAGAGGAGGAGGAGGAGGATCACACACTCAGGTCAGAGGAGGAGGAGGATCACACACTCAGGTCAGAGGAGGAGGAGGATCACACACTCAGGTCAGAGGAGGAGGAGGAGGATCACACACTCAGGTCAGAGGAGGAGGAGGATCACACACTCAGGTCAGAGGAGGAGGAGGAGGATCATACACTCAGGTCAGAGGAGGAGGAGGATCACACACTCAGGTCAGAGGAGGAGGAGGAGGATCACACACTCAGGTCAGAGGAGGAGGAGGATCACACACTCAGGTCAGAGGAGGAGGAGGATCACACACTCAGGTCAGAGGAGGAGGAGGATCACACACTCAGGTCAGAGGAGGAGGAGGATCATACACTCAGGTCAGAGGAGGAGGAGGATCACACACTCAGGTCAGAGGAGGAGGAGGATCACACACTCAGGTCAGAGGAGGAGGAGGAGGATCACACACTCAGGTCAGAGGAGGAGGAGGATCACACACTCAGGTCAGAGGAGGAGGAGGATCACACACTCAGGTCAGAGGAGGAGGAGGATCACACACTCAGGTCAGAGGAGGAGGAGGATCACACACTCAGGTCAGAGGAGGAGGAGGATCACACACTCAGGTCAGAGGAGGAGGAGGAGGAGGATCATACACTCAGGTCAGAGGAGGAGGAGGATCATACACTCAGGTCAGAGGAGGAGGAGGATCATACACTCAGGTCAGAGGAGGAGGAGGAGGAGGATCACACACTCAGGTCAGAGGAGGAGGAGGATCACACACTCAGGTCAGAGGAGGAGGAGGATCACACACTCAGGTCAGAGGAGGAGGAGGAGGATCATACACTCAGGTCAGAGGAGGAGGAGGATCACACACTCAGGTCAGAGGAGGAGGAGGAGGAGGATCACACACTCAGGTCAGAGGAGGAGGAGGAGGATCATACACTCAGGTCAGAGGAGGAGGAGGAGGAGGATCACACACTCAGGTCAGAGGAGGAGGAGGAGGATCACACACTCAGGTCAGAGGAGGAGGAGGAGGATCACACACTCAGGTCAGAGGAGGAGGAGGATCACACACTCAGGTCAGAGGAGGAGGAGGAGGATCACACACTCAGGTCAGAGGAGGAGGAGGATCACACACTCAGGTCAGAGGAGGAGGAGGATCACACACTCAGGTCAGAGGAGGAGGAGGAGGATCACACACTCAGGTCAGAGGAGGAGGAGGATCACACACTCAGGTCAGAGGAGGAGGAGGAGGATCACACACTCAGGTCAGAGGAGGAGGAGGATCACACACTCAGGTCAGAGGAGGAGGAGGATCACACACTCAGGTCAGAGGAGGAGGAGGAGGAGGATCACACACTCAGGTCAGAGGAGGAGGAGGATCATACACTCAGGTCAGAGGAGGAGGAGGATCACACACTCAGGTCAGAGGAGGAGGAGGATCACACACTCAGGTCAGAGGAGGAGGAGGAGGATCACACACTCAGGTCAGAGGAGGAGGAGGAGGATCACACACTCAGGTCAGAGGAGGAGGAGGATCACACACTCAGGTCAGAGGAGGAGGAGGAGGATCACACACTCAGGTCAGAGGAGGAGGAGGATCACACACTCAGGTCAGAGGAGGAGGAGGAGGAGGATCACACACTCAGGTCAGAGGAGGAGGAGGAGGAGGATCACACACTCAGGTCAGAGGAGGAGGAGGATCACACACTCAGGTCAGAGGAGGAGGAGGAGGAGGATCACACACTCAGGTCAGAGGAGGAGGAGGAGGATCACACACTCAGGTCAGAGGAGGAGGAGGAGGAGGATCACACACTCAGGTCAGAGGAGGAGGAGGATCACACACTCAGGTCAGAGGAGGAGGAGGAGGATCACACACTCAGGTCAGAGGAGGAGGAGGAGGAGGATCACACACTCAGGTCAGAGGAGGAGGAGGAGGATCACACACTCAGGTCAGAGGAGGAGGAGGAGGATCACACACTCAGGTCAGAGGAGGAGGAGGAGGATCACACACTCAGGTCAGAGGAGGAGGAGGATCACACACTCAGGTCAGAGGAGGAGGAGGAGGAGGATCACACACTCAGGTCAGAGGAGGAGGAGGATCACACACTCAGGTCAGAGGAGGAGGAGGAGGAGGATCATACACTCAGGTCAGAGGAGGAGGAGGAGGAGGATCACACACTCAGGTCAGAGGAGGAGGAGGATCACACACTCAGGTCAGAGGAGGAGGAGGATCACACACTCAGGTCAGAGGAGGAGGAGGAGGAGGATCACACACTCAGGTCAGAGGAGGAGGAGGAGGATCACACACTCAGGTCAGAGGAGGAGGAGGATCACACACTCAGGTCAGAGGAGGAGGAGGAGGATCACACACTCAGGTCAGAGGAGGAGGAGGATCACACACTCAGGTCAGAGGAGGAGGAGGATCACACACTCAGGTCAGAGGAGGAGGAGGATCATACACTCAGGTCAGAGGAGGAGGAGGAGGATCACACACTCAGGTCAGAGGAGGAGGAGGAGGAGGATCATACACTCAGGTCAGAGGAGGAGGAGGATCACACACTCAGGTCAGAGGAGGAGGAGGATCACACACTCAGGTCAGAGGAGGAGGAGGATCACACACTCAGGTCAGAGGAGGAGGAGGAGGAGGATCACACACTCAGGTCAGAGGAGGAGGAGGATCACACACTCAGGTCAGAGGAGGAGGAGGATCACACACTCAGGTCAGAGGAGGAGGAGGATCATACACTCAGGTCAGAGGAGGAGGAGGATCACACACTCAGGTCAGAGGAGGAGGAGGATCACACACTCAGGTCAGAGGAGGAGGAGGATCACACACTCAGGTCAGAGGAGGAGGAGGATCATACACTCAGGTCAGAGGAGGAGGAGGATCACACACTCAGGTCAGAGGAGGAGGAGGAGGAGGATCATACACTCAGGTCAGAGGAGGAGGAGGATCATACACTCAGGTCAGAGGAGGAGGAGGATCATACACTCAGGTCAGAGGAGGAGGAGGATCACACACTCAGGTCAGAGGAGGAGGAGGAGGATCACACACTCAGGTCAGAGGAGGAGGAGGAGGAGGATCACACACTCAGGTCAGAGGAGGAGGAGGATCATACACTCAGGTCAGAGGAGGAGGAGGATCACACACTCAGGTCAGAGGAGGAGGAGGAGGATCACACACTCAGGTCAGAGGAGGAGGAGGAGGATCATACACTCAGGTCAGAGGAGGAGGAGGAGGAGGATCACACACTCAGGTCAGAGGAGGAGGAGGATCACACACTCAGGTCAGAGGAGGAGGAGGATCATACACTCAGGTCAGAGGAGGAGGAGGAGGATCACACACTCAGGTCAGAGGAGGAGGAGGATCACACACTCAGGTCAGAGGAGGAGGAGGAGGAGGATCACACACTCAGGTCAGAGGAGGAGGAGGATCATACACTCAGGTCAGAGGAGGAGGAGGAGGATCACACACTCAGGTCAGAGGAGGAGGAGGATCACACACTCAGGTCAGAGGAGGAGGAGGAGGATCACACACTCAGGTCAGAGGAGGAGGAGGAGGAGGATCATACACTCAGGTCAGAGGAGGAGGAGGAGGAGGATCACACACTCAGGTCAGAGGAGGAGGAGGATCACACACTCAGGTCAGAGGAGGAGGAGGAGGATCACACACTCAGGTCAGAGGAGGAGGAGGATCACACACTCAGGTCAGAGGAGGAGGAGGAGGATCACACACTCAGGTCAGAGGAGGAGGAGGAGGAGGATCACACACTCAGGTCAGAGGAGGAGGAGGAGGATCACACACTCAGGTCAGAGGAGGAGGAGGAGGATCACACACTCAGGTCAGAGGAGGAGGAGGATCACACACTCAGGTCAGAGGAGGAGGAGGATCACACACTCAGGTCAGAGGAGGAGGAGGATCACACACTCAGGTCAGAGGAGGAGGAGGATCACACACTCAGGTCAGAGGAGGAGGAGGATCACACACTCAGGTCAGAGGAGGAGGAGGAGGATCACACACTCAGGTCAGAGGAGGAGGAGGATCACACACTCAGGTCAGAGGAGGAGGAGGATCACACACTCAGGTCAGAGGAGGAGGAGGAGGATCACACACTCAGGTCAGAGGAGGAGGAGGAGGATCACACACTCAGGTCAGAGGAGGAGGAGGAGGAGGATCATACACTCAGGTCAGAGGAGGAGGAGGATCATACACTCAGGTCAGAGGAGGAGGAGGAGGAGGATCACACACTCAGGTCAGAGGAGGAGGAGGAGGATCACACACTCAGGTCAGAGGAGGAGGAGGATCACACACTCAGGTCAGAGGAGGAGGAGGATCATACACTCAGGTCAGAGGAGGAGGAGGATCACACACTCAGGTCAGAGGAGGAGGAGGATCACACACTCAGGTCAGAGGAGGAGGAGGATCACACACTCAGGTCAGAGGAGGAGGAGGATCATACACTCAGGTCAGAGGAGGAGGAGGAGGATCACACACTCAGGTCAGAGGAGGAGGAGGATCACACACTCAGGTCAGAGGAGGAGGAGGAGGAGGATCACACACTCAGGTCAGAGGAGGAGGAGGAGGAGGATCATACACTCAGGTCAGAGGAGGAGGAGGAGGATCACACACTCAGGTCAGAGGAGGAGGAGGATCACACACTCAGGTCAGAGGAGGAGGAGGAGGAGGATCACACACTCAGGTCAGAGGAGGAGGAGGAGGATCACACACTCAGGTCAGAGGAGGAGGAGGATCACACACTCAGGTCAGAGGAGGAGGAGGAGGAGGATCATACACTCAGGTCAGAGGAGGAGGAGGATCACACACTCAGGTCAGAGGAGGAGGAGGAGGAGGATCACACACTCAGGTCAGAGGAGGAGGAGGATCACACACTCAGGTCAGAGGAGGAGGAGGATCACACACTCAGGTCAGAGGAGGAGGAGGAGGAGGATCACACACTCAGGTCAGAGGAGGAGGAGGAGGATCATACACTCAGGTCAGAGGAGGAGGAGGATCACACACTCAGGTCAGAGGAGGAGGAGGAGGATCATACACTCAGGTCAGAGGAGGAGGAGGAGGATCACACACTCAGGTCAGAGGAGGAGGAGGATCACACACTCAGGTCAGAGGAGGAGGAGGATCACACACTCAGGTCAGAGGAGGAGGAGGATCACACACTCAGGTCAGAGGAGGAGGAGGATCACACACTCAGGTCAGAGGAGGAGGAGGATCACACACTCAGGTCAGAGGAGGAGGAGGATCACACACTCAGGTCAGAGGAGGAGGAGGATCACACACTCAGGTCAGAGGAGGAGGAGGATCACACACTCAGGTCAGAGGAGGAGGAGGATCACACACTCAGGTCAGAGGAGGAGGAGGAGGATCACACACTCAGGTCAGAGGAGGAGGAGGATCACACACTCAGGTCAGAGGAGGAGGAGGAGGAGGATCACACACTCAGGTCAGAGGAGGAGGAGGAGGATCACACACTCAGGTCAGAGGAGGAGGAGGATCACACACTCAGGTCAGAGGAGGAGGAGGATCACACACTCAGGTCAGAGGAGGAGGAGGATCACACACTCAGGTCAGAGGAGGAGGAGGATCACACACTCAGGTCAGAGGAGGAGGAGGATCACACACTCAGGTCAGAGGAGGAGGAGGATCACACACTCAGGTCAGAGGAGGAGGAGGATCACACACTCAGGTCAGAGGAGGAGGAGGAGGATCACACACTCAGGTCAGAGGAGGAGGAGGATCACACACTCAGGTCAGAGGAGGAGGAGGAGGATCACACACTCAGGTCAGAGGAGGAGGAGGATCACACACTCAGGTCAGAGGAGGAGGAGGAGGATCACACACTCAGGTCAGAGGAGGAGGAGGATCATACACTCAGGTCAGAGGAGGAGGAGGATCACACACTCAGGTCAGAGGAGGAGGAGGATCACACACTCAGGTCAGAGGAGGAGGAGGATCACACACTCAGGTCAGAGGAGGAGGAGGAGGAGGATCACACACTCAGGTCAGAGGAGGAGGAGGATCACACACTCAGGTCAGAGGAGGAGGAGGATCACACACTCAGGTCAGAGGAGGAGGAGGATCACACACTCAGGTCAGAGGAGGAGGAGGAGGAGGATCATACACTCAGGTCAGAGGAGGAGGAGGAGGAGGATCACACACTCAGGTCAGAGGAGGAGGAGGATCACACACTCAGGTCAGAGGAGGAGGAGGAGGATCACACACTCAGGTCAGAGGAGGAGGAGGATCACACACTCAGGTCAGAGGAGGAGGAGGAGGATCACACACTCAGGTCAGAGGAGGAGGAGGAGGAGGATCACACACTCAGGTCAGAGGAGGAGGAGGATCACACACTCAGGTCAGAGGAGGAGGAGGAGGATCACACACTCAGGTCAGAGGAGGAGGAGGAGGAGGATCACACACTCAGGTCAGAGGAGGAGGAGGAGGATCACACACTCAGGTCAGAGGAGGAGGAGGATCACACACTCAGGTCAGAGGAGGAGGAGGATCACACACTCAGGTCAGAGGAGGAGGAGGATCACACACTCAGGTCAGAGGAGGAGGAGGATCACACACTCAGGTCAGAGGAGGAGGAGGATCACACACTCAGGTCAGAGGAGGAGGAGGATCACACACTCAGGTCAGAGGAGGAGGAGGATCACACACTCAGGTCAGAGGAGGAGGAGGATCACACACTCAGGTCAGAGGAGGAGGAGGAGGATCACACACTCAGGTCAGAGGAGGAGGAGGATCACACACTCAGGTCAGAGGAGGAGGAGGAGGATCACACACTCAGGTCAGAGGAGGAGGAGGATCACACACTCAGGTCAGAGGAGGAGGAGGAGGATCATACACTCAGGTCAGAGGAGGAGGAGGATCACACACTCAGGTCAGAGGAGGAGGAGGAGGATCACACACTCAGGTCAGAGGAGGAGGAGGATCACACACTCAGGTCAGAGGAGGAGGAGGATCACACACTCAGGTCAGAGGAGGAGGAGGAGGAGGATCACACACTCAGGTCAGAGGAGGAGGAGGATCACACACTCAGGTCAGAGGAGGAGGAGGATCACACACTCAGGTCAGAGGAGGAGGAGGAGGAGGATCACACACTCAGGTCAGAGGAGGAGGAGGATCGGTCGACCTCAGGACCATCAGCCCAAACAAAAACAACAAAAACAACAAAAACAACACAAGCTCCAGTTCAGCTTTACCCAAATCTCAAAGCGTTTTGGCTTTGTTACTCTGGATCGAGGTCCAGGACACGAGGATCCGGCCGAGAGTCCATCGGATTCAGGAGGAACAGTGTGACCTGGCCCAGACCCGGCTCAAACCTGACTCAGTCCTGGCTCAGACCTGGTTTAGACCTGGTTTAGACCTGACTCAGTCCTGGCTCAGTCCTGGCTCAGACCTGGTTCAGACCTGGCTCAGACCTGGCTCAGACCTGGCTCAGACCTGGCTCAGACCTGGCTCAGTCCTGGCTCAGTCCTGGCTCAGACCTGGCTCAGACCTGGTTTAGACCTGGTTTAGACCTGGTTTAGACCTGGTTTAGACCTGGTTTAGACCTGACTCAGACCTGGCTCAGACCTGGCTCAGACCTGGCTCAGACCTGGCTCAGACCTGGCTCAGTCCTGGCTCAGTCCTGGCTCAGACCTGGCTCAGACCTGGCTCAGACCTGGTTCAGACCTGGTTCAGACCTGGCTCAGACCTGACTCAGACCTGGCTCAGACCTGGCTCAGACCTGGCTCAGACCTGGCTCAGTCCTGACTCAGTCCTGGCTCAGTCCTGGCTCAGACCTGGCTCAGACCTGGCTCAGACCTGGTTCAGACCTGGCTCAGACCTGGCTCAGACCTGGCTCAGACCTGGTTTAGACCTGGTTTAGACCTGGTTTAGACCTGGGTTAGACCTGGCTCAGACCTGGCTCAGACCTGGTTTAGACCTGGCTCAGACCTGGTTTAGACCTGGCTCAGACCTGACTCAGACCTGGTTCAGACCTGGTTTAGACCTGGTTTAGACCTGGTTTAGACCTGGTTCAGACCTGGCTCAGACCTGGTTCAGACCTGGCTCAGACCTGGGTTAGACCTGGCTCAGACCTGGCTCAGACCTGGTTTAGACCTGGCTCAGACCTGGTTTAGACCTGGGTTAGACCTGGTTTAGACCTGGCTCAGACCTGGTTTAGACCTGGCTCAGACCTGGTTTAGACCTGGCTCAGACCTGGTTTAGACCTGGCTCAGACCTGGTTTAGACCTGGTTCAGACCTGGTTTAGACCTGGCTCAGACCTGGTTTAGACCTGGGTTAGACCTGGTTTAGACCTGGTTCAGACCTGGCTCAGACCTGGCTCAGACCTGGTTCAGACCTGGTTCAGACCTGGTTCAGACCTGGCTCAGACCTGGGTTAGACCTGGCTCAGACCTGGCTCAGACCTGGTTTAGACCTGGCTCAGACCTGGTTTAGACCTGGTTTAGACCTGGCTCAGTCCTGGCTCAGACCTGGCTCAGACCTGGCTCAGTCCTGGCTCAGACCTGGTTCAGACCTGGCTCAGTCCTGGCTCAGACCTGGCTCAGACCTGGCTCAGACCTGGCTCAGACCTGGTTCAGACCTGGCTCAGTCCTGGCTCAGACCTGGCTCAGACCTGGCTCAGACCTGGCTCAGACCTGGCTCAGACCTGGCTCAGTCCTGGCTCAGACCTGGCTCAGACCTGGTTCAGACCTGGCTCAGACCTGGCTCAGACTTGGCTCAGACCTGGCTCAGACCTGGCTCAGACCTGGCTCAGACCTGGCTCAGACCTGGCTCAGACCTGGCTCAGTCCTGGCTCAGACCTGGCTCAGACCTGGCTCAGACCTGGCTCAGACCTGGCTCAGACCTGGCTCAGACCTGGCTCAGTCCTGGCTCAGTCCTGGCTCAGACCTGGCTCAGACCTGGTTCAGACCTGGCTCAGACCTGGCTCAGACCTGGCTCAGTCCTGGCTCAGACCTGGCTCAGACCTGGTTCAGACCTGGTTTAGACCTGGCTCAGACCTGGCTCAGACCTGGCTCAGACCTGACTCAGACCTGGTTCAGACCTGGTTTAGACCTGGCTCAGACCTGGCTCAGACCTGGCTCAGACCTGGTTTAGACCTGGCTAAGACCTGGCTCAGACCTGGTTTAGACCTGACTCAGACCTGGCTCAGTCCTGACTCAGACCTGGTTCAGACCTGGTTTAGACCTGGCTCAGACCTGGCTCAGACCTGGCTCAGACCTGGCTCAGACCTGGTTTAGACCTGGTTTAGACCTGGCTAAGACCTGGCTCAGACCTGGTTTAGACCTGACTCAGACCTGGCTCAGACCTGGCTCAGACCTGGCTCAGACCTGACTCAGACCTGGTTCAGACCTGGCTCAGACCTGACTCAGACCTGGTTCAGACCTGGTTTAGACCTGGCTCAGACCTGGCTCAGACCTGGCTCAGACCTGGCTCAGACCTGGTTTAGACCTGGTTTAGACCTGGCTAAGACCTGGCTCAGACCTGGTTTAGACCTGACTCAGACCTGGCTCAGACCTGGCTCAGACCTGGCTCAGACCTGACTCAGACCTGGTTCAGACCTGGTTTAGACCTGGCTCAGACCTGGCTCAGACCTGGCTCAGACCTGGCTCAGACCTGGTTTAGACCTGGTTTAGACCTGGCTAAGACCTGGCTCAGACCTGGCTCAGACCTGGCTCAGTCCTGGCTCAGTCCTGGCTCAGACCTGGCTCAGACCTGGCTCAGACCTGGTTCAGACCTGGCTCAGACCTGGCTCAGTCCTGACTCAGTCCTGGCTCAGACCTGGCTCAGACCTGGCTCAGACCTGGTTTAGACCTGGCTCAGACCTGGCTCAGACCTGGCTCAGACCTGGTTTAGACCTGGCTCAGACCTGGTTTAGACCTGGCTCAGTCCTGGCTCAGACCTGGCTCAGACCTGGCTCAGACCTGGTTTAGACCTGGCTCAGACCTGGCTAAGACCTGGCTCAGACCTGGCTCAGTCCTGGCTCAGACCTGGCTCAGACCTGGTTTAGACCTGGCTCAGACCTGGTTTAGACCTGGCTCAGTCCTGGCTCAGTCCTGGCTCAGACCTGGTTTAGACCTGGCTCAGACCTGGGTTAGACCTGGCTCAGACCTGGCTCAGTCCTGGCTCAGTCCTGGCTCAGACCTGGCTCAGACCTGGCTCAGACCTGGTTTAGACCTGGCTCAGACCTGGTTTAGACCTGGCTCAGACCTGGCTCAGTCCTGGTTCAGACCTGGCTCAGACCTGGCTCAGTCCTGGTTCAGACCTGGCTCAGACCTGGTTCAGTCCTGGTTTAGACCTGGCTCAGTCCTGGCTCAGACCTGGTTCAGACCTGGCTCAGTCCTGGCTCAGACCTGACTCAGACCTGGCTCAGTCCTGGCTCAGACCCGGCTCAGACCTGGCTCAGACCTGACTCAGACCTGGCTCAGTCCTGGCTCAGTCCTGGCTCAGACCCGGCTCAGACCTGGCTCAGTCCTGGCTCAGTCCTGGCTCAGTCCTGGCTCAGACCTGACTCAGACCTGGCTCAGTCCTGGCTCAGTCCTGGCTCAGACCCGGCTCAGACCCGGCTCAGACCTGGCTCAGACCCGGCTCAGGGCTAAGGTTAAATGCTTGACTTACTGCTCGCTCACTCATCAGTGTGAAGGAGCCGTGGACTCGAACCCGTGACCTGACCACGCCCACCTCTGCTCCCCCTGGTCAGACACTGATCTGATCTGTCAGGCGTTTAAATAAATAACGCAGAGACATTTGAAGGCGTCACAGTGACTTCACGGAGCCGAGGATCATGAAGGAAACGTGTCTGTGATAAATAATAACATCACATCAATAATAAAGAGGAAAAACACGTGTTTTTAAACCTTTTAGTTTTTATTATTCACTCAGAGCGACAGACGACGCTGTTATTTATTCATTTAGGCCCATTCTCACACTTTATTTATTTAACCACTGAGAGCTGCTTTATCCTCCTCCACTTTTTATAACGTCTAATGGATTCAGACGCACTGACGTTAATATTCATGTTTTTAAACATGACTCACAAAGGATTTAAATGAACTCGTTTAAACTGTTCAGACTCAGGGACGCTGTTTTAAAAACAGAAAACTCAGACTCAGACTCAGACTCAGACTCAGACTCAGACTCAGACTCAGACTCAGACTCAGACTCAGACTCAGACTCAGACTCAGACTCAGACTCAGACTCAGTGACGCTGTTTTAAAACAGAAAACTCAGACTCAGAGTCACAGATGTCAGAGTTTATCACTTTCCATCGAAAACCATCGAAATGAAGTGTTTCACACGTTATTAAAGTATGGTACTCGTCATACTGCAGTACTTGTACTTGTCAGTGGTAGTACTTGTACTTGTCAGTGGTAGTACTTGTTCTTGTCAGTGGTAGTACTTGTACTTGTCAGTGGTAGTACTTGTACTTGTCAGTGGTAGTACTTGTACTTGTCAGTGGTAGTACTTGTACTTGTCAGTGGTAGTACTTGTACTTGTCAGTGGTAGTACTTGTACTTGTCAGTGGTAGTACTTGTTCTTGTCAGTGGTAGTACTTGTACTTGTCAGTGGTAGTACTTGTACTTGTCAGTGGTAGTACTTGTACTTGTCAGTGGTAGTACTTGTACTTCTCAGTGGTAGTACTTGTACTTGTCAGTGGTAGTACTTGTACTTGTCAGTGGTAGTACTTGTACTTGTCAGTGGTAGTACTTGTACTTCTCAGTGGTAGTACTTGTACTTGTCAGTGGTAGTACTCTGTTGTTGTACTCTGTGTACTGTGTGTAGTATTTTCTGTCCTCGTCCATGAGCTGAAGTGACGGCTCGGCCTCAGAAACATGTTTCAGATGAAAGTTTGATGAGGATCAGAGACGAGTGAGACGAGAAACTGAAATATGAATGAGCCGAGTCTCAACCCGCGGCCCAGGGCCCTCTGAGGCCCGCGGCCCGGGGCCCTCTGAGGCCCGCGGCCCGGGGCCCTCTGAGGGCCCGCGGCCCAGGGCCCTCTGAGGCCCGCGGCCCGGGGCCCTCTGAGAGGACGGCCCTCTGAGAGGACGGCCCAGGGCCCTCTGAGGCCCGCGGCCCAGGGCCCTCTGAGAGGACGGCCCGGGACCCTCTGAGGTCCGCGGCCCAGGGCCCTCTGAGAGGACGGCCCGGGGCCCTCTGAGAGGACGGCCCGGGACCCTCTGAGAGGACGGCCCGGGGCCCTCTGAGAGGACGGCCCGGGACCCTCTGAGGCCCGCGGCCCAGGGCCCTCTGAGAGGACGGCCCGGGGCCCTCTGAGGCCCTGGTTTAGACCCGGTTTAGAGCTGGTTTAGAGCTTGTTCGACCCGTCTCAGACCTGGTTAGACCCGTCTCAGACCTGGTTTTCAGACCCGTCTCAGACCTAGTTTTCAGACCCGTCTCAGACCTGGTTTTCAGACCCGTCTCAGACCTGGTTTTCAGACCCGTCTCAGACCTGGTTAGACCCGTCTCAGACCTGGTTTTCAGACCCGTTTCAGACCTGGTTTTCAGACCCGTCTCAGACCTGGTTTTCAGACCCGTCTCAGACCTAGTTTTCAGACCCGTCTCAGACCTGGTTTTCAGACCCGTCTCAGACCTGGTTAGACCCGTCTCAGACCTGGTTTTCAGACCCGTCTCAGGCCTGGTTTTCAGACCCGTCTCAGACCTGGTTTTCAGACCCGTCTCAGACCTAGTTTTCAGACCCGTCTCAGACCTGGTTAGACCCGTCTCAGACCTGGTTTTCAGACCCGTCTCAGACCTAGTTTTCAGACCCGTCTCAGACCTGGTTTTCAGACCCGTCTCAGACCTGGTTTTCAGACCCGTCTCAGACCTGGTTTTCAGACCCGTCTCAGGCCTGGTTTTCAGACCCGTCTCAGACCTGGTTTTCAGGCCCGTCTCAGACCTGGTTTTCAGACCCATCTCAGACCTGGTTTTCAGACCCGTCTCAGACCTGGTTTTCAGACCCGTCTCAGACCTGGTTAGACCCGTCTCAGACCTGGTTTTCAGACCCGTCTCAGACCTGGTTTTCAGACCCGTCTCAGACCTGGTTTTCAGACCCGTCTCAGACCTAGTTTTCAGACCCGTCTCAGACCTGGTTTTCAGACCCGTCTCAGACCTAGTTTTCAGACCCGTCTCAGACCTGGTTTTCAGACCCGTCTCAGACCTGGTTTTCAGACCCGTCTCAGACCTGGTTTTCAGACCCGTCTCAGACCTAGTTTTCAGACCCGTCTCAGACCTAGTTTTCAGACCCGTCTCAGACCTGGTTTTCAGACCCGTCTCAGACCTGGTTTTCAGACCCGTCTCAGACCTGGTTTTCAGACCCGTCTCAGACCTGGTTTTCAGACCCGTCTCAGACCTGGTTTTCAGGCTAGTCAGACCCGTCTCAGACCTGGTTTT
>NC_136870.1:29442370-29616416 GCF_951799975.1 Gobius niger | reverse complement strand
CTTCAAACCCTCACACTTCCTTATAACCCTCAAACCCTCACACTTCCTTATAACCCTCAAACCTCACACTTCCTCAAACCCTCACACTTCCTTATAACCCTCAAACCCTCACACTTCCTCAAACCCTCACACTTCCTTATAACCCTCAAACCCTCACACTTCCTCAAACCCTCACACTTCCTTATAACCCTCAAACCTCACACTTCCTTATAACCCTCAAACCCTCACACTTCCTTATAACCCTCAAACCCTCACACTTCCTTATAACCCTCAAACCCTCACACTTCCTTATAACCCTCAAACCCTCACACTTCCTTATAACCCTCAAACCTTCAGAAAGTTATCTGCACTCTGACCTCTTGCTGTAATTGATTAGTTTCATGTTGATTTTTTTGTTGATTCTATTTGTTTTCTTGTATTTATGCAACTGTGAATCACTTTGAACTGCCCTGTGTATGAATTGTGCTCTACAAATAAACTTGCCTCACCTTTATAATATATCACTGTATAATAATCATAATCACTGCTGTCGCGGCATAATCCAACAATAATGGATCAAATCTCAAACATAGTCAATACATCTTCAGTTTTACATAATAGAAAATACTTCTGTACCAGTTTAAATGTAAATGTCTTCATGTTTCCTTGCAGAGGTTCAGGTTGTATAAATTACTCTGTATAAAGCTCTGTATATAAAGTCCTGTTGGTGAAACACTTTTCTCACTAAGGCGTGTCCGGTTCATCATTAATGAATAAGAGTCTCTGGTAAAGAGGTTTAGGACGTATGTGTGTGTGGGCGGGGTCAGTGTGGGGGGGTCAGTGTGGGGGGGTCAGTGTGGGGGGGTCAGTCCGGGGGGGTCAGTCCGGGGGGGTCAGTGTGGGGGGGTCGAGGCGCTGACGTCTCTGGGGAAGGTCTGGACTGACAGGGTCTAATACAGCTCCAGCCCTGGTGCTCTCAGACGGAGCAGAGCGTGCACGTGAGGGGGGGCGTGCACGTGAGGGAGGGCGTGCACGTGAGGGAGGGCGTGCACGTGAGGGAGGGCGTGCACGTGAGGGAGGCCGTGCACGTGCATGTGTGTGTGTGTGTGGGGGGGGGGGGCGGAGGGGGAGTCAGAGGGGGATTCCGGGGGGGGGGGGGGAGCACAAACCCCGGGTCACACTCGGAGGATCACAGTAATTAGCTTCATCTCTGACCTCGGCCTCAAACACAGAAGAACCCGGTCCAGACGACAGCGAACAACCTCCAGGGGGCGCTCCACTAGAGGAGGCTCCACCAGGGGAGGCTCCACCAGAGGAGGCTCCACCAGAGGAGGCTCCACCAGAGGAGGCTCCATCAGAGGAGGCTCCACCAGAGGAGGCTCCATCAGAGGAGGCTCCATCAGAGGAGGCTCCACCAGAGGAGGCTCCACCAGAGGAGGCTCCACCAGAGGAGGCTCCACCAGAGGAGGCTCCACCAGAGGAGGCTCCACCAGAGGAGGCTCCACCAGAGGAGGCTCCACCAGGGGAGGCTCCATCAGAGGAGGCTCCACCAGAGGAGGCTCCATCAGAGGAGGCTCCATCAGAGGAGGCTCCATCAGAGGAGGCTCCATCAGAGGAGGCTCCACCAGAGGAGGCTCCACCAGAGGAGGCTCCATCAGAGGAGGCTCCACCAGAGGAGGCTCTATCAGAGGAGGCTCTATCAGAGGAGGCTCCACCAGAGGAGGCTCTATCAGAGGAGGCTCTATCAGAGGAGGCTCCATCAGAGGAGGCTCCACCAGAGGAGGCTCTATCAGAGGAGGCTCCACCAGAGGAGGCTCTATCAGAGGAGGCTCCACCAGAGGAGGCTCTATCAGAGGAGGCTCCATCAGAGGAGGCTCCACCAGAGGAGGCTCTATCAGAGGAGGCTCCATCAGAGGAGGCTCCACCAGAGGAGGCTCTATCAGAGGAGGCTCCACCAGAGGAGGCTCCATCAGAGGAGGCTCCACCAGAGGAGGCTCTATCAGAGGAGGCTCCATCAGAGGAGGCTCCACCAGAGGAGGCTCTATCAGAGGAGGCTCTATCAGAGGAGGCTCCATCAGAGGAGGCTCCACCAGAGGAGGCTCCACCAGAGGAGGCTCCATCAGAGGAGGCTCTATCAGAGGAGGCTCCATCAGAGGAGGCTCCACCAGAGGAGGCTCCACCAGAGGAGGCTCCATCAGAGGAGGCTCTATCAGAGGAGGCTCCATCAGAGGAGGCTCCACCAGAGGAGGCTCCACCAGAGGAGGCTCCACCAGAGGAGGCTCCATCAGAGGAGGCTCTATCAGAGGAGGCTCCATCAGAGGAGGCTCCACCAGAGGAGGCTCCACCAGAGGAGGCTCCATCAGAGGAGGCTCCACCAGAGGAGGCTCCACCAGAGGAGGCTCCACCAGAGGAGGCTCCACCAGAGGAGGCTCCATCAGAGGAGGCTCCATCAGAGGAGGCTCTATCAGAGGAGGCTCCATCAGAGGAGGCTCCACCAGAGGAGGCTCCACCAGAGGAGGCTCCATCAGAGGAGGCTCTATCAGAGGAGGCTCCATCAGAGGAGGCTCCATCAGAGGAGGCTCCACCAGAGGAGGCTCCATCAGAGGAGGCTCCACCAGAGGAGGCTCCAACAGAGGAGGCTCCACCAGAGGAGGCTCCATCAGGGGAGGCTCCACCAGAGGAGGCTCCACCAGAGGAGGCTCCACCAGAGGAGGCTCCACCAGGGGAGGCTCCACCAGGGGAGACTCTATCAGAGGAGGGACAGTGTACACATGAATGTTCCTCTCATAAATAATGACATTTCAGTTTCATCCGTTTATTCACAGCTTTGTTTTCGTAAATAAGTTTTAATAACATGAATATTAACGTGAAAGAATCAAAGCATTCAGAATACTGTCCTCTGATTGGACAAAGTCAGAATACTGTCCTCTGATTGGACAAAGTCAGAATACTGTCTTCTGATTGGACAAAGTCATGGAAGTATGTCACTTTGTAAGGCGAGTATTCAGTTTTGTGTAGTTAAAGACAATAACAAAGTACTCCTGACACTGTTCTTAGGTCTGTTTCAGTGTTTTATCAGTGTCTCCTACAACAGCCTGGTCCAGACGACGGCTAAGAACCTTTCCTCACCTCCTTCCTCCCTCCTCGTCTCCTTCCTCGTCTCCTTCCTCGTTTCCTTCCTCGTTTCCTCGTCTTTATCTCGTTGTTAACGACGTCTCGTTAAAGTCTTTATGGAGCTTTTACTGTCGACCTTTGAACAAACTCTCGGCCTCCGCACTTCACCTGCAGCCTCCTCACTCCTCATTCCTATCTCCTATCTCCTCACTCTTGTTTCCTGACTCCTGTTTCCTGTTTCCTGTTTCCTGACTCCTGTTTCCTGACTCCTGTTTCCTGACTCCTGTTTCCTGTTTCCTATCTCCTGTTTCCTACCTCCTGTTTCCTGACTCCTGTTTCCTACCTCCTGTTTCCTGACTCCTGTTTCCTCACTCCTGTTTCCTGACTCCTGTTTCCTGACTCCTGTTTCCTGTTTCCTGACTCCTGTTTCCTGACTCCTGTTTCCTGTTTCCTGTTTCCTGACTCCTGTTTCCTCACTCCTGTTTCCTCACTCCTGTTTCCTGACTCCTGTTTCCTCACTCCTGTTTCCTCACTCCTGTTTCCTGACTCCTGTTTCCTGACTCCTGTTTCCTCACTCCTGTTTCCTGACTCCTGTTTCCTCACTCCTGTTTCCTGACTCCTGTTTCCTGTTTCCTGACTCCTGTTTCCTCACTCCTGTTTCCTCACTCCTGTTTCCTCACTCCTGTTTCCTCACTCCTGTTTCCTGACTCCTGTTTCCTGTTTCCTGTTTCCTGACTCCTGTTTCCTGTTTCCTGACTCCTGTTTCCTCACTCCTGTTTCCTGACTCCTGTTTCCTCACTCCTGTTTCCTGACTCCTGTTTCCTGTTTCCTGACTCCTGTTTCCTCACTCCTGTTTCCTCACTCCTGTTTCCTCACTCCTGTTTCCTCACTCCTGTTTCCTGACTCCTGTTTCCTCACTCCTGTTTCCTGACTCCTGTTTCCTGTTTCCTGACTCCTGTTTCCTCACTCCTGTTTCCTCACTCCTGTTTCCTCACTCCTGTTTCCTCACTCCTGTTTCCTCACTCCTGTTTCCTGACTCCTGTTTCCTGACTCCTGTTTCCTGTTTCCTGACTCCTGTTTCCTACCTCCTGTTTCCTCACTCCTGTTTCCTGACTCCTGTTTCCTGACTCCTGTTTCCTGTTTCCTGACTCCTGTTTCCTGACTCCTGTTTCCTGACTCCTGTTTCCTGACTCCTGTTTCCTGACTCCTGTTTCCTCACTCCTGTTTCCTCACTCCTGTTTCCTGACTCCTGTTTCCTGACTCCTGTTTCCTGACTCCTGTTTCCTGACTCCTGTTTCCTCACTCCTGTTTCCTCACTCCTGTTTCCTCACTCCTGTTTCCTCACTCCTGTTTCCTCACTCCTGTTTCCTGACCCCTGTTTCCTGACTCCTGTTTCCTGACTCCTGTTTCCTCACTCCTGTTTCCTGTTTCCTGTTTCCTCACTCCTGTTTCCTGTTTCCTGACTCCTGTTTCCTGACTCCTGTTTCCTGACTCCTGTTTCCTGACTCCTGTTTCCTCACTCCTGTTTCCTGACTCCTGTTTCCTCACTCCTGTTTCCTGTTTCCTGTTTCCTGTTTCCTGACTCCTGTTTCCTGTTTCCTGTTTCCTGACTCCTGTTTCCTGTTTCCTCACTCCTGTTTCCTGACTCCTGTTTCCTCACTCCTGTTTCCTGACTCCTGTTTCCTGACTCCTGTTTCCTGACTCCTGTTTCCTGACTCCTGTTTCCTGACTCCTGTTTCCTGACTCCTGTTTCCTGACTCCTGTTTCCTGACTCCTGTTTCCTCACTCCTGTTTCCTGACTCCTGTTTCCTGACTCCTGTTTCCTCACTCCTGTTTCCTGACTCCTGTTTCCTCACTCCTGTTTCCTGACTCCTGTTTCCTCACTCCTGTTTCCTGACTCCTGTTTCCTACCTCCTGTTTCCTGACTCCTGTTTCCTACCTCCTGTTTCCTGACTCCTGTTTCCTCACTCCTGTTTCCTACCTCCTGTTTCCTCACTCCTGTTTCCTGACTCCTGTTTCCTGACTCCTGTTTCCTGACTCCTGTTTCCTGACTCCTGTTTCCTGACTCCTGTTTCCTCACTCCTGTTTCCTGACTCCTGTTTCCTGACTCCTGTTTCCTGACTCCTGTTTCCTGACTCCTGTTTCCTGACTCCTGTTTCCTGACTCCTGTTTCCTGTTTCCTGACTCCTGTTTCCTGACTCCTGTTTCCTGACTCCTGTTTCCTGTTTCCTGACTCCTGTTTCCTAACTCCTGTTTCCTGTTTCCTGACTCCTGTTTCCTACCTCCTGTTTCCTGACTCCTGTTTCCTGACTCCTGTTTCCTGACTCCTGTTTCCTGTTTCCTGTTTCCTGTTTCCTGACTCCTGTTTCCTAACTCCTGTTTCCTGTTTCCTGACTCCTGTTTCCTGACTCCTGTTTCCTGACTCCTGTTTCCTGACTCCTGTTTCCTAACTCCTGTTTCCTCACTCCTATTTCCTGACTCCTGTTTCCTGACTCCTGTTTCCTGACTCCTGTTTCCTGACTCCTGTTTCCTGACTCCTGTTTCCTGACTCCTGTTTCCTGACTCCTGTTTCCTGACTCCTGTTTCCTGACTCCTGTTTCCTCACTCCTGTTTCCTGACTCCTGTTTCCTGACTCCTGTTTCCTGACTCCTGTTTCCTGACTCCTGTTTCCTGACTCCTGTTTCCTCACTCCTGTTTCCTGTTTCCTCACTCCTGTTTCCTACCTCCTGTTTCCTGTTTCCTGACTCCTGTTTCCTCACTCCTGTTTCCTGACTCCTGTTTCCTCACTCCTGTTTCCTGTTTCCTGACTCCTGTTTCCTCACTCCTGTTTCCTGACTCCTGTTTCCTCACTCCTGTTTCCTCACTCCTGTTTCCTGTTTCCTCACTCCTGTTTCCTGACTCCTGTTTCCTCACTCCTGTTTCCTCACTCCTGTTTCCTGTTTCCTCACTCCTGTTTCCTCACTCCTGTTTCCTCACTCCTGTTTCCTGTTTCCTCACTCCTGTTTCCTGACTCCTGTTTCCTCACTCCTGTTTCCTGTTTCCTGACTCCTGTTTCCTGACTCCTGTTTCCTGACTCCTGTTTCCTGACTCCTGTTTCCTCACTCCTGTTTCCTGTTTCCTCACTCCTGTTTCCTGACTCCTGTTTCCTGACTCCTGTTTCCTGACTCCTGTTTCCTGACTCCTGTTTCCTGACTCCTGTTTCCTGACTCCTGTTTCCTGACTCCTGTTTCCTGACTCCTGTTTCCTGACTCCTGTTTCCTGACTCCTGTTTCCTGACTCCTGTTTCCTCACTCCTGTTTCCTGACTCCTGTTTCCTGACTCCTGTTTCCTGACTCCTGTTTCCTGACTCCTGTTTCCTCACTCCTGTTTCCTGTTTCCTGTTTCCTCACTCCTGTTTCCTGTTTCCTCACTCCTGTTTCCTGTTTCCTCACTCCTGTTTCCTCACTCCTGTTTCCTGTTTCCTGTTTCCTGACTCCTGTTTCCTGACTCCTGTTTCCTGACTCCTGTTTCCTGTTTCCTGTTTCCTCACTCCTGTTTCCTGACTCCTGTTTCCTACCTCCTGTTTCCTCACTCCTGTTTCCTGACTCCTGTTTCCTCACTCCTGTTTCCTACCTCCTGTTTCCTCACTCCTGTTTCCTGACTCCTGTTTCCTGACTCCTGTTTCCTGACTCCTGTTTCCTAACTCCTGTTTCCTCACTCCTGTTTCCTCACTCCTGTTTCCTGTTTCCTCACTCCTGTTTCCTGACTCCTGTTTCCTGACTCCTGTTTCCTGACTCCTGTTTCCTACCTCCTGTTTCCTCACTCCTGTTTCCTCACTCCTGTTTCCTGACTCCTGTTTCCTGACTCCTGTTTCCTGACTCCTGTTTCCTGACTCCTGTTTCCTCACTCCTGTTTCCTACCTCCTGTTTCCTCACTCCTGTTTCCTGACTCCTGTTTCCTGACTCCTGTTTCCTCACTCCTGTTTCCTGTTTCCTGACTCCTGTTTCCTGACTCCTGTTTCCTGACTCCTGTTTCCTGACTCCTGTTTCCTCACTCCTGTTTCCTCACTCCTGTTTCCTGACTCCTGTTTCCTCACTCCTGTTTCCTGACTCCTGTTTCCTAACTCCTGTTTCCTCACTCCTGTTTCCTGACTCCTGTTTCCTGACTCCTGTTTCCTCACTCCTGTTTCCTGTTTCCTGACTCCTGTTTCCTGACTCCTGTTTCCTGACTCCTGTTTCCTCACTCCTGTTTCCTCACTCCTGTTTCCTGACTCCTGTTTCCTGTTTCCTCACTCCTGTTTCCTGACTCCTGTTTCCTGACTCCTGTTTCCTACCTCCTGTTTCCTGACTCCTGTTTCCTCACTCCTGTTTCCTGTTTCCTCACTCCTGTTTCCTGACTCCTGTTTCCTGACTCCTGTTTCCTACCTCCTGTTTCCTGACTCCTGTTTCCTCACTCCTGTTTCCTGACTCCTGTTTCCTACCTCCTGTTTCCTCACTCCTGTTTCCTCACTCCTGTTTCCTGTTTCCTCACTCCTGTTTCCTGACTCCTGTTTCCTGACTCCTGTTTCCTACCTCCTGTTTCCTGACTCCTGTTTCCTCACTCCTGTTTCCTACCTCCTGTTTCCTGACTCCTGTTTCCTGACTCCTGTTTCCTGTTTCCTGACTCCTGTTTCCTGACTCCTGTTTCCTGTTTCCTGACTCCTGTTTCCTAACTCCTGTTTCCTGTTTCCTGACTCCTGTTTCCTACCTCCTGTTTCCTGACTCCTGTTTCCTGACTCCTGTTTCCTGACTCCTGTTTCCTGTTTCCTGACTCCTGTTTCCTAACTCCTGTTTCCTGTTTCCTGACTCCTGTTTCCTGACTCCTGTTTCCTGACTCCTGTTTCCTAACTCCTGTTTCCTCACTCCTATTTCCTGACTCCTGTTTCCTGACTCCTGTTTCCTGACTCCTGTTTCCTGACTCCTGTTTCCTGACTCCTGTTTCCTGACTCCTGTTTCCTGACTCCTGTTTCCTGACTCCTGTTTCCTCACTCCTATTTCCTGACTCCTGTTTCCTGACTCCTGTTTCCTGACTCCTGTTTCCTGACTCCTGTTTCCTGACTCCTGTTTCCTGACTCCTGTTTCCTGACTCCTGTTTCCTGACTCCTGTTTCCTGTTTCCTGTTTCCTCACTCCTGTTTCCTCACTACTGTTTCCTGACTCCTGTTTCCTCACTCCTGTTTCCTGTTTCCTCACTCCTGTTTCCTACCTCCTGTTTCCTGTTTCCTGACTCCTGTTTCCTGACTCCTGTTTCCTCACTCCTGTTTCCTCACTCCTGTTTCCTGACTCCTGTTTCCTGACTCTTGTTTCCTGACTCCTGTTTCCTGACTCCTGTTTCCTGACTCCTGTTTCCTGACTCCTGTTTCCTGACTCCTGTTTCCTGACTCCTGTTTCCTGACTCCTGTTTCCTGACTCCTGTTTCCTGACTCCTGTTTCCTGACTCCTGTTTCCTACCTCCTGTTTCCTGACTCCTGTTTCCTGACTCCTGTTTCCTGACTCCTGTTTCCTACCTCCTGTTTCCTCACTCCTGTTTCCTGACTCTTGTTTCCTGACTCCTGTTTCCTGACTCCTGTTTCCTGACTCCTGTTTCCTGACTCCTGTTTCCTGACTCCTGTTTCCTGACTCCTGTTTCCTGACTCCTGTTTCCTGACTCCTGTTTCCTCACTCCTGTTTCCTCACTCCTGTTTCCTGACTCCTGTTTCCTGACTCCTGTTTCCTACCTCCTGTTTCCTCACTCCTGTTTCCTGACTCTTGTTTCCTGACTCCTGTTTCCTGACTCCTGTTTCCTGACTCCTGTTTCCTGACTCCTGTTTCCTGACTCCTGTTTCCTGACTCCTGTTTCCTGACTCCTGTTTCCTGACTCCTGTTTCCTGACTCCTGTTTCCTGACTCCTGTTTCCTGACTCCTGTTTCCTCACTCCTGTTTCCTACCTCCTGTTTCCTCACTCCTGTTTCCTACCTCCTGTTTCCTAACTCCTGTTTCCTGTTTCCTGACTCCTGTTTCCTGACTCCTGTTTCCTGACTCCTGTTTCCTGTTTCCTGACTCCTGTTTCCTGACTCCTGTTTCCTGACTCCTGTTTCCTGTTTCCTGACTCCTGTTTCCTGACTCCTGTTTCCTGACTCCTGTTTCCTGTTTCCTGACTCCTGTTTCCTGACTCCTGTTTCCTGTTTCCTGACTCCTGTTTCCTGTTTCCTCACTCCTGTTTCCTGACTCCTGTTTCCTGTTTCCTCACTCCTGTTTCCTGACTCCTGTTTCCTGACTCCTGTTTCCTGACTCCTGTTTCCTGACTCCTGTTTCCTGTTTCCTGACTCCTGTTTCCTGACTCCTGTTTCCTGACTCCTGTTTCCTGTTTCCTCACTCCTGTTTCCTGACTCCTGTTTCCTGTTTCCTCACTCCTGTTTCCTGACTCCTGTTTCCTGACTCCTGTTTCCTCACTCCTGTTTCCTCACTCCTGTTTCCTGTTTCCTCACTCCTGTTTCCTGACTCCTGTTTCCTGACTCCTGTTTCCTGACTCCTGTTTCCTCACTCCTGTTTCCTGACTCCTGTTTCCTACCTCCTGTTTCCTCACTCCTGTTTCCTGACTCTTGTTTCCTGACTCCTGTTTCCTGACTCCTGTTTCCTGACTCCTGTTTCCTCACTCCTGTTTCCTAACTCCTGTTTCCTGTTTCCTCACTCCTGTTTCCTGACTCCTGTTTCCTGTTTCCTCACTCCTGTTTCCTGACTCCTGTTTCCTGACTCTTGTTTCCTGACTCCTGTTTCCTGACTCCTGTTTCCTGACTCCTGTTTCCTGACTCCTGTTTCCTGACTCCTGTTTCCTGACTCCTGTTTCCTGACTCCTGTTTCCTGACTCCTGTTTCCTGACTCCTGTTTCCTGACTCCTGTTTCCTACCTCCTGTTTCCTGACTCCTGTTTCCTGACTCCTGTTTCCTGACTCCTGTTTCCTGACTCCTGTTTCCTGACTCCTGTTTCCTCACTCCTGTTTCCTGACTCCTGTTTCCTACCTCCTGTTTCCTCACTCCTGTTTCCTGACTCTTGTTTCCTGACTCCTGTTTCCTGACTCCTGTTTCCTGACTCCTGTTTCCTGACTCCTGTTTCCTGACTCCTGTTTCCTGACTCCTCGCTCCTCACTCCTGTTTCCTGACTCCTGTTTCCTGTTTCCTGACTCCTGTTTCCTGACTCCTGTTTCCTCACTCCTGTTTCCTCACTCCTGTTTCCTGACTCCTGTTTCCTGACTCCTGTTTCCTGACTCCTGTTTCCTGACTCCTGTTTCCTGACTCCTGTTTCCTGACTCCTGTTTCCTGACTCCTGTTTCCTCACTCCTGTTTCCTACCTCCTGTTTCCTCACTCCTGTTTCCTACCTCCTGTTTCCTAACTCCTGTTTCCTGTTTCCTGACTCCTGTTTCCTGACTCCTGTTTCCTGACTCCTGTTTCCTGTTTCCTGACTCCTGTTTCCTGACTCCTGTTTCCTGACTCCTGTTTCCTGTTTCCTCACTCCTGTTTCCTGACTCCTGTTTCCTGTTTCCTCACTCCTGTTTCCTGACTCCTGTTTCCTGTTTCCTGACTCCTGTTTCCTCACTCCTCGCTCCTTTTCTCCAACATAATAATAAACACGTGGGTTCATTTCTTTCCGTTCACAAATGTTCTGCAGATAAAGATGAAGGAACTTCCATAATTCCCCTGAAACCAGAGAAATCTGATGATTCCAAACCTGGACTTCCTTTCACAGAGTCTCTGCGCTGTGATTGGCTGCCGGTCCCAGCGGAGGCCTGTGATTGGCTGCCAGCCCCAGCGGAGGCCTGTGATTGGCTGCCGGTCCCAGCGGAGGCCTGTGATTGGCTGCCGGGCCCAGCAGAGGCCTGTGATTGGCTGCCGGCCCCAGCGGAGGCCTGTGATTGGCAGATGATCTTCATTAGCGCTGACTGTTTGAGGCTCGTCCTTCAGGAAACTTTAGATCCGACTCTTTCAGGAGCTCCGTCTGAATCTGTCCTCCAGCTTCACTCAAGGTCCTTTTCTGAGACTGAACCAGACTCACAGTTACAGGCTCTGAAACCAGACTCACAGTTACAGGCTCTGAAACCAGACTCACAGTTACAGGCTCTGAAACCAGACTCACAGTTACAGGCTCTGAAACCAGACTCTCAGTTTAAAACAGACTCATGTGGAGCCGGGGCCAAAAATGTGAACCCGAACAAAGCCTTTTATATTAAGTCAATTATGATTTAGCAACTTTTTATTGTTTGCTATAACATAACTGAAGATAGACTGAACATCTGCACATGTTTAAGCTTCCAGAGGTTTCCAATCACCAAACATCTGCTGAGCTTCTACATTTGGAATCACAGACTTAGACATTTTTTTTTTTTTGTGATTAATCCCATTTTGGTTCAGCTTCAGTGATGTTTCAGGTCCAGTTTCTGTCTGTGCCTGTTACAGAAATGCAGAATGTACAAATGTCATTTTAGTTTAGTGAAGAAAAGCCCGAGCAGAGACTGGAGCTGATCATGATCATGATCATGAGCTCCAGCAAAAACATCAGCTTCAGACTGTTTTTTACTGTGTTCATCTTCAATGAACCGGTCATGTAATAAACACATCAGTGAATGTGTCGACTCGGACACTTGTCCAGACTCTGAGTGTCTGAGATCAGCTCAGATTCACCTCATGGAAATAATGTGGAGTCTCTGACCTCTGACCTCAGGCCTGTTTGTGACCCACAGTTAGAATTGATGGGGCTTATATTTTTTACTGTTGCTGTAATTATTTGCTGTATTTAAATACATTTCCATATTCTGTATTGTTAATGTAACTGTGGATCGTGTGTTCGCACATGTTCCTTAATAAAGAGTAACTTCATTGACCTGATGATGTCGCTCCTCACTTTACTGTAGTTTAAACACTAATACATGAGTTCACTTTGTAATGTCCTGAAGGTAAACATGTAAAGGTGCTTTTTGTCTTTCTGCTGCTGTAACTTTTCCAGCTCATGTTTAGCTGAACTGAAGTTTCTCCTCATGTTCTGAGTCTCCTCCTGGTTCAGAAGCTCCTCCCTCTCAGTCGCTGCTTTACTCTGTGTCTCTGTTGAATAAAGCAGATAAGTCGTTTGCAGAAGCGCCGCATCTCCTTTATGTCTGATGTTCACGTTCTCAGGAAATGTAGTTCAAACGTGTTTAATATAATTTACCACGAGCCGCAAAAAATACCTCGCAGGCCACATTTGGCCCCCGGGCCGCGTGTCTGAGACGCCTGGTTTAAAGGCTCTGGACCTGATTTTATTTCACACATTAAAGATGGAGCCACTAAATATAAATGTAGTCATTTCCAAACTCCGTCCTCTCTGTTCGAACATGTTTGTCCCACAGACGAGTTCATCCTCGACTCGTTTCACTTTTCAGGAGAAACTGATCCAAACATCAGACACACAAACGTCTGAGCTTTTTACAAACAAAAGGACAAAACATCTCATGAAGAACTCATTATTGTAAGTTCTGAGAGGAAAAGGTTTGTTAAATATCTCAGTATTTGAAGATCGATAAAGAAACAAACCTTTAAGCAGCTCTGACTCCGAGACGTTTGTTCTGCATCGTCAGCGTTTTACTCTGAAACGCTTGTTTTATTTTGAAAAGGCCTGAGGGCGGAGCTGTGATTGACAGCTGTGAAGGTCCAATCAGAGCGAGCCCTGAGGCGGGAGCCGGAGCAGAGACAAATATGACATGCAATTAAACTTACACGATTCCCCGTTTCCCCGTTTCCCCGTTTCCCCCAACAGTTCCCTGCACTGAGGCGCTCGGACCAGGCGCTCGGACCATATTTGACTAAAAAAATGGCTTCTAGAAAAAAACAAACTTGCTCATAATCTGTAACGTCATGTGGGAGCGATCGTTTCACCCAGAAAAAGGACCGGTAGAAAATGTTCTAATGTTCCAATCTTGTTTAAATTAAATGTATGTTTTTAATTATGTCAAAATGTATAAATCCATGGTCAAGTTTTCATCTACGTTTAAAATCAGTTTTTGTAACATCAGCCCAGGGACGACAGGTGGAAATTAGCATCTTTGCTATAACCTGGCACATCTTTCCTTTAGGTCAATGTTAAATTGTGCACTGTCCCTGTTTAAATAAAAAACATACTATACCAGGCGCTCGGACCAGGCGCTCGGACCAGGCGCTCGGCCCAGGCGCTCGGACCAGGCGCTCGGCCCAGGCGCTCGGACCAGGCGCTCGGATCAGGCGCTCGGACCAGGCGCTCGGATCAGGCGCTCGGACCAGGCGCTCGGACCAGGCGCTCGGACCACCAGGCGCTCGGACCACCAGGCGCTCGGACCAGGCTGAGAGCCTTTATACCAGTGTGATGCTGATTTGAAAGCCTAGACCTTCTTGTTTCTAAAACCATGTGTTAGATCTGAAAGTGAAACCAAACCAAACCCTGGCACAACACGGAAAACACTGATTCAAACTAGTTCCTAAAGTCTGTGAAACAGAAGAAAGGAAATGACCATTTTGGATCAGCCTTTCGTGCTACACGTGGATACCAAACATGAGCCTGAGAAAGACCAGGTGATAAACGATGGCGGCTCAGAGAGCAGACTGTGACCGGACGCTCGACGGTTCGAGTCATTGTGGCCATTCACCTCCACTACATCAACAAAAACACTTCTCTGAGGGGGGAGGCAGTTTTCATCCAAACAGCAGCTCTGAGGTTATTCTAACATCCTGCAAACAAATCCAAGCAGAAACTGTCCAAAAACTCACAAGTTTAATGGATTTAATGGATTTGAAGCTGCTTCACACAAGGGCTCCTGTGGTATAATATAACTTGGCCTGTTAATATGTTTTTGAATGAATGAATGTTTATTCGGTTACAAAAACATAAAACAAAAAGTATGTTCTGCAAATTCATCACCGAAAAGGTGAAGCTGAAGCCGTGGCTTATTTTTCCCTGTTTACAAAACAACAAAACAACATCTACCATCAAAGACGTTACAAAAAAACAAACAAATGTATACAATATATTATATATATACCTATACATGCATATACAGTACACGTATTTTTTCTTCTTTACTGAAATAATAAGATGGTAATTTGTAAATACAGATGCTCGTTTGTTTCTCTGTCCCAACAGTAACGCATGAGCTTAACTCAACCACATTTTCTTAAGCATTTTCTGTATATTTCTCAAAAAATAAGGTTTTAAACTGTTTTTTTTAAATAATGAATGGAATTGCTCCTTTTAAGATCATTGTTCACAAGATCACAAGTTTTTGATTGAAATATCTTCTGATTTCAGTAAATATGACCTCCTGATGCTACAAATTCAACAAATGACCATTTTCAGTTCATTACGAGCTTTAAATGTGTTGAAACCATGAGTTGCAGAATCATTTGGAACAGTGGATTTTGAGGTTTTTACTATATTTATTTTTGAAAAAAATTCTGTTTTCACTGAGGTTTTTTCAACCACATTTAAATGATCCTCGACCAGTTACAGACGTGAACATTATGCTGACTCTCATTTGAGTCGACAGTTTAGAAAAAAATCAGAGAAAAAGTCATTTGCAGAATAATTTGGAACGCAGTGTATGAATGACAGTGTCCAGTGTCTGCCTTACACTGGTGAATGAATGACAGAGTGAATGTGTGGCTGGTGCTTTGGGCCTGAGGAAGGTAGAAAAGCACTATATACATGTGCAGTCTGCCCCGGGGCGGCGGTGGCTGCACACACAGTGTTTGCTCATGTTTCTGCTCAGTGACATTTCTCGTCCTGAACCTCCCGTCGTCTTCAAAGCCTCTGTCATGTGACTCCGCTCAGCTGGAGTCACGTGACCTCTGGGGTCGGTCATGTGACCCAGCGCCTGATGTGATTGGTCGACAGCGGTTTCCTGCGGCGCCGAACAAACGAACCCAGCGCCGTCGGTTTGGCTAAATATCAACGAACTCACGGGATCTGAGGCGGCGACGAGGAGCGACCTTCTCTGTCCTGGTGGAGGGTTTAGGTAAAGATGTTTTTAAACATTTACTTCATTCTTTTTCTCATTCACTTTATTTATTCACAGCTTTTTCCAATAAGGTTAAAGAACAAAGTCATTAAAGAGACAGAAATCTGACTTTTGTCTGTTTCGTGGCTTCCTTTTTGTTTGGTAAATGTATTATTTAAAAGTTCTATGTATTTGTGCTTCATATGTTTACACTGTGTTGTCATTCATGTCCCACAGTCACACACGCCCCCCCTCTCTGGGTCTGATGTGACGCTCACAACAGACTCGGCTCTTCCAGGTGAGCGGATCCACACAGAAAAGAGTCGTAAACACAGAGTCGTCGGTAAAGATCAGTATCAGTGTCAGAGAATCTGGAACAGCTGATGAACAATCTCTGCTTAAATCGGGAAAACTATATTTGTTTAAAAGGTTCTTTTAGAAAGACGGACAATTATTCACAATGCAGAAAATTCATAATAAAATGTTGGTTTTGTATTTTGTTTGTATTTGTATTTATTTATTTAAAAGGAACAGTGCATTTACACAAAGTACAGTGTTCTTAAAATGCAGGATTATGGCTCAAGCTAATTTCCATCCTCTGTCCCAACCGGACCAGGCCCAACTGCACCACAGACCAGCCCCCAACATCTGCACATTCACCCTGGCACCACTCGCTCACACAGTCCTATAGCCTCTAACCCCCACACACTGTCCACCCGCACCCCCACACCCACACACTGTCCACCTCCACCCACACACTGTCCACCCACACACCCACACCCACACACTGTCCACCCCCACACACTGTCCACCCGCACCCCCACACCCACACACTGTCCACCCGCACCCCCACACCCACACACTGTCCACCCACACCCACACACTTTCCCATTCCGATGTGTAAACTCCTCTTCTTCTGACTGCAGACTTTGTCTTATCATGATACAATATTTAATTTATCTGTAGTCTGTTCATCACTATTCACATGGTGTCTCCTGCCCCCCCCTCGGGAGTGCCTGTCTAGATCGAACAGAGGAACCTGGGTGAACGGAGGAACCTGGCTGAACGGAGGAACCCGGGTGAACGGAGGAACCTGGGTGAACGGAGGAACCCGGGTGAACGGAGGAACCTGGGTGAACGGAGGAACCTGGCTGAACGGAGGAACCCGGGTGAACGGAGGAACCTGGGTGAACGGAGGAACCCGGGTGAACGGAGGAACCTGGGTGAACGGAGGAACCTGCATTCTGGAATCCGAGGACTGGACGGTCTGTGATCTCGGCCCGTCTGCTGAGGGATCCTTCGGCCCTGGGTCTCTATAGCCTGTCCGTCCATGGGAGTGGATCTCTCCTTCTGTGGTTCTCCCCAAGGTTTCTCTTTTCTCCTGCCGGGTTTTTGAGTTTTTCCTCGCCGTGCTGGAGAGTCTAAGGTCGGGGGACGCCCACGCCGCTCGTCGCCGCCTCCTATTGGACATTATATTTGCCTGGATTCACCTGAACTTTAGATTGTCATATTTATTGCTCTGTTTTATTGCCTTGATGTTTGGTGCAGCTGTGAGGAAACTTCTGTTGTGATATTGGGCTAAACAAAACCATTAAACTTAAACTCTGTAATAATGACCAGCCTGTGTTTCTGTCCAGCTCTGGGTCTGAGAGTCCGAGCGTGACTGCAGTGAGTTTCCTAAATATAAAGCATAAATGTAATAACCCTCTCTGTGCTTGAGGAGGTCGGTTTATTGGCTCGGCGCGGCGCCCCCCGGTGGTCTGGCCGTGGGGTCAGAGGCCGCGGCTTTAATCCCACTTCCTGCCCACTTCCTGTCAGAGCTGTCCACTTCCTGTCAGCGCCGTCGCGTTTGGCTTCCTCTGCGTCGTTTTTCTGTTGATTCTGTCGCTCCCCGAGGTTCACATCATTACGGGCGGCAGCCGAGCGGAAAACAAGGAGCGCGGACCCGACACGGCCAACACGGCAACACAACGACTGACCAACACGCCAGACCCACACGCCAGAGCTACACGCCAGAGCAACACGCTAGAGCAACACGCCAGACCAACAAGGAGCGCAGACCCGACACCGACTGAGCAACACCAAGGCCGTGGGAACCCAGGGTGCTGAGGGCGCTGCAGCACCCCCTGGTGGATAGTTTGTGAACTGCAGGCAATATTAACCCTTTAACTCCCACCTGAACCGAGCACATTTTCTCCAGTTTGGCTTTACCCCAATCCAAAAGCTTCTGGGAAAAAGGTGTGAAAATAGCGACAAAACTGAGACGAAAACAAGGATGAAAATGTGACAAAAGTGAGAAAACACTGACGAAAAAGCGACAAAAAATTAAGAAAAAATGACAAAAATGGACAAAAATTTGACACAAAAAAAAATGGACGAAAAAGTGACAAAAAAGTGAAAAAAATTGAGAAAAATTTGATGAAAAATTGAGACAAAATTGAGAAAAAATGGACGAAAAAATGAGGAAAAAATGGACGAAAATTGAAAAAAAAAATGGACGAAAAATTGACAAAAAAATGGACGAAAAAATGAAGAAAAAATGGACGAAAATGGACCAAAATTTGACAAAAAAATGAGAAAAATTTGACAAAAATTGAAAACAAAAAATGGACGAAAAAGTGATAAGAATTAGACCAAAAAATGCGAATAATTTGACAAAAAAGTGACAAAAAAGTGACAAAAACGGAAAAAAAAAATTGAGAAAAATTGGATGAAAAATGGAGAAAAAGTGATGAAAAAAATCTGGCGTGAGGAAAAAGATCCATTTAGTTTTGTAGGTCTTTCAGATGAGGCGTTACACTGGCCTACAGGATTTGGGTAAAGCTGAACTGGAGAATCTCGGTTCAGGCTGGAGTTAAGGGGTTAATAAACAGGATTTATGCAGGAAAAGTATTTTGGGGGTAAATTTTGTCCCTCAGCGCCCCCTAACTAAAACACGCCAGAGCTACACGCCAGAGCAACACGCCAGAGCAACACGCCTGTGTCTGTGAGCCGAGCTTCAGACTCAGAGACATCAGTAACACTCGGAGAATCCTCACTTTTATTATAAATCTGTGATTAACCTTCAGATTTTCCCTTTTCCAGCTCACAGACTTTACGATGTTAGCGCTGCTGCTTTATCTCTCCATCAGCGTCACTTCATTTGACTCTGTTTAACTCTGACACTCGCTAATTCTGCTCTGCTCTTTTATTACTCTCCTCGCAGAGAGAAGGAGAGGAGTGGAGGAGAGGGAGAAGGAGAGGGAGAAGGAGAGAGAGGAGAGAGAGAGGAGAGACTGAGGAGAGAGAGGAGAGAGAGAAGGAGAGGAGTGGAGGAGAGGGAGAGACTGAGGAGAGAGAGAGAGGAAAATGTGAACTGTTCCAAACTGGTTAAATGCCAAAGAGAACATACGTGTCTTAAAGCGTGATTTAAACACAGGGCAGGACCCTAACCCTGTGTAATAAACTGTTATGGTAAACATTGAGACCATAGATGGATGGATGGAAGTCGTCATGAATCAAGCGTGCAGGTTTATCTAACATATGCACATGGAGACACACCAAGTACCTGGATACAAGATGCTCTGAAGAACAGATCACAGCTCACAGTATTTATACACAAAGAGCACAATGATCATAGGATTATGGAACTGCCCCAATGGTGTAACAGACATTCAGACACTGACGAGATGTACAAGACAAGTGTCGCCACAGCGAGGACACAAACACCATATCTTAAATTCTAGAGATTACAAATGAGAACAAATGAGGTGATGCTCACTGAACATAGGTCACTGTATGTAATGGTCAAATGTCCATAAAGCATATGTGACATGATGAGAGGAAGAAACAATTAATAGTTCAGATTTGTATAACAATACAGAGGCGGCTCCTTCCACAGAAAACGCTCTTCACGCTGTGTGGATTTACATGGAGGCTTCACTAACCTTTGTTTACACGTGTCACATATCACTGCTGTAAAAAAGGATCTGTGACAAAGAGGACGACACTTTGGAGCATTTGCTCATAAAGCAAAGTCCTTCACACAGCGTTTCTCTCATTGACTCCACAGACTAAACCTGTGAGACACTTTATTTCAAATGTTCATGAGCAACAAAAGACAGCAGCGGGTTTCATTCCTGCCTTTACGTACGGCCTGTGAGCGAGACCCAGACGAGGCCCGGGACGGAGACCCAGACGAGGCCCGGGACGGAGAGAGAGCAGGTCTTTTGGAGAAACATCTGAGTCTGTTCTTCTCAGGCTGAGCTCAGTGACTTTCACAGACACTTCAGACTCAGAGTCAGAGTTTAATCAAACGTCATAATGGGACATAAAAGCAGCAGCAGACGATGGAGACGAGCGGAGACGAGCGAGGAGGAGTGTGTCCAGGTGTGTGTGTGTGTGAGTGTGTGTGTGTGTGTGTGTGTGTGTGAGTGTGTGTGTGTGTGTGTGTATGTGTGTGTGTGTGTGTGTGTGTGTGTGTGTGTGTGTGTGTGTGTGTGTGTGAGTGTGTGTGTGTGTGTGTGTGTGTGTCCTGAGCGTGTGGCGCCGCGGAGGGACTGACCTTCAGCTGCAGGAGCTTCATTCGTCTTGATTTTCTGAATGAACTGAATCTGAGAAATGTCATTTACAACTGATCTCCTTTAACTCCATTATCTCCATCTGACTTTAACTCATTTATCTCACACACCTTCAGCACATCCTCCTTCAGCACATCCTCCTTCAGCACATCCTCCTTCAGCACATCCTCCTTCAGCACATCCTCCTTCTCCACATCCTCCTGCTCCACATCCTCCTGCTCCACATCCTCCTTCTCCACATCCTCCTGCTCCACATCCTCCTTCAGCACATCCTCCTTCAGCACGTCCTCCTTCAGCACATCCTCCTGCTCCACATCCTCCTTCAGCACATCCTCCTCCTGCTCCACATCCTCCTGCTCCACATCCTCCTGCTCCACATCCTCCTGCTCCACATCCTCCTGCTCCACATCCTCCTTCTCCACATCCTCCTTCAGCACGTCCTCCTTCTCCACATCCTCCTGCTCCACATCCTCCTGCTCCACATCCTCCTTCAGCACGTCCTCCTTCTCCACATCCTCCTGCTCCACATCCTCCTGCTCCACATCCTCCTGCTCCACATCCTCCTGCTCCACATCCTCCTGCTCCACATCCTCCTTCTCCACATCCTCCTTCAGCACATCCTCCTTCTCCACATCCTCCTTCAGCACATCCTCCTTCTCCACATCCTCCTTCAGCACATCCTCCTTCAGCACGTCCTCCTTCAGCACATCCTCCTTCAGCACATCCTCCTTCAGCACATCCTCCTTCAGCACATCCTCCTCCTCCACATCCTCCTTCTCCACATCCTCCTTCAGCACATCCTCCTTCAGCACATCCTCCTTCTCCACATCCTCCTTCAGCACATCCTCCTTCAGCACGTCCTTCTTCTCCACATCCTCCTTCAGCACATCCTCCTGCTCCACATCCTCCTTCAGCACATCCTCCTTCAGCACATCCTCCTTCAGCACATCCTCCTCCACATCCTCCTTCAGCACATCCTCTTTCTCCACATCCTCCTGCTCCACATCCTCCTTCTCCACATCCTCCTGCTCCACATCCTCCTTCAGCACATCCTCCTTCTCCACATCCTCCTGCTCCACATCCTCCTGCTCCACATCCTCCTTCAGCACATCCTCCTTCAGCACATCCTCCTTCAGCACATCCTCCTTCAGCACATCCTCCTTCTCCACATCCTCCTTCAGCACATCCTCCTTCAGCACATCCTCCTCCACATCCTCCTTCAGCACATCCTCTTTCTCCACATCCTCCTGCTCCACATCCTCCTTCAGCACATCCTCCTTCAGCACATCCTCCTGCTCCACATCCTCCTGCTCCACATCCTCCTGCTCCACATCCTCCTCCACATCCTCCTGCTCCACATCCTCCTGCTCCACATCTGGAGAAAGGAAACTCACTAACAGCGCAGGAAATGACAGAACTCTGAATGCGACACTAGGGGGCGCTGACTAAAAGTGGACTTGTTCTATCTCATACAGAGTGAGGTGGGATGTGCTTGTCATTAACCCTTCATATGTTCATAAAGAAGAAGAAGAAGAAGAAGAAGAAGAAGAAGAAGAAGAAGAAGAAGAAGAAGAAGAAGAAGAAGAAGAAGAAGAAGAAAACCATGCCTGCGTTTTCTGTAACGTTACAATATCCCTTCATTTTCATACATATTTGAACTTTGTGAAAGACACTGTAAAACAAGTTAGCAGCCACTGAGCCACATGCCTCCCCCTCGTCCCACTCCTCCCCCGTCACCCCCACCTCCCCCGTCTCCCCCGCGGTCTTCAAGACCTTTATCTGGTCGTATTTCTGTCAGGGTGAAAGTGCAGACTCAGCGCTGACCCAAACCCTGCGCTGTGATTGGCTGACCTTTGCCGTAGCCCCGCCCCTCACAGTGAAAGGTGCGACTCACCTGAAGCTGCTTGAAATTTACCGCTCGCCCTTTGACCTTCACTCAGCGCCGTTTGTTCTTTCATCGTTAAACTTCAACATTTCACTCAGTTTCCCATAATTCTGCTGTGACTTCGCTGAGACTCAGTGTCAGCTCTGACTCCTGTGAGGCTTCAGTCACTTTTACATTCAAGTTTATTAGTGTTGCTCAAAATAACAAATACTTGAACATTGAAATACAAAGGTGTGAACATTTGTTATGAATATAAATATGTTTATCGCTTCCTAAAAGATGAAAAGATCGTTCTGATCTGTTTGTCATATTTGAACATAAGATCAACAGTGTTAATTTTGATATATTTTCATTTAGTTTTAGTCTTAGTCTTTTGACGAAAATGCAATTCAATTTTAGTCTAGTTTAGTCGACTAAATGTAAGACTAATTGAGTGGATTTTGCATTGATAATCTTGATTATAATCATATTTAATGTAGTTCCTCTGCTTCATGTTTCTGCTCCACATGAACAAAGCTCAGAGCTGATCCTTTAAACATGATCTGAGGCTCTTTCAGACGCTCAATACAAGTTTGGATGATTTTAGTCTCTCCTTTTCATTTTTATTTAGTCTGATTTTAGTCGACTCAAATATCTGGACATTTTAGTCACAGTTTTAGTCTCATGAAAAACTTTTAATTTAGTTTTAGTCCAATTTTAGTCGTCAAATATATCACTTTGACTAAAATTAAGACTAAATATTTTAGTCGACGAAATTAACACTGAGGATCAACAACTGTCACTAAATCAAGTTTTTACCATTTGAGACTGATTTTGAGGCGATGTCTGATTTTTTTCCTTCACTTGGACTGTAACTCAGTGGGGTTGACCAGAGAGAGAGTTGAAAACACGACAGCACATCCCCCCTGGTCTGGCTTCCTGTCGGCTTCTACCTGCAATAAGACCCTGTTGATAGTATTGAAGTGTCTGTAACTTTTAGGCCCATCCCATTAGACTGATGTGTTGCTCTCCTCACGCCGAGGGCTCTGAGGTCAGAGGTCAGAGATCAGCTTACCCGCTCCTGTTGGCTGTGCCTAAAACACGACTCAGATCGTTCCCTCTGTCTGTCAGCTCCCTAACCCTAACCCTAACCCAGTCTGTAGCACAATTTAAGACCAGGCTGAAGAAAGCTCGGCTTTTAAATTCTACTGAGGCAGGACGTTTTGGTGTAAATATTAGGAAATATGTGACTCTGGTACTCCTTTTGAAATATGTTACTCTGGAACTCCTATAGAAATATGTGACCCTGGAACTCCTATAGAAATACGTGACCCTGGAACTCCTATAGAAATATCTTACCCTGGTACTCCTATAGAAATATGTGACCCTGGTACTCCTATAGAAATATGTGACCCTGGTACTCCTATAGAAATATGTGACCCTGGTACTATAGAAATATGTGACCCTGGTACTCCTATAGAAATATGTGACTCTGGTACTCCTATAGAAATATGTGACCCTGGAACTCCTATAGAAATATGTGACCCTGGTACTATAGAAATATGTGACCCTGGTACTCCTATAGAAATATGTGACCCTGGTACTCCTATAGAAATATGTGACCCTGGTACTATAGAAATATGTGACCCTGGTACTTCTATAGAAATATGTGACCCTGGTACTATAGAAATATGTGACTCTGGTACTCCTATAGAAATATGTGACCCTGGTACTCCTATAGAAATATGTGACCCTGGAACTCCTATAGAAATATGTGACCCTGGAACTCCTTTAGAGTTATGTGACCCTGGTACTCCTTTTGAAATATGTGACCCTGGTACTCCTTTTGAAATATGTGACCCTGGTACTCCTTTTGAAATATGTGACCCTGGTACTATAGAAATATGTGACCCTGGTACTATAGAAATATGTGACTCTGGTACTCCTATAGAAATATGTGACCCTGGTACTCCTATAGAAATATGTGACCCTGGAACTCCTATAGAAATATGTGACCCTGGTACTCCTATAGAAATATGTGACCCTGGTACTTCTTTAGAAATTTGTGACCCTAGTACTCCTTTTGAAATATTTGACCCTGGTACTTCTTTAGAAATATGTGACCCTGGAACTCCTTTAGAAATATATGACCCTGGAACTCCTTTTGAAATATTTGACCCTGGTACTATAGAAATATGTGACCCTGGTACTCCTTTTGAAATATGTGACCCTGGTACTTCTTTTGAAATATATGACCCTGGAACTCCTTTTTAAATATGTGACCCTGGTACTTCTTTGGAAATATGTGACCCTGGTACTCCTTTTGAAATATGTGACCCTGGAACTCCTTTTGAAATATGTGACCCTGGAACTCCTTTAGAAATATATGACCCTGGAACTCCTTTTGAAATATTTGACCCTGGTACTATAGAAATATATGACCCTGGTACTCCTTTTGAAATATGTGACCCTGGAACTCCTTTAGAAATATATGACCCTGGAACTCCTTTTGAAATATTTGACCCTGGTACTATAGAAATATATGACCCTGGTACTCCTTTTGAAATATGTGACCCTGGTACTCCTTTTGAAATATGTGACCCTGGTACTCCTTTTGAAATATTTGACCCTGGTACTATAGAAATATATGACCCTGGTACTCCTTTTGAAATATTGACCCTGGTACTTCTTTTGAAATATGTGACCCTGGTACTCCTTTTGAAATATGTGACCCTGGAACTCCTTTTGAAATATGTGACTGGAACTCCTTTTGAAATATGTGACCCTGGAACTCCTTTTGAAATATGTGACCCTGGAACTCCTTTTGAAATATGTGACCCTGGAACTCCTTTTGAAATATGTGACCCTGGAACTCCTTTTGAAATATGTGACCCTGGTACTCCTTTTGAAATATGTGACCCTGTTACTCCTTTTGAAATATTTGACCCTGGTACTCCTTTTGAAATATGTGACCCTGGTACTCCTTTTGAAATATGTGACCCTGGAACTCCTTTTGAAATATGTGACCCTGGAACTCCTTTAGAAATATGTGACCCTGGTACTCCTTTTGAAATATGTGACCCTGGTACTCTTTTTGAAATATGTGACCCTGGAACTCCTTTTGAAATATGTGACCCTGGTACTCTTTTTGAAATATGTGACCCTGGTACTCCTTTGGAAATATGTGACCCTGGTTCTCCTTTTGAAATATTTTACCCTGGTACTCTTTTGGAAATATTTGGCCCTGGTACTCCTTTTGAAATATGTGACCCTGGAACTCCTTTTTAAATATGTGACTCTGGTACTCCTTTTGAAATATGTGACCCTGGTACTATAGAAATATGTGACCCTGGTACTCCTTTTGAAATATGTGACCCTGGTACTCCTTTTGAAATATGTGACCCTGGTACTCCTATAGAAATATGTGACCCTGGTACTATAGAAATATGTGACTCCGGTACTCCTATAGAAATATGTGACCCTGGTACTCCTATAGAAATATGTGACCCTGGAACTCCTATAGAAATATGTGACCCTGGTACTCCTATAGAAATATGTGACCCTGGTACTTCTTTAGAAATATGTGACCCTAGTACTCCTTTTGAAATATTTGACCCTGGTACTTCTTTAGAAATATGTGACCCTGGAACTCCTTTAGAAATATATGACCCTGGAACTCCTTTTGAAATATTTGACCCTGGTGCTATAGAAATATGTGACCCTGGTACTCCTTTTGAAATATGTGACCCTGGTACTTCTTTTGAAATATATGACCCTGGAACTCCTTTTTAAATATGTGACCCTGGTACTTCTTTGGAAATATGTGACCCTGGTACTCCTTTTGAAATATGTGACCCTGGAACTCCTTTTGAAATATGTGACCCTGGAACTCCTTTAGAAATATATGACCCTGGTACTTCTTTAGAAATATGTGACCCTGGTACTTCTTTAGAAATATGTGACCCTGGTACTCCTTTTGAAATATTTTACCCTGGAACTCCTTTAGAAATATATGACCCTGGAACTCCTTTTGAAATATTTGACCCTGGTACTATAGAAATATATGACCCTGGTACTCCTTTTGAAATATGTGACCCTGGAACTCCTTTAGAAATATATGACCCTGGAACTCCTTTTGAAATATTTGACCCTGGTACTATAGAAATATGTGACTCTGGTACTCCTATAGAAATATGTGACCCTGGTACTCCTATAGAAATATGTGACCCTGGTACTCCTATAGAAATATGTGACCCTGGAACTCCTATAGAAATATGTGACCCTGGTACTCCTATAGAAATATGTGACCCTGGTACTCCTATAGAAATATGTGACCCTGGTACTCCTATAGAAATATGTGACCCTGGAACTCCTATAGAAATATGTGACCCTGGAACTCCTTTAGAGTTATGTGACCCTGGTACTCCTTTTGAAATATGTGACCCTGGTACTCCTTTTGAAATATGTGACCCTGGTACTCCTTTTGAAATATGTGACCCTGGTACTATAGAAATATGTGACCCTGGTACTCCTTTTGAAATATGTGACCCTGGTACTCCTATAGAAATATGTGACCCTGGTACTATAGAAATATGTGACTCTGGTACTCCTATAGAAATATGTGACCCTGGTACTCCTATAGAAATATGTGACCCTGGAACTCCTATAGAAATATGTGACCCTGGTACTCCTATAGAAATATGTGACCCTGGTACTTCTTTAGAAATATGTGACCCTAGTACTTCTTTTGAAATATTTGACCCTGGTACTTCTTTAGAAATATGTGACCCTGGAACTCCTTTAGAAATATATGACCCTGGAACTCCTTTTGAAATATTTGACCCTGGTACTATAGAAATATGTGACCCTGGTACTCCTTTTGAAATATGTGACCCTGGTACTTCTTTTGAAATATATGCCCCTGGAACTCCTTTTTAAATATGTGACCCTGGTACTTCTTTGGAAATATGTGACCCTGGTACTCCTTTTGAAATATGTGACCCTGGAACTCCTTTTGAAATATGTGACCCTGGAACTCCTTTAGAAATATATGACCCTGGTACTCCTTTAGAAATATGTGACCCTGGTACTTCTTTAGAAATATGTGACCCTAGTACTCCTTTTGAAATATTTGACCCTGGAACTCCTTTAGAAATATATGACCCTGGAACTCCTTTTGAAATATTTGACCCTGGTACTATAGAAATATATGACCCTGGTACTCCTTTTGAAATATGTGACCCTGGAACTCCTTTAGAAATATATGACCCTGGAACTCCTTTTGAAATATTTGACCCTGGTACTATAGAAATATATGACCCTGGTACTCCTTTTGAAATATGTGACCCTGGTACTCCTTTTGAAATATGTGACTCTGGAACTCCTTTTGAAATATGTGACCCTGGTACTTCTTTGGAAATATTGACCCTGGTACTTCTTTTGAAATATGTGACCCTGGTACTCCTTTTGAAATATGTGACCCTGGAACTCCTTTTGAAATATGTGACTGGAACTCCTTTTGAAATATGTGACCCTGGAACTCCTTTTGAAATATGTGACCCTGGAACTCCTTTTGAAATATGTGACCCTGGAACTCCTTTTGAAATATGTGACCCTGGAACTCCTTTTGAAATATGTGACCCTGGTACTCCTTTTGAAATATGTGACCCTGTTACTCCTTTTGAAATATTTGACCCTGGTACTCCTTTTGAAATATGTGACCCTGGTACTCCTTTTGAAATATGTGACCCTGGAACTCCTTTTGAAATATGTGACCCTGGTACTCCTTTTGAAATATGTGACCCTGGTACTATAGAAATATATGACCCTGGTACTCCTTTTGAAATATGTGACCCTGGAACTCCTTTAGAAATATATGACCCTGGAACTCCTTTTGAAATATTTGACCCTGGTACTATAGAAATATATGACCCTGGTACTCCTTTTGAAATATGTGACCCTGGTACTCCTTTTGAAATATGTGACTCTGGAACTCCTTTTGAAATATGTGACCCTGGTACTTCTTTGGAAATATTGACCCTGGTACTTCTTTTGAAATATGTGACCCTGGTACTCCTTTTGAAATATGTGACCCTGGAACTCCTTTTGAAATATGTGACTGGAACTCCTTTTGAAATATGTGACCCTGGAACTCCTTTTGAAATATGTGACCCTGGAACTCCTTTTGAAATATGTGACCCTGGAACTCCTTTTGAAATATGTGACCCTGGAACTCCTTTTGAAATATGTGACCCTGGTACTCCTTTTGAAATATGTGACCCTGTTACTCCTTTTGAAATATTTGACCCTGGTACTCCTTTTGAAATATGTGACCCTGGTACTCCTTTTGAAATATGTGACCCTGGAACTCCTTTTGAAATATGTGACCCTGGTACTCCTTTTGAAATATGTGACCCTGGTACTCTTTTTGAAATATGTGACCCTGGAACTCCTTTTGAAATATGTGACCCTGGTACTCTTTTTGAAATATGTGACCCTGGTACTCCTTTGGAAATATGTGACCCTGGTTCTCCTTTTGAAATATTTTACCCTGGTACTCTTTTGGAAATATTTGGCCCTGGTACTCCTTTTGAAATATGTGACCCTGGAACTCCTTTTTAAATATGTGACTCTGGTACTCCTTTTGAAATATGTGACCCTGGAACTCCTTTTGAAATATGTGACCCTGGAACTCCTTTTTAAATATGTGACCCTGGTACTTCTTTGGAAATATGTGACCCTGGAACTCCTTTTGAAATATGTGACCCTGGTACTCCTTTTGAAATACGTGACCCTGGTCCTCCTTTTGAAATACATGACCCTGGTACTCCTTTTGAAATACATGACCCTGGTACTCCTTTTGAAATATGTGACCCTGGTACTTCTTTGGAAATATGTGACCCTGGAACTCCTTTTGAAATATGTGACCCTGGTACTCCTTTTGAAATACGTGACCCTGGTACTCCTTTTGAAATATGTGACTGGTACTCCTTTTGAAATATATGACCCTGGTACTCCTTCTGAAATATCTGACCCTGGTACTCCTTTTGAAATATCTGACCCTGGTACTCCTTTTGAAATATTTGACTCTGGTACTCCTTTAGAAGTATATGACCCTGGTTCTCCTGTTTAGGATGAAGAGTCGCCCTCCTGATGGGAACATTCCCTCATGAGGGCGACTTGTAGATGTTTTGAAAGTATTTTAGCCCCAAGTGAATTTTGACTAAATAAACCATTTTCATAAACATTTAAAATATAAAGAACAAATTGGTTAAATTCTAACAAAATGCTTTGGCAGAATTTCCCGCAGACGGAAAAGTGCCACAGTATTATTTGTATTAATCAGGCGTCACACTGCAGGTGAGTAGGAAAATGTTTTAAATTCAAAATATTCAAAATATCAATTTGAAACTCCTGCTTTAGAGACTGACATAAATACAAGAAAAAATGTATTGCAACTTTTCTGTCATTTTATGTTTTCATTAAAAAAGGCATTTTATTCCTAAAAATGCTCAAAATTTCCTATGTTTTCGGTGACAAAATCTGAATGATGAATAATGGTGACAGAGCCAGGTTTAAATTGATGGTTTTATTTTAGTTACAAATACTTTCTCAGAGGGTTTTTAAAAAAAGCTGGTTTTAGATTAAAATCTGTAAACATTTGAAATTTCACTTTCCCAAATAAATCTATGATAAATGTTCAGTTAATATTTAAACATGTGATGATTAGGTATATTTTTTGGTTTCCAGAAGAAAGTTAAAATGTTGAGACCAATTTGGGCAAAACTTTTTTTTTTTTTTTCAGGCTTTGGGCTAAAGAGTCTCTGCTTAATATTCCTCTGACTGAACCTCCCACTGGTAGAATCTGAGCAAACCCTGGAATAACCAACTGCAGCCTCACATTTACACTTTATCTTCAGCCTCAGGTTCAGAGCTGGACCCAGAGCTGAGGAAATGTCTGATCCTCGTCTGGAGCTCAGGGACGTCATCTGCATAACCCCTGGTCTCATCCCAGTCCAGCTCTGGACCTGAGGGACGTCATGTGCATACCCGCTCGGGACTCTGCTCTCACACTCTGTAAAATCCTTTATTAAAGGAACAGGCCAGCGTTTTTCCATACTGAGATATGTTCTTACCTGAGCTGTGACGAGTTCTTTAGGACCTGTCTGATCTTCAGTCACGTAAACACAGCGCAGACGGCGTTAGCATTTAGCCTCTCCCTCTCTCCTCTATAGCTCCAAAACAGGTCAAGATAGAAGCTACCAAGCTCTTCCACGTTTTCCCTATTTAAATATGGTTACGTGAAGTGTTCCACTACAAAGTATAATTACACACAATTACACAATGTGGATTTTCTAAGCGGATAAAAGGGGGAACTATATTGTAAGGCGTAATAATACCAGGAGTAGTTTGGCATCCGCACAGTAAAGTGAAGATTACTGCGCGGATTTCGAACTACTCCTGGTATTATTACGCCCAAGGGGAAGATCAGACAGGTCCTAAAGAACTCGTCTAAGCTCAGGTAAGAACATATCTCAGTATGGAAAAACACTGGCCTGTTCCTTTAAAGCCTGTCTTGGTTTGCGCTGATGCCCCCCACAGGCTGCTCCAGAACTGCAGCTCATCTGGGGATTCCCAACCCGAGGTACAGGGACCCACAAGCACTTTCTCTGCTCTGGATCGAACATAAACTCGTTTCTGATGCTGAAATAAAACGACCAAGGAGTTTATTATTATTGTTTCATATCGATCTGTGATTTTTTTCCTGGAGCTGAACCATGTGACTTTGACAAACTCAGAGTTTGAGGATCATCAGGGCAAGCCAGGTCCAACTGACTGGAAACACCTGCAGGTGGAGGAGCCTCAAAAGAAGTTTTATGTTAGGTTTATGTTAGGGTTATGCTAGTTTTATGTTAGGTTTATGTTAGGGTTATGCTAGTTTTATGTTAGGTTTATGTTAGGGTTATGCTAGTTTTATGTTAGGTTTATGTTAGGGTTATGCTAGTTTTATGTTAGGTTTTTGTTAGGGTTATGCTAGTTTTATGCTAGGGTTATATTAGGGTTATGCTAGTTTTATGTTAGTTTTATGTTATGTTTATGTTATGTTTATGTTATGCTTATGTTAGGTTTATGTTAGGTTTATGTTGGGGTTATGTTAGGGTTTTGTTGGGGTTTTGTTAGGTTTATGTTAGGTTTATGTTGGGGTTATGTTAAGGTTAGAGTTTTGGTTCTTTAGTCTTCACATATTTCTGTATTTCTCCTGTATTTACCGAGGAACCGGCCGCGTTTCTCGCTCCGTTTGTCGAACACGCTTTTAAAGGCGGCGCTCGGCCTTCTGGGAAACGCGGTCCGCTCTGCAGCAGCCGCTCGGCCTTCTGGGAAACGCGGTACAAGCCTCTGCACTAAGTGTTCTTTCTGCTTCGATAAACGAAGAGTTCGGTTCAAATCTCTCAGACACGAACTCGAGACGCTTCAGCGGTTTGTCCCACAGAGAGGTCAGAGGTCACGGGGGTTTGTGTCCTTGGGCAATGCACTCCACCGTGTGCAGGACTGATCCCAGCTCTGCTCATTCACTGATATAACGAGAAAGAAAGTCATCGTAGAGACAGTTTGTTTTTGCTGAAATCAGTGTTTCCCAAACGGGGGTACGGGGGCACCTGGGGCACTCGGAACTACTTCAGATTGAAGGAGAAACTGAACAGTATTTTGAAAAGAAAAAACATATTTTTGCTGTGGAACGTACTGGTTTGGGAGTGTTTTACTTTCTTTTCAACACAACAGTGTCTTTTCACTGTCGAATAGTAGGGATGGGCGCAAAGTATCAAAACTAATTTGCATATGTAAAAGAAGGCGGGGCAGCAATTATCAACACAAGAGGATGATTTATTTATTTGTTCTGAGCCAAAACAGTCACAACAGCAAAGGATTGAACTGAGCCAGGCTGATCACTCTGGTTTAGATTCTGTTTGTCATTTAAGTATTCATTTAACATGTTGTTTATGTATTTAATTTCACATTAGTGTTGTTTAATTAACCATTTAAAGTAATATAATTTTAATGGACCAGTTAATTAAATAAAATAACCAGTTTTAGAGATGTATATTGATTGAAATACATTCACCCATATGAAATGACCAGTATCGGTATCGACAAAAATGACCCCAAAAGTATCGGTATCGTATTGATTCCAAAAAACGTGGTATCGCCCGTCCCTATCGAATAGTCATTTAAAGTAGGGCCTAAAGCTGCGATATGTGATACGGCTGTGAAATATCAGGATAATGATATTATTACGATATTTCACTGACACATTTCATCACATGTTTCCATCTCATTAAACACGAATCATCAGTAACTCATTTTTCATTGAATTGTGTCAAAACAAAAAAACACGACTTCAGCTCAACAACAAGACGACTCTGATCTAAACCAGTGAATGTGTCACATTTATCAGTTCAGTTCATTGTTTGTTTTTGAGTTTGTGGATCTCAGTCAGATTAGACTTGATTTATTATGGCTTCGATATATTTTAAGTGACTGATTTCTAAATAAACAGCAGCGGCTCTTGAGGTTAGGGGTGCTTATTATTATTATTATTATTATTATTATTATTATTATTATTATTATTATTATTGTTATTATTATCATTATTATTATTATTATTATTATTATTATTATTATTATTATTATTATTATCATTATCATTATTATTATTATTAATATTATTATTATTAATATTATTATTATTATTATTATTATTATTATTATAATATTGATTCTGATGTTTTTGTTTTTTCTTTATTTGAACTAAAATGTCACTCTTTCACACAGTATAACCTGGATGTCAGTGGAGGAGGTGCAGCTTCAGCAGGATCTCAGGTTCGTTGGTCTCTCTGAGCTCCTCATGGAGGCGCCTCGTGGAGGCGCCGCGGTGAGACGACCGGGGAGACTGAGGAGGAGGCAGTGGCGCTGATGTCGCTGCCGTTCGGAGCGGGGGTGGGTGATCTGGTGGAGGACGTGAGTGTCGGGGGGGCCTGTAGCCGCCTCGTCCCTCACGGACCCCACGTGCCTGTTTCTCCCCCATGGCCCGGGAGAGGTGGCCCTGGGAGAGGTGGCCCTGGGAGAGGTGGCCCTGGGAGCGTTCGGGCGCTCGCTCTCGCTGTTTCCCAGAGCCGCACTCACGTCCCTCCGCCTCTCCTCTCTCCGCCCCCTCCAGCACTATATATGTGTGATGTTTTATCTTTGTACAATGTGTTTTAATGTGTCGACTAGTTCTCAGAATTGCAAAACGAATTTACCCACGGGTACAAATAAATTAACCTAACCTAGCACTGACTTCTGTTTACCAAAATAAGCACAACTAGAGTAGTTATTAAGCGTTTTATTTTTAATTTTATAAAAAACGTATTTCTTTTTAAATGAGCCGTTCCTCTCTGAGCCCGTTCATATCGTTCCCTGTAAAGGCTCAGTTTGTCTATATATATATATATACAGTATATATATATATATGTGTGTGTGTGTTTGATAAATCCAGTAACAACAACCCTAACCCTGCAAAGTGAGGTCCAAATGTTTCCCTTTATTCTCAAACCTCGTCTCCACTTCCAGACGCCGTTATGAGACACGTCAGTCAGACATTTCCTCTTTTTCTTATTTCCAAAGAAACAAGCTTTTTTTTCACACAGTTTCATATTTTTTCACTTTTCCTCCACATTTTTTCACAAATTGTTTCACACATTTTCTCTCATCTCTTTTTCAGAACAAATGTTTTTCCTCCTTGGTTTTGCTCGGCTCGTGTGGCTCGTGTGGCTCGTGTGGCTCGTGTGGCTCGTGTGGCTCGTGCTGAGACGACGCTGCAGAGACTCACTTTAACCGAGTCCAACATTCCGCATTTGGATCGTTTTGAAATGTGGGGGGAGAGAAAGAAACAATGTGGAAAAGGGACCCCTTCAGGAACAGTGGGTGAGAACGGTTTATTTTCCCACAGGACGACGCTGCCCTCTGCTGGACAGACACAGGAAGTGATCTGTATCTGCTATTTTATCCATCCTTAAGTCAAGTCTAGGCATTTATATGATACTAGCTGAGACCCGGGCCTCGCTAGTCTCCACATGTGATATTCTGAGATTATGAGTTTTACAAAGAAATGTCCAGTATAGTCCCTATAACCCGTCACTCAGTGCAGCTGTAGACCCGCACGAAGGAGACCAGTGGTTCCCAACCCATTCCAAAAACTATGGCCACTACAAATGTATAAAAGAATGAAAGCTCAAAATAATGTCAAACAAACTGCAGTGGAGTGTTTGATGCGCCCGGACTCCTTTGTTATATTTGATGATTGTTACTCATGACCTTTGACCAGACAAAGCTCTGAGCCTCTACAATAGAACCACTGTAGTGACTGTGTAGTGCAGGGGTGTCCAAAGTGCGGCCCGGGGGCGAAATGCGTCCCTCAGACCAATTTTTGGTGGCCCTCTGCCTTTTTTCTGAATCGGGACACATCATCAGAGATAGTCCTTTTTATTTGAAATGTAATAATTCTACACAATTCTAACCAAACAACTAACCTTGTACTGTGAGACAGAGCTACATGAAGGTTTTGAGCATGAATAAAGGTGTGGGAGCAAATTTAAACCTCTGCTAGTCAAAGGTTTTGCGGCACTAACCACCGATCCATGGCCCTTCAAAAGTTTGGACACCCCTGGTGTAGTGTATTGCCAAGTTTCTCCTGCATTGTGCATAAAGGAGTGAGCCCGGTGTCCAGAGCACCAGCAGAATGAGCCACTACAAAATGTTCGCTAAAATCAGGTTGGAGTCTGTGCTCTCGTAGCCAAACGCGCTTTTCTCCGTGACATTATCGTTAGGTAAGAAAAAAGAGCAGGTGTGTCCAGAGTAGTGTCCAGTGCAAACATGACATCTGTTTGTTTTCAGCCCTGACCTTTTTTATTTTTTATTATTATTAGATTTTTTTTTTTTAAGCTGTTTTATAAATTAGGCACTACATTACAGAGGTTGAGCTCTTCCTGACACTATGACGTAAAAAACGTCAGAGTGTCACAGGTCAGTGGTTCACCAGCAGGGGGCGCAAGCAGCTGCTCAGAGCAGGATTCAGGAGGATTACTGAGAACTGCATGAATGAAGCCAAAAAGCACTCTGGGGTGTTTTTGATAAAGAAACAGGAAAACAACATGGCTAAAGCTGATATGATGATATAGGACCTTTAAAGGTTTAGAAAATAAAGCCTCTGTTCTGTTGTTCTGGTTTCCTTTTGTCCCGGTGTCGTTCTCTGATGTTTGCAGACCTGACATGAATATTAGATCAATATTTAACCCTCAATCACATCATTAAAAGTTACTTTGTGGAGCTAAAAAATAATAAAGGACTGATTTTTGTTTTGAAACTTTGTTTTTATCTTGAAGGTTTGACTCTGCTCTTTTCATACATATAAAAATAATATTACTTTTAATGTAACCAATGTATGTAACAAAATGGAAAACCTGAAAGTGAGAATAAAGCGTTTTTATTCCTTTGAGCTTTTCTGTGCCTTGTCTAATAACTGTTTAATAACTGTTTAATAACTGTTTAATAACTGTTTAATAACTGTTTAATAACTGTTTAATAACTGTTTAATAACGTTTTTAATGATGCCTGTATTCATTGATGTATTTTTACACAAAGAGCTCAAATAAATGAAAAAATTAAATGAATGAAGAAAAGTATGGAAGCGACGAGGAAAGGTTTTGGAAAAGTCCCTCCAGCATGTGTGTGGCTCCTGGTCTTTCCCTCATTCATTCACACTGACATGTTTGGTATCCACGTGTAGCACAAAAGGCTGCACTTTACAGACTCCGACACCTCTTCACAATAAAAGCCTGGACCCAGATGAAACCCTTTCACAATAAAAGCCTGACGCAGATGAAACCCTTTCACAATAAAAGCCTGACGCAGATGAAACCCTTTCAGAATAAAAGCCTGACGCAGATTGCAGACTCTTTATTTCATTTTTACAGAAAGAATAGAATATTTGTTATTTTATTTTGACACAAATAAAAAGCTGCACAGTTCGAGTTCAGCACCGAAACAGACTTGGTCAGTAAACATCCAGGAGGAGGAGGCGAGGAGGTCGAGGAGGAGGCGAGGAGGTCGAGGAGGAGGCCAGGAGGTCGAGGAGGTCGAGGAGGAGGCGAGGAGGTCGAGGAGGAGGCGAGGAGGTCGAGGAGGAGGCGAGGAGGTCGAGGAGGAGGCGAGGAGGTCGAGGAGGAGGCGAGGAGGTCGAGGAGGAGGCGAGGAGGTCGAGGAGGAGGCGAGGAGGTCGAGGAGGAGGCCAGGAGGTCGAGGAGGAGGCGAGGAGGTCGAGGAGGAGGCCAGGAGGTCGAGGAGGAGGCCAGGAGGTCGAGGAGGAGACCAGGAGGTCGAGGAGGAGACCAGGAGGTCGAGGAGGAGACCAGGAGGTCGAGGAGGAGGCCAGGAGGTCGAGGAGGAGGCCAGGAGGTCGAGGAGGAGACCAGGAGGTCGAGGAGGAGGCGAGGAGGTCGAGGAGGAGACCAGGAGGTCGAGGAGGAGGCCAGGAGGTCGAGGAGATCGAGGAGAGGATGGATATGAAGGTAAAGAAGTCCATGAAGTCCGTAAACTGTGGGTCTGAGCCACCGTTAGGACCAGAGGATGAAGGCCAGAGAGAAGAACAGGAACAGGAAGAGGAACTGCCACAATAAGAGCTCAGGTTAGTGTCTGTAAAGTCTGAACCCGCCAAAGTAAAGCTCACCTTCTCCTCCAGCTCCTTGATCTGTCGTTTCTGTGCTTCGATCACCTCCTCCAGGTCTTTGCTCCTCTGAAACAAACGCTTCATTAAAACCACACCATGAACACGATAAGATGTAAGTATACATGTCTATAAGTATATATCAAGTACCGAGTATATGGTGTAAGTATACATGTACCGTAAATGCTCTAATAGAGGCCGGGGTCTTTATTTACTCCAGGGCATCAGGACCAGGCCTTTATTGGAACCAGGCCACAGTTAGAGACAGGCCTTTATTTCTATTTGAGCAAAACGGACGACCAGGAAAACATTTCAAACCCTCTCCCAGCGGCTGGAACATTGACGCCTTTTATTTTGTCGGGACAACAGGAAGTGTTTCGTTGCTGTTAGCGGAGCTTTGACATCAGTGTCACTGCAGGTTTCTGTTTCGTTTTTACCGCAGACCGGATTATTTGTTGTTATCTTGTGTAAAAGGCGAGTTTAGACGGAGCGTTTGTGTTTGTGATCGATCATGAGACTGACCCGAGAGAAGACGAGACGCTCGCGCTGATGGGAGGAGTTATTTTGAGGCGTGGGACTGACCTGCACACGGAGCAGCTGGACGTGCTTTGAAGACGCCATGGAGACTTTATTAAAACCCTTTATTAAAGTCCTGTTTCCAAATATGGTCACAGGAGGTTTGAAAAGTGTCTAAATCTGTGTCAAAGTTACGCTGGGATCAGCTCCTCCTCAGCCCCTGCCCCCTCGGCCCGGGTTCAGTTTGTTACTTCCTGCACATGAGTGTCATTTACACCAGTATGAGACAAACTCCTAACATGGGGAACATTTCTACTGCTATAGTTTCTAATAAAAGCCCCGGCCTGTTTTAGAGACCGACTTTAATTTGCCTCCGGCCGCTAATGGAATACAGGCCAGTATTAGAGAATTTAGGGTATATAAGTATGTATAAAGTAAATGGTAAATGGTCTCAACTTAAGTACCTGTTGTGCTAGGTGGAGCAGCTCCATCCGCTCCCTCAGGATTTATATGTTTGTTTATGTGTATATGAGTATATGGTGTAAGTATACATGTATATAAGTATATGGTGTGAGTACACATGTATATAAGTATATATAAAGTACCTGTTGTGCTAGGTGAAGCAGCTCCATCCGCTCCCTCAGGATTTATATGTTTGTTTATGTGCATATGAGTATATGATGTAAGTATACATGTATATAAGTATATGATGTGAGTATAGATGTATATAAGTATATGTAAAGTACCTGTTGTGCTAGGTGAAGCAGCTCCATCCGCTCCCTCAGGATTTATATGTTTGTTTGTACATGTGTAGATGTTTGTTTATGTGTATATGAGTATATGATGTAAGTATACATGTATATGAGTATATGGTGTGAGTATATACATGTATATAAGTATATGATGTAAGTATACATGTATATAAGTATGTATAAAGTACCTGTTGTGCTAGGTGGAGCAGCTCCATCCGCTCCCTCAGGATGTGTATGTTTGTTTGTACATGTGTAGATGTTTGTTTATGTGTATATGAGTATATGATGTGAGTATACATGTATATAAGTATATGGTGTAAGTATACATGTATGTAAGTATATGATGTAAGTATACATGTATATAAGTATATGGTGTAAGTATACATGTATATAAGTATATGATGTAAGTACATATGTATATAAGTATGTATAAAGTACCTGTTGTGCTAGGTGGAGCAGCTCCATCCGCTCCCTCAGGATTTATATGTTTGTTTGTACATGTGTAGATGTTTGTTTATGTGTATATAAGTATATGATGTGACTATATACATGTATATGAGTATATGATGTAAGTATACATGTATATAAGTATATGGTGTGAGTATACATGTACATAAGTATGTATAAAGTACCTGTTGTGCTAGGTGAAGCAGCTCCATCCGCTCCCTCAGGATTTGTGAGTCTCGTTCTCGGAGCTCACACATCACGCTGCGTTTCCATTGGTCCACGGCTCGACTAAGCTCCGCCCTCTGCTCCTCCGTCAGCCTATCGGCTCGCAGCTCCTGCTTCAGGGACGACTGCTCCTCGAGACGCAAGGCCTCGTACAACATGGCCTCCAGTTCAAGAATACGCTGAAAGTATATCAAAATATACGAATATAAGTACTACAGTAACACCGAGGACACAGAGGCTTCGTACAACATGGCCTCCAGTTCAAGAATACGCTGAAAGTATACGAATATAAGTACTACAGTAACACCGAGGACACAGAGGCTTCGTACAACATGGCCTCCAGTTCAAGAATACGCTGAAAATATATCAAAATATACGAATACAAGTACTACAGTAACACCGAGGACACAGAGGCTTCGTACAACATGGCCTCCAGTTCAAGAATACGCTGAAAATATATCAAAATATATCAATATAAGTACTACAGTAACACGAGATACAACATGGCCTCCAGCCCTAATATACGCTACAAATATATCAAAATACATCAATACAAGTACTACAGTAACACCCAGGACACAGAGGCTTTGTACAACATTCTACACATGTTACAAGTATAAGTATATGAAGTAAACATCGTGTTGACAGAAAGCCGGGAGTTGAACCTGAGACCGTGTGGTCAGTACCTTATGGGCCTGGTCCATGGACTGTTTCCTGAAGTCCAGCTCCTCGTCCAGATACCCCTTAAGCTTCGAGAACTGCTCCTGAAACACAAGTACTACAGGAGTGAGGTGGGATGGACCCGCATGCCTGCAGGCTCGCAGGGTCTCGGGTTCGCGGCCTGTGTTTCGTATTGTATGTCCAGGGTCCTGCAGCACCTTCTCCCTGCTCTCGTCTGCTGCTCCTGGACCTTTGGACGCTCGGCCTTTACCGTCCAGGAGCTGAACTCTGGACCTTCTCATCTCTGGAGCTGAAACAGGTCTGTGATCTGGAGACTTTTAAGAATGAACTAAAGCGTGTTTTAAAAAGAGACTCAGATGCCATTCCTTTGTGCCAGGTCAGAATGATCGTTACTGTGAATGTATTTTCTGTGCGTTTGAAAAGCTCTTCTCGGGACTTTGCAGATCAGCAAAGGCTCAGATGTTGTCGTGCGGTTCATTGTTCACATGTTGTAGATCATCTCACCTGTTCAACTTGAATCAAGATCTCAAGTACAATTGAGATTGTTTTAAGAAACAAAATATATCCTTTGTAAATCCCTTGTCTTTTCCTGGTCCTAAAAGACCTGAGCCTTAGAACCTTAGAACCTTAGAACCTTAGAACCTTAGAACCTTAGAACCTTAGAACCTTAGAACCTTAGAACCTTAGAATGGCTAAAGTTATTGTTCCAGTTCTTCTGGAAGGCGTAAGAGCAACTTTATTTAACACGAAACATCACCTGCTACACTACTCAGTACTACTGTAGTATCTGTAATATCTGTAATATCTGTAGTATCTGTAATATCTGTAATATCTGTAATATCTGTAATATCTGTAATATCTGTAATATCTGTAGTATCTGTAGTATCTGTAATATCTGTAATATCTGTAATATCTGTAGTATCTGTAATATCTGTAGTATCTGTAATATCTGTAATATCTGTAATATCTGTAATATCTGTAGTATCTGTAGTATCTGTAGTATCTGTAGTATCTGTAATATCTGTAATATCTGTAGTATCTGTAGTATCTGTAATATCTGTAATATCTGTAATATCTGTAATATCTGTAATATCTGTAGTATCTGTAGTATCTGTAGTATCTGTAATATCTGTAGTATCTGTAGTATCTGTAGTATCTGTAGTATCTGTAATATCTGTAGTATCTGTAGTATCTGTAGTATCTGTAATATCTGTAGTATCTGTAGTACCTGTAGTATCTGTAGTACCTGTAGTATCTGTAGTATCTGTAGTATCTGTAGTAGTAGTAGTATCTGTAATATCTGTAATATCTGTAATATCTGTAGTATCTGTAGTATCTGTAGTATCTGTAATATCTGTAATATCTGTAGTATCTGTAGTATCTGTAGTATCTGTAATATCTGTAATATCTGTAGTATCTGTAGTATCTGTAGTATCTGTAGTATCTGTAATATCTGTAGTATCTGTAATATCTGTAGTATCTGTAGTATCTGTAGTATCTGTAGTATCTGTAATATCTGTAGTATCTGTAGTATCTGTAGTATCTGTAATATCTGTAGTATCTGTAGTATCTGTAGTATCTGTAGTATCTGTAGTATCTGTAATATCTGTAATATCTGTAGTATCTGTAGTATCTGTAGTATCTGTAGTATCTGTAGTATCTGTAGTATCTGTAGTACCTGTAGTATCTGTAGTACCTGTAGTATCTGTAGTATCTGTAGTATCTGTAGTAGTAGTAGTATCTGTAATATCTGTAATATCTGTAATATCTGTAGTATCTGTAGTATCTGTAGTATCTGTAATATCTGTAATATCTGTAGTATCTGTAGTATCTGTAGTATCTGTAGTATCTGTAGTATCTGTAGTATCTGTAATATCTGTAGTATCTGCTGTGAGTGAAGTACCTTCTCGGTCTGAATGTCGAGCCTGGTTTGGTTCAGAGAAGAACGAGTCACTTCGATCGACTCGAGCCACTGAAACACAAACACAGAGGAGAGAGGAGAGTAACTGCTGCAGAACATCCAGGACACACACATAAAACACATCCAGGACATACATATCATATAAAACACACAACCATCCAGGACACACATATCATATAAAACACATCCAGGACACACATATTATATAAAACACACCCAGGACACACATCATATAAAACACATCCAGGACACACATATCATATAAAACACACAACCATCCAGGACACACATCATATAAAACACACCCAGGACACACATTATATAAAACACACCCAGGACACACATCATATAAAACACACCCAGGACACACATCATATAAAACACACCCAGGACACACATTATATAAAACACACCCAGGACACACATTATATAAAACACACCCAGGACACACATCATATAAAACACACCCAGGACACACATTATATAAAACACACCCAGGACACACATCATATAAAACACACCCAGGACACACATTATATAAAACACACCCAGGACACACATTATATAAAACACACCCAGGACACACATTATATAAAACACACCCAGGACACACATCATATAAAACACACCCAGGACACACATTATATAAAACACACCCAGGACACACATTATATAAAACACACCCAGGACACACATCATATAAAACACACCCAGGACACACATTATATAAAACACACCCAGGACACACATTATATAAAACACACCCAGGACACACATTATATAAAACACACCCAGGACACACACATAAAACACACCCAGGACACACATTATATAAAACACACCCAGGACACACATTATATAAAACACACCCAGGACACACACATAAAACACACCCAGGACACACATTATATAAAACACACCCAGGACACACATTATATAAAACACACCCAGGACACACACATAAAACACACCCAGGACACACATCATATAAAACACACCCAGGACACACATTATATAAAACACACCCAGGACACACATTATATAAAACACACCCAGGACACACACATAAAACACACCCAGGACACACATTATATAAAACACACCCAGGACACACATTATATAAAACACACCCAGGACACACATCATATAAAACACACCCAGGACACACATCATATAAAACACACCCAGGACACACATCATATAAAACACACCCAGGACACACATCACATAAAACACACAACCATCCAGGACACATTATATAAAACACACACCTTCTCGGCCAGAGTGAGCACCGTCCGAGCCTGGATCACCACCACCTGCTCCTCGTTAGACAGAGTCTGGAGGAAAACCAGAGTCAGAATCATAACACACACAGATACTGAAGCTAAAGGCCGGTCTGCGACACACACACACATACACACACACACACACACACACACACACACACACACACACACACACACACAGCGTCCGTAGCGTAGTAAAGGAACATACACTTACGGCGTTATCTCCCAGAATGTCCAGCTTCTTCATCAGCTCCGAGATCTCGATGTCCTGGAGAAACAAGTCACTTTTTACCTTCTCCATCATCAACACGACCTGGAGACTTTAGAGACTAACAATCACAACCAGGACATGAGCCTGGATCAGCGCCCCCTAGTGCTGAATGAACAGGCTGTCCTTTCACCGGGACATGAGCCTGGATCAGCGCCCCCTAGTGCTGAATGAACAGGCTGTCTCTAATCCTTTCACCGGGACATGAGCCTGGATCAGCGCCCCCTAGTGCTGAATGAACAGGCTGTCTCTAATCCTTTCACCGGGACATGAGCCTGGATCAGCGCCCCCTAGTGCTGAATGAACAGGCTGTCTCTAATCCTTTCACCGGGACATGAGCCTGGATCAGCGCCCCCTAGTGCTGAATGAACAGGCTGTCTATAATCCTTTCACCGGGACATGAGCCTGGATCAGCGCCCCCTAGTGCTGAATGAACAGGCTGTCTATAATCCTTTCACCGGGACATGAGCCTGGATCAGCGCCCCCTAGTGCTGAATGAACAGGCTGTCTCTAATCCTTTCACCGGGACATGAGCCTGGATCAGCGCCCCCTAGTGCTGAATGAACAGGCTGTCTCTAATCCTTTCACCAGGACATGAGCCTGGATCAGCGCCCCCTAGTGCTGAATGAACAGGCTGTCTATAATCCTTTCACCAGGACATGAGCCTGGATCAGCGCCCCCTAGTGCTGAATGAACAGGCTGTCACCAGGACATGAGCCTGGATCAGCGCCCCCTAGTGCTGAATGAACAGGCTGTCTATAATCCTTTCACCGGGACATTATCACTAAGGGCGGCACGGTGGCGCAGCGGTTAGCGCCTCCGCTTCACAGCTAGAAGGTCCCGGGTTCGCCTCCCACCAGGACGGGGCCTTTCTGTGTGGAGTTTGCATGTTCTCCCCGTGTCTGCGTAGGTTTCCTCCGGGTACTCCGGTTTCCCCACCACTAAAAACATGTACAATAGGTGAATCCTCCAGCCAGGTGATTCTGACCACCAGCCTGGCTCCACATCATGGAGACGGGTCCCCGGGCCCCACATCATGGAGACGGGTCCCCGGGCTCCACATCATGGAGACGGGTCCCCGGGCTCCACATCATGGAGACGGGTCCCCGGGCTCCACATCATGGAGACGGGTCCCCGGGCTCCACATCATGGAGACGGGTCCCCGGGCTCCACATCATGGAGACGGGTCCCCGGGCTCCACATCATGGAGGCGGGTCCCCGGGCTCCACATCATGGAGGCGGGTCCCCGGGCTCCACATCATGGAGACGGGTCCCCGGGCTCCACATCACGGAGACGGGTCCCCGGGCTCCACATCATGGAGACGGGTCCCCGGGCTCCACATCATGGAGACGGGTCCCCGGGCTCCACATCATGGAGACGGGTCCCCGGGCGTGGGGACCACTGCTTACGGGTCGCCCCAGCGGCATCGAAGGATGGGTGAAATGCAGAGGACACATTTCCCTACGGGGACAATAAAGTATAAAAACAAACAAAGAAAATATGACGCCTTTAACATCAGCTCCACATTGTTTTGTGTTTTATCCACGAGGAATCAGAAAGTCCTTGTGTTTCCGTCTGAGGAGCAGAATTAAACCCAGACTTTTGGAGCAAAGAGAGAACGATGACTTTGGTGAAGTATTATTACAAAAGTAAATATATGACTTTTTCAGTAAGTAAGTACATAATATGTGAATACATTAGTCATTACAATAGATCTGCAGTTAATGACACAGAGAATGGGGGAAATAAAGGAAAAGCTCTGTGACATTAATAATTTCAGATTATATTTTGCCTAAGATATTTTTAACAATAATAAGTGACACAAACTTATTACATTTTTAAAGCTGTAACGTCTACTATAGAATATTACGACAAACACTGGTCTTTTGTTGCCAGTGTTTCACTCATGAGGCGCTGTGAACCTCTGAACCTCTTAAGTCTGATGAAGTGACTCACAGACACGCCCTCGGCCTGGCAGTAGATCTGCAGAGCACTGAGGCCTTCTGGGAAATGCAGCTGTTGGAAGGTGAGTCCTGGAGATCGCCGCTCTCTCTCCTGAGACAAACACACGTGATTAACTTTACTGTGGGCGGGGTCAGCGGGGTCAGCGGGGTCAGGGGTCAGTGGGGTCAGCGGGGTCAGCGGGGTCAGCGGGTCAGCGGGGTCAGCGGGGTCACCGGGGTCAGCGGGGTCAGCGGGGTCAGCGGGGTCAGGGGTCAGACTGACCTCCAGCTCCAGGATCCTGAACTCCAGAAGCTCGTTCTGGTCCCTCACGTCCTGGACCTCGTTCCTCAGACGCAGCTCGCAGCATTCGCTCTCGTGCAGCTGCAACAAAACACAACTTTAGAACAAAATACTGTAACTGTCACCAAATCAAAAACACATAATACTCTTAGCCAAAAGTCTCAGTATCCTCTCTGTCTGAGGACTACAGCTCCCAGCATCCTCTCTGTCTGAGGACTACAGCTCCCAGCATCCTCTCTGTCTGAGGACTGAGGACTACAGCTCCCAGCATCCTCTCTGTCTGAGGACTACAGCTCCCAGCATCCTCTCTGTCTGAGGACTACAGCTCCCAGCATCCTCTTTGTCAGAGGACTACAGCTCCCAGCATCCTCTCTGTCTGAGGACTACAGCTCCCAGCATCCTCTCTGTCAGAGGACTACAGCTCCCAGCATCCTCTCTGTCAGAGGACTACAGTCTGTGTATTCACCTTGTTCCGCCCCGCCCACTTCAGCCTCTGTTTGTCTCGGCGCCTCGTTGTCCAGACTCCGGTCGAGGCGAAGTCTGTTCATTTTAACGAGAACGAGGGAAAATATTCTCGGCTCAAACCTGATGTTTAGTCGATTGATTTGTGTAAAATGTTCGTTTGCACCGACACGTCGACTCTGCAGCGTTTCTCTGTCGGCCTGAAAACTGCTTTGTTTTCCTGTAGTGACTGATTTATCTGGTCTCCAGCCCCAGGTTCACACAGAGGAGAAAAGGGGCGGGACCAACGCGAGCCTCCGGAATGAGGAGAACATTTCAGACCTTCTGCTCCTTCCAAAGCTTTAACTCATGGACCTCATGAACCTCATGGACCTCATGGAACTCATGAACCTCATGAACCTCATGGACCTCATGAACCTCATGGACCTCATGAACATCATGGACCTCATGAACCTCATGAACCTCATGAACCTCATGGACCTCATGGACCTCATGAACATCATGGACCTCATGAACCTCATGGACCTCATGAACCTCATGGACCTCATGAACCTCATGAACCTCATGCACCTCATGAACCTCATGGACCTCATGGACCTCATGGACCTCATGGACCTCATGAACCTCATGAACCTCATGCACCTCATGGACCTCATGAACATCATGAACCTCATGAACCTCATGGACCTCATGAACCTCATGAACCTCATGAACCTCATGAACCTCATGAACCTCATGAACCTCATGCACCTCATGAACCTCATGGACCTCATGGACCTCATGAACATCATGAACCTCATGAACCTCATGGACCTCATGAACCTCATGAACCTCATGCACCTCATGAACCTCATGGACCTCATGGACCTCATGAACCTCATGAACCTCATGGACCTCATGGACCTCATGAACCTCATGGACCTCATGGACCTCATGAACCTCATGGACCTCATGGACCTCATGGACCTCATGGACCTCATGAACCTCATGGACCTCATGAACCTCATGGACCTCATGGACCTCATGGACCTCATGAACCTCATGGACCTCATGGACCTCATGGACCTCATGGACCTCATGGACCTCATGGACCTCATGAACCTCATGGACCTCATGGACCTCATGGACCTCATGGACCTCATGGACCTCATGGACCTCATGAACCTCATGGACCTCATGGACCTCATGGACCTCATGGACCTCATGGACCTCATGAACCTCATGAACCTCATGGACCTCATGGACCTCATGGACCTCATGAACCTCATGGACCTCATGGACCTCATGGACCTCATGGACCTCATGGACCTCATGGACCTCATGGACCTCATGGACCTCATGGACCTCATGGACCTCATGAACCTCATGAACCTCATGGACCTCATGGACCTCATGAACCTCATGGACCTCATGGACCTCATGAACATCATGGACCTCATGAACCTCATGGACCTCATGGACCTCATGGACCTCATGAACCTCATGAACCTCATGCACCTCATGAACCTCATGGACCTCATGGACCTCATGGACCTCATGGACCTCATGAACCTCATGAACCTCATGCACCTCATGAACCTCATGAACCTCATGAACCTCATGAACCTCATGAACCTCATGGACCTCATGGACCTCATGAACATCATGGACCTCATGAACCTCATGAACCTCATGAACCTCATGAACCTCATGGACCTCATGGACCTCATGAACATCATGGACCTCATGAACCTCATGAACCTCATGAACCTCATGAACCTCATGGACCTCATGAACATCATGGACCTCATGAACCTCATGAACCTCATGAACCTCATGAACCTCATGGACCTCATGAACATCATGGACCTCATGAACCTCATGAACCTCATGAACCTCATGGACCTCATGGACCTCATGAACCTCATGGACCTCATGGACCGCATGGACCTCATGGACCTCATGGACCTCATGGACCTCATGAACCTCATGGACCTCATGGACCTCATGGACCTCATGAACCTCATGAACCTCATGAACCTCATGAACCTCATGGACCTCATGAACCTCATGACTGTAACACAGACACATCACACACAACATGGAGTGTGAACCTCTGACCTTCTCCAGCAGCTCCTGGTTCCTCTGGAAGAGCGCCTGCTTCTCCTCCACCCACTTCAGGTCCTGCAGAGAACATTCACATATATAGACCAGCTGCTCCTCGCTCTGAGTGACCAAAGGGACAGGGCTTTGGTATGAACGTCCTCCACATCAGAGCTGACGTCTGACTAACACAAGTGTCCAAAGCTTCTAACTGTCCAGCTCAGATCCTGGAGCTGCTGCTGCTGCTGCTGCAGACGTGTGTTTATCTTTGTGCTGAACCTTTGTGTGAAACACTTGGGTCAAAAACTGTTGTTTGTAAATGTGCTACAGAAATACATTTGATTTGATTACAGACACACCAACCCCCGCTCTTTTACATACTGCAGACACATGTAGGCTCTCCTGTACGTTCTCCTGTATGTTCTCCTGTAGGTTCTCCTGTATGTTTCTCCTGTGTGTTTCTCCTGTATGTTTCTCCTGTATGTTCCTCTGTAGGTTCTCCTGTATGTTCTCCTGTATGTTCTCCTGTATGTTCTCCTGTATGTTTCTCCTGTATGTTTCTCCTGTATGTTTCTCCTGTATGTTTCTCCTGTATGTTTCTCCTGTATGTTCTCCTGTAGGTTCTCCTGTACGTTCTCCTGTATGTTCTCCTGTAGGTTCTCCTGTATGTTTCTCCTGTATGTTTCTCCTGTATGTTCTCCTGTATGTTTCTCCTGTATGTTTCTCCTGTATGTTCTCCAGTATGTTCTCCTGTAGTTTCTCCTGTATGTTTCTCCTGTAGGTTCTCCTGTACGTTCTCCTGTATGTTCTCCTGTAGGTTCTCCTGTATGTTCTCCTGTAGGCTCTCCTGTAGGTTCTCCTGTATGTTCTCCTGTAGGTTCTCCTGTATGTTTCTCCTGTATGTTTCTCCTGTATGTTCTCCTGTATGTTTCTCCTGTATGTTTCTCCTGTATGTTCTCCAGTATGTTCTCCTGTAGTTTCTCCTGTATGTTTCTCCTGTATGTTCTCCAGTATGTTCTCCTGTACGTTCTCCTGTAGGTTCTCTTGTAGGTTCTTACATGAACGTGAGTGTGCTCCTCACCTGTCCCTGTTGTCTGAGAGCTGACTCCAGATCCGTCACTTTGGTTTGGAATAAACTCAGCTCCACCAGCAGCTGCTCACGACTCTGCCACGACACATTCACACCATGAAGCTTAAAGACGTCAGTGAAACTTCTGCTGCAGATTATTCAAAATAAGAAAAGGTAAAGCTCAGAGCCAGGTTTAAATGTGTGAGAAATATTAGTCCCAAGGTTTGCCTGTAAAGTGTGGAGTCTGTAGGAGCAACTAAAGTGGAGATGTTGGTGATATAAGGACTGAAGATGTTTAGATCCTTAGATCGTCAGGTCTTTAGGTCTTTAGGACTTTAGGACTTAAGGTCTTTAGGACTTAAGGTCATTAGGTCTTTAGAACTTTAGGACTTAAGGTCTTTAGGTCTTTAGGTCTTTAGGACTTAAGGTCTTTAGGTCTTTAGGTCGTCAGGTCTTTAGGTCTTTAGGTTTTTAGGACTTTAGGTCTTTAGGACTTTAGGTCGTCAGGTCATTAGGTCTTTAGGTCTTTAGGTCTTTAGGACTTTAGGACTTTAGGTCTTTAGGTCTTTAGGTCTTTAGGTCTTTAGGTCTTTAGGTCTTTAGGACTTTAGGACTTTAGGTCTTTAGGTCTTTAGGTCTTTAGGTCTTTAGGTCTTTAGGTCTTTAGGACTTAAGGTCGTCAGGTCGTCAGGTCTTTAGGACTTTAGGTCTTTAGGACTTTAGGTCTTTAGGACTTTAGGTCTTTAGGACTTTAGGTCTTTAGGTCATTAGGTCTTTAGGTCTTTAGGACTTAAGGTCGTCAGGTCTTTAGGTCATTAGGTCTTTAGGTCTTTAGGACTTTAGGTCTTTAGGTCTTTAGGTCTTTAGGTCTTTAGGACTTAAGGTCGTCAGGTCTTTAGGTCTTTAGGTCTTTAGGTCGTCAGGTCTTTAGGTTTTTAGGACTTTAGGTCTTTAGGACTTTAGGTCGTCAGGTCATTAGGTCTTTAGGTCTTTAGGTCTTTAGGACTTTAGGACTTTAGGTCTTTAGGTCTTTAGGTCTTTAGGTCTTTAGGTCTTTAGGTCTTTAGGACTTTAGGACTTTAGGTCTTTAGGTCTTTAGGTCTTTAGGTCTTTAGGTCTTTAGGTCTTTAGGACTTAAGGTCGTCAGGTCGTCAGGTCTTTAGGACTTTAGGTCTTTAGGACTTTAGGTCTTTAGGACTTTAGGTCTTTAGGACTTTAGGTCTTTAGGTCATTAGGTCTTTAGGTCTTTAGGACTTAAGGTCGTCAGGTCTTTAGGTCTTTAGGACTTAAGGTCGTCAGGTCTTTAGGTCTTTAGGACTTAAGATCATCAGGTCTTTAGGACTTAAAAGGACTTAAGGCCGTTAGGTCTTTAGGACTTAAGGCCGTTAGGTCATTGGGACTTTTGGACAGGGGCCTCACCTTGAGCTCGGTGTCCGGGTCGTAGCGCCCCCCGCAGGTCTGGGACAGTAGTGCGTAGGCCCTCTGTAGAGCCTGATACTCCTGGTTCAACTGACGATACCTGAGCTCCGCCTCCTCACGCACCTGGACCAATCACAGCAGACAGGTGAGGGCGGGGTCAGACAGGTGAGGGCGGGGTCAGACAGCTGGGGCGGGGTCAGACACATAGGGGCGGGGCTACCTCTGAGTCCGGGTCCAGGTCGGGCGTCCTGTCGGTGTGAACTGAAGGAGTGGATCCGTCAGAGTCGAACGAAGCTTCTTCATCGTAACCGAAGAACGTCTCGATCACCTGGACACACAAATACCGACATTACTTTACCTAAATAACTCCATACCCGGCTTTCTTAGTGGAAACAAATGTCCTCATTTACTATATTATACACGCAGACATTTGTGAGTCAAAACACTGCGTTTGTTTCAAGTTTTCAAGCATTTCTGCAAAACTCACCTGAAAAGTGAGAAATGTGTCTTTAAACCTCAGCCTGGTGTTGTTGTGATGCTACAGTGATGTTCGTAAAGTGAAACATTTATTAACAATTATTTTCAATTAGTCGATAAGTAATGTTTTCAGTCCTTTATGTTTTTAAATGATGAATATACTTTTGAAATGTGATTAAACATGATCAGTTCATTTTTAATGTAATAATACTTTCATCACTAACATAAGATACAGGAGTGTGTTCGATATGACATTAGTCCATCGTAACAGAATCATCGCTTTGGTTAAAGCGTTAACTTTGACCCTAATGAGACGTCTAGACCGGGAGATAATGGACGACTGTGACCTGAGGCAAACACACAGACGATGTCACGTTAGTTATCATTAGTTATCATTAGTTATCATTAGTTATCATGAGTAATCACGAGAAATCACTAGTTATCATCAGTTTAGTTATATAGTGGTCATTAGTTATCATTAGTTTAGTTATATAGTGGTCATTAGTTATCGTTAGTTTAGTTATATAGTGGTCATTAGTTATCATCAGTTTAGTTATATAGTGGTCATTAGTCATCATTAGTTTAGTTATATAGTGGTTATTAGTCATCATTAGTTTAGTTATATAGTGGTCCTTAGTTATCATTAGTTTAGTTATATAGTGGTCATTAGTCATCATTAGTTTAGTTATATAGTGGTCATTAGTCATCATTAGTTTAGTTATATAGTGGTTATTAGTTATCATTAGTTTAGTTATATAGTGGTCATTAGTTATCATTAGTTTAGTTATATAGTGGTCATTAGTCATCATTAGTTTAGTTATATAGTGGTTATTAGTTATCATTAGTTTAGTTATATAGTGGTCATTAGTTATCATTAGTTTAGTTATATAGTGGTCATTAGTCATCATTAGTTTAGTTATATAGTGGTTATTAGTCATCATTAGTTTAGTTATATAGTGGTTATTAGTTATCATTAGTTTAGTTATATAGTGGTCCTTAGTTATCATTAGTTTAGTTATATAGTGGTCATTAGTTATCATTAGTTTAGTTATATAGTGGTCCTTAGTTATCATTAGTTTAGTTATATAGTGGTTATTAGTTATCATTAGTTTAGTTATATAGTGGTCCTTAGTTATCATTAGTTTAGTTATATAGTGGTTATTAGTTATCATTAGTTTAGTTATATAGTGGTCATTAGTTATCATTAGTTTAGTTATATAGTGGTCATTAGTCATCATTAGTTTAGTTATATAGTGGTTATTAGTCATCATTAGTTTAGTTATATAGTGGTCATTAGTCATCATTAGTTTAGTTATATAGTGGTCATTAGTTATCATTAGTTTAGTTATATAGTGGTCATTAGTTATCGTTAGTTTAGTTATATAGTGGTCATTAGTTATCGTTAGTTTAGTTATATAGTGGTCATTAGTCATCATTAGTTTAGTTATATAGTGGTCATTAGTCATCATTAGTTTAGTTATATAGTGGTCATTAGTCATCATTAGTTTAGTTATATAGTGGTCATTAGTCATCATTAGTTTAGTGATATAGTGGTCCTTAGTTATCATTAGTTTAGTTATATAGTGGTCATTAGTCATCATTAGTTTAGTGATATAGTGGTCCTTAGTTATCATTAGTTTAGTTATATAGTGGTCATTAGTCATCATTAGTTTAGTTATATAGTGGTCATTAGTCATCATTAGTTTAGTTATATAGTGGTCATTAGTCATCATTAGTTTAGTTATATAGTGGTCATTAGTCATCATTAGTTTAGTTATATAGTGGTCATTAGTCATCATTAGTTTAGTTATATAGTGGTCATTAGTCATCATTAGTTTAGTGATATAGTGGTCCTTAGTTATCATTAGTTTAGTTATATAGTGGTCATTAGTCATCATTAGTTTAGTTATATAGTGGTCATTAGTTATCATTAGTTTAGTTATATAGTGGTCCTTAGTTATCATTAGTTTAGTTATATAGTGGTCATTAGTTATCGTTAGTTTAGTTATATAGTGGTCATTAGTTATCGTTAGTTTAGTTATATAGTGGTCATTAGTTATCATTAGTTTAGTTATATAGTGGTCATTAGTTATCATTAGTTTAGTTATATAGTGGTCCTTAGTTATCATTAGTTTAGTTATATAGTGGTCATTAGTTATCGTTAGTTTAGTTATATAGTGGTCATTAGTCATCATTAGTTTAGTTATATAGTGGTCCTTAGTTATCATTAGTTTAGTTATATAGTGGTCATTAGTTATCGTTAGTTTAGTTATATAGTGGTCATTAGTTATCGTTAGTTTAGTTATATAGTGGTCATTAGTTATCATTAGTTTAGTTATATAGTGGTCATTAGTTATCGTTAGTTTAGTTATAGTGGTCCTTAGTTATCGTTAGTTTAGTTATATAGTGGTCCTTAGTTATCATTAGTTTAGTTATATAGTGGTCATTAGTTATCGTTAGTTTAGTTATATAGTGGTCATTAGTTATCGTTAGTTTAGTTATATAGTGGTCATTAGTCATCATTAGTTTAGTTATATAGTGGTCATTAGTTATCGTTAGTTTAGTCATATAGTGGTCATTAGTCATCATTAGTTTAGTGATATAGTGGTCATTAGTTATCATTAGTTTAGTTATATAGTGGTCATTAGTTATCATTAGTTTAGTTATATAGTGGTCCTTAGTTATCATTAGTTTAGTTTTATAGTGGTCATTAGTTATCGTTAGTTTAGTTATATAGTGGTCATTAGTTGTCATTAGTTTAGTTATATAGTGGTCCTTAGTTATCGTTAGTTTAGTTATATAGTGGTCATTAGTTATCATTAGTTTAGTTATATAGTGGTCATTAGTTATCATTAGTTTAGTTATATAGTGGTCATTAGTTGTCATTAGTTTAGTTATATAGTGGTCATTAGTTATCATTAGTTTAGTTTTATAGTGGTCATTAGTTATCGTTAGTTTAGTTATATAGTGGTCATTAGTTGTCATTAGTTTAGTTATATAGTGGTCACTAGTTATCATTAGTTTAGTTATATAGTGGTCATTAGTTGTCATTAGTTTAGTTTTATAGTGGTCATTAGTTGTCATTAGTTTAGTTATATAGTGGTCCTTAGTTATCATTAGTTTAGTTATATAGTGGTCACTAGTTATCATTAGTTTAGTTATATAGTGGTCATTAGTTGTCATTAGTTTAGTTATATAGTGGTCATTAGTTGTCATTAGTTTAGTTATATAGTGGTCCTTAGTTATCGTTAGTTTAGTTATATAGTGGTCATTAGTTATCGTTAGTTTAGTTATATAGTGGTCCTTAGTTATCATTAGTTTAGTTATATAGTGGTCATTAGTTATCATTAGTTTAGTTATATAGTGGTCATTAGTCATCATTAGTTTAGTTATATAGTGGTCATTAGTCATCGTTAGTTTAGTTATATAGTGGTCATTAGTTATCGTTAGTTTAGTTATATAGTGGTCCTTAGTTATCATTAGTTTAGTTATATAGTGGTCATTAGTCATCGTTAGTTTAGTTATATAGTGGTCATTAGTCATCGTTAGTTTAGTTATATAGTGGTCATTAGTCATCATTAGTTTAGTTATATAGTGGTCACTAGTTATCATTAGTTTAGTTATATAGTGGTCATTAGTCATCATTAGTTTAGTTATATAGTGGTCATTAGTTATCATTAGTTTAGTTATATAGCGGTCATTAGTTATCGTTAGTTTAGTTATATAGTGGTCATTAGTCATCATTAGTTTAGTTATATAGTGGTCACTAGTTATCATTAGTTTAGTTATATAGTGGTCACTAGTTATCATTAGTTTAGTTATATAGTGGTCATTAGTTATCATTAGTTTAGTTATATAGTGGTCACTAGTTATCATTAGTTTAGTTATATAGTGGTCACTAGTTATCATTAGTTTAGTTATATAGTGGTCATCAGTTATCGTTAGTCTAGTTATATAGCGATCATTAGTTATCATTAGTTTAGTTATATACTGGTCATTAGTTATCGTTAGTTTAGTTATATAGTGGTGATTAGTCATCATTAGTTTAGTTATATAGTGGTCATTAGTTATCATTAGTCTAGTTATATAGTGGTCATTAGTCATCATTAGTTTAGTTATATAGTGGTCATCAGTTATCGTTAGTTTAGTTATATAGTGGTCATTAGTTATCATTAGTCTAGTTATATACTGGTCATTAGTTATCATTAGTTTAGTTATATAGTGGTCATTAGTTATCATTAGTTTAGTTATATAGTGGTCATTAATTATCATTAGTTTAGTTATATAGTGGTCCTTAGTTATCATTAGTGTAGTTATATCCTGGTCCTTAGTGAGTGAGTGCTTCTGACCCGGCAGGCTCTGAAGGTTCTCCTCCGTTTCAGAGAGTCGTGGCGCCGGTGCCTCAGCAGAAGGTCTCTCTCCTGACGGTCAGAGATACAGAGGGTCATGTGACTGAGGGTCATGTGACTGAGGGTCATGTGACTGAGGGTCATGTGACTGAGGGTCATGTGACCGAACAAATATATCCATAAATATAATAAAGTCAGACTCACGATGACGCTCTTGACGTAGCCGGCCGTCTCCAGCGCCTGAAACACAGACGAGGTGAGTGTGGGCGGGGCTTGTCCCAGGTGAGTGTGGGCGGGGCTTGTTCCAGGTGAGTGTGGGCGGGTGTGCCAGGTGAGTGTGGGCGGGTGTGCCAGGTGAGTGTGGGCGGGTGTGCCAGGTGAGTGTGGGCAGGGCTTGTCCCAGGTGAGTGTGGGCGGGGCTTGTCCCAGGTGAGTGTGGGCGGGGCTTGTCCCAGGTGAGTGTGGGCGGGGCTTGTCCCAGGTGAGTGTGGGCGGGGCTTGTCCCAGGTGAGTGTGGGCGGGGCTTGTCCCAGGTGAGTGTGGGCGGGGCTTGTGCATACCTTGCTGAGATCGTCGATGATGTGCTGCTGCTCCATCACCTGCAGACGCAGAAACTCCACCTCTCGCTCGTCCACGCTGTAACCGTGGAAACCGGAGCAGTGCGAGCGATCCAGGTCATTCAGCGACGACGGCCTCCTCTATAACAAACACACCATCAGCTGAAGACCACACTCTGACACAACCTCCTCTATAACAAACACACCATCAGCTGAAGTCCACACTCTGACACAACGACCTCCTCTATAACAAACACACCATCAGCTGAAGACCACACTCTGACACAACGGCTCCTCTATAACAAACACACCATCAGCTGAAGACCACACTCTGACACAACCTCTATAACAAACACACCATCAGCTGAAGACCACACTCTGACACAACGGCTCCTCTATAACAAACACACCATCAGCTGAAGACCACACTCTGACACAACGGCTCCTCTATAACAAACACACCATCAGCTGAAGACCACACTCTGACACAACCTCTATAACAAACACACCATCAGCTGAAGACCACACTCTGACACAACGGCTCCTCTATAACAAACACACCATCAGCTGAAGACCACACTCTGACACAACGGCTCCTCTATAACAAACACACCATCAGCTGAAGACCACACTCTGACACAACCTCTATAACAAACACACCATCAGCTGAAGACCACACTCTGACACAACGGCTCCTCTATAACAAACACACCATCAGCTGAAGACCACACTCTGACACAACGGCTCCTCTATAACAAACACACCATCAGCTGAAGACCACACTCTGACACAACCTCTATAACAAACACACCATCAGCTGAAGACCACACTCTGACACAACGGCTCCTCTATAACAAACACACCATCAGCTGAAGTCCACACTCTGACACAACCTCCTCTATAACAAACACACCATCAGCTGAAGACCACACTCTGACACAACGGCCTCTATAACAAACACACCATCAGCTGAAGTCCACACTCTGACACAACGGCTCCTCTATAACAAACACACCATCAGCTGAAGACCACACTCTGACACAACCTCCTCTATAACAAACACACCATCAGCTGAAGACCACACTCTGACACAACCTCCTCTATAACAAACACACCATCAGCTGAAGACCACACTCTGACACAACCTCCTCTATAACAAACACACCATCAGCTGAAGTCCACACTCTGACACAACCTCTATAACAAACACACCATCAGCTGAAGTCCACACTCTGACACAACCTCTATAACAAACACACCATCAGCTGAAGACCACACTCTGACACAACGGCTCCTCTATAACAAACACACCATCAGCTGAAGACCACACTCTGACACAACCTCTATAACAAACACACCATCAGCTGAAGTCCACACTCTGACACAACCTCTATAACAAACACACCATCAGCTGAAGACCACACTCTGACACAACCTCTATAACAAACACACCATCAGCTGAAGACCACACTCTGACACAACCTCCTCTATAACAAACACACCATCAGCTGAAGTCCACACTCTGACACAACGACCTCCTCTATAACAAACACACCATCAGCTGAAGACCACACTCTGACACAACCTCTATAACAAACACACCATCAGCTGAAGTCCACACTCTGACACAACCTCTATAACAAACACACCATCAGCTGAAGACCACACTCTGACACAACGACCTCCTCTATAACAAACACACCATCAGCTGAAGACCACACTCTGACACAACCTCTATAACAAACACACCATCAGCTGAAGACCACACTCTGACACAACCTCCTCTATAACAAACACACCATCAGCTGAAGTCCACACTCTGACACAACCTCTATAACAAACACACCATCAGCTGAAGACCACACTCTGACACAACGGCCTCTATAACAAACACACCATCAGCTGAAGACCACACTCTGACACAACCTCTATAACAAACACACCATCAGCTGAAGACCACACTCTGACACAACCTCTATAACAAACACACCATCAGCTGAAGACCACACTCTGACACAACCTCTATAACAAACACACCATCAGCTGAAGACCACACTCTGACACAACGACCTCTATAACAAACACACCATCAGCTGAAGACCACACTCTGACACAACCTCTATAACAAACACACCATCAGCTGAAGACCACACTCTGACACAACGGCCTCTATAACAAACACACCATCAGCTGAAGACCACACTCTGACACAACGGCTCCTCTATAACAAACACACCATCAGCTGAAGACCACACTCTGACACAACCTCCTCTATAACAAACACACCATCAGCTGAAGACCACACTCTGACACAACGGCTCCTCTATAACAAACACACCATCAGCTGAAGACCACACTCTGACACAACGGCCTCTATAACAAACACACCATCAGCTGAAGACCACACTCTGACACAACCTCTATAACAAACACACCATCAGCTGAAGTCCACACTCTGACACAACCTCTATAACAAACACACCATCAGCTGAAGACCACACTCTGACACAACCTCTATAACAAACACACCATCAGCTGAAGACCACACTCTGACACAACCTCCTCTATAACAAACACACCATCAGCTGAAGACCACACTCTGACACAACCTCTATAACAAACACACCATCAGCTGAAGACCACACTCTGACACAACGGCTCCTCTATAACAAACACACCATCAGCTGAAGACCACACTCTGACACAACCTCTATAACAAACACACCATCAGCTGAAGACCACACTCTGACACAACGGCTCCTCTATAACAAACACACCATCAGCTGAAGACCACACTCTGACACAACCTCTATAACAAACACACCATCAGCTGAAGACCACACTCTGACACAACGGCTCCTCTATAACAAACACACCATCAGCTGAAGACCACACTCTGACACAACGGCCTCTATAACAAACACACCATCAGCTGAAGACCACACTCTGACACAACCTCTATAACAAACACACCATCAGCTGAAGACCACACTCTGACACAACGGCTCCTCTATAACAAACACACCATCAGCTGAAGACCACACTCTGACACAACCTCTATAACAAACACACCATCAGCTGAAGACCACACTCTGACACAACGGCTCCTCTATAACAAACACACCATCAGCTGAAGACCACACTCTGACACAACGGCCTCTATAACAAACACACCATCAGCTGAAGACCACACTCTGACACAACCTCTATAACAAACACACCATCAGCTGAAGACCACACTCTGACACAACGGCTCCTCTATAACAAACACACCATCAGCTGAAGACCACACTCTGACACAACCTCTATAACAAACACACCATCAGCTGAAGACCACACTCTGACACAACCTCTATAACAAACACACCATCAGCTGAAGTCCACACTCTGACACAACCTCCTCTATAACAAACACACCATCAGCTGAAGGTTCTGAGCTTCAAAACGAGGTTCTCACTGGGGTTTAGTGAACGCTGTGTTTTTCACGCGGTTAGAGACAAGTCGGGCATCGCTTCAGTATCGATTCCAGAATCAGCTCCGATATCGGACACCAGCATCAGATCATACCCAGCAGTAGTATTTTACTAGTATTTGCAGTAGTAGTATTCTTACCATGCTCTGGATCTCCATGTTCTCCTGTAGTATTTACAGTAGTATTTGCAGTAGTAGTATTTGCAGTAGTATTTGCAGTAGTATTTGCAGTAGTAGTATTCTTACCATGCTCTGGATCTCCATGTTCTCCTGTAGTATTTGCAGTAGTAGTATTTGCAGTAGTATTTGCAGTAGTAGTATTCGTACCATGCTCTGGATCTCCATGTTCTCCTGTAGTATTTGCAGTAGTATTTGCAGTAGTATTTGCAGTAGTAGTATTCGTACCATGCTCTGGATCTCCATGTTCTCCTGTAGTATTTGCAGTAGTATTTGCAGTAGTAGTATAGTTACCATGCTCTGGATCTCCATGTTCTCCTGTAGTATTAGCAGTAGTATTTGCAGTAGTATTTGCAGTAGTAGTATTCTTACCATGCTCTGGATCTCCATGTTCTCCTGTAGTATTAGCAGTAGTATTTGCAGTAGTATTTGCAGTAGTAGTATTCTTACCATGCTCTGGATCTCCATGTTCTCCTGTAGTATTAGCAGTAGTATTAGCAGTAGTATTTGCAGTAGAAGTATTCTTACCATGCTCTGGATCTCCATGTTCTCCTGTAGTATTTGCAGTAGTAGTATTTGCAGTAGTATTAGCAGTAGTATTAGCAGTAGTATTTGCAGTAGAAGTATTCGTACCATGCTCTGGATCTCCATGTTCTCCTGTAGTATTTGCAGTAGTATTTGCAGTAGTATTTGCAGTAGAAGTATTCTTACCATGCTCTGGATCTCCATGTTCTCCTGTAGTATTTGCAGTAGTATTTGCAGTAGTATTTGCAGTAGAAGTATTCGTACCATGCTCTGGATCTCCATGTTCTCCTGTAGTATTTGCAGTAGTATTTGCAGTAGTATTTGCAGTAGTAGTATTCGTACCATGCTCTGGATCTCCATGTTCTCCTGTAGTATCTCCTGTAGTATTTGCAGTAGTATTTGCAGTAGTATTTGCAGTAGTAGTATTCTTACCATGCTCTGGATCTCCATGTTCTCCTGTAGTATCTGTAGTAGTATTTGTAGTAGTATCTGCAGTAGTATTTGCAGTAGAAGTATTCTTACCATGCTCTGGATCTCCATGTTCTCCTGTAGTATCTGCAGTAGTAGTATTTGCAGTAGTAGTATTTGCAGTAGAAGTATTCTTACCATGCTCTGGATCTCCATGTTCTCCTGTAGTATTTGCAGTAGTAGTATTTGCAGTAGTATTTGCAGTAGTATTTGCAGTAGTATTTGCAGTAGTAGTATTCTTACCATGCTCTGGATCTCCATGTTCTCCTGTAGTATCTGCAGTAGTATTTGTAGTAGTAGTATTTGCAGTAGTAGTATTCCTACCATGCTCTGGATCTCCATGTTCTCCTGTAGTATTTGCAGCAGTAGTATTTGCAGTAGTAGTATTCTTACCATGCTCTGGATCTCCATGTTCTCCTGTAGTATTAGCAGTAGTATTTGCAGTAGTAGTATTTGCAGTAGTAGTATTCCTACCATGCTCTGGATCTCCATGTTCTCCTGTAGTATTTGCAGCAGTAGTATTTGCAGTAGTAGTATTTGCAGTAGTATTGCAGTAGTATTTGCAGTAGTAGTATTCTTACCATGCTCTGGATCTCCATGTTCTCCTGTAGTATTTGCAGTAGTATTTGCAGTAGTATTTGCAGTAGTAGTATTCCTACCATGCTCTGGATCTCCATGTTCTCCTGTAGTATTTGCAGCAGTAGTATTTGCAGTAGTAGTATTTGCAGTAGTATTGCAGTAGTATTTGCAGTAGTAGTATTCGTACCATGCTCTGGATCTCCATGTTCTCCTGTAGTATTTGCAGTAGTATTTGCAGTAGTATTTGCAGTAGAAGTATTCGTACCATGCTCTGGATCTCCATGTTCTCCTGTAGTATTTGCTGTAGTATTTGCAGTAGTATTTGCAGTAGAAGTATTCGTACCATGCTCTGGATCTCCATGTTCTCCTGTGGTATTTGCAGTAGTATTTGCAGTAGTATTTGCAGTAGTAGTATTCTTACCATGCTCTGGATCTCCATGTTCTCCTGTAGTATTAGCAGTAGTATTTGCAGTAGTATTTGCAGTAGTAGTATTCTTACCATGCTCTGGATCTCCATGTTCTCCTGTAGTATTAGCAGTAGTATTAGCAGTAGTATTTGCAGTAGAAGTATTCTTACCATGCTCTGGATCTCCATGTTCTCCTGTAGTATTTGCAGTAGTAGTATTTGCAGTAGTATTAGCAGTAGTATTTGCAGTAGAAGTATTCGTACCATGCTCTGGATCTCCATGTTCTCCTGTAGTATTTGCAGTAGTATTTGCAGTAGTATTAGCAGTAGTATTAGCAGTAGTATTTGCAGTAGAAGTATTCTTACCATGCTCTGGATCTCCATGTTCTCCTGTAGTATTTGCAGTAGTAGTATTTGCAGTAGTATTAGCAGTAGTATTAGCAGTAGTATTTGCAGTAGAAGTATTCGTACCATGCTCTGGATCTCCATGTTCTCCTGTAGTATTTGCAGTAGTATTTGCAGTAGTATTTGCAGTAGAAGTATTCTTACCATGCTCTGGATCTCCATGTTCTCCTGTAGTATTTGCAGTAGTATTTGCAGTAGTATTTGCAGTAGAAGTATTCGTACCATGCTCTGGATCTCCATGTTCTCCTGTAGTATTTGCAGTAGTATTTGCAGTAGTATTTGCAGTAGTAGTATTCGTACCATGCTCTGGATCTCCATGTTCTCCTGTAGTATCTCCTGTAGTATTTGCAGTAGTATTTGCAGTAGTATTTGCAGTAGTAGTATTCTTACCATGCTCTGGATCTCCATGTTCTCCTGTAGTATCTGTAGTAGTATTTGTAGTAGTATCTGCAGTAGTATTTGCAGTAGAAGTATTCTTACCATGCTCTGGATCTCCATGTTCTCCTGTAGTATCTGCAGTAGTAGTATTTGCAGTAGTAGTATTTGCAGTAGAAGTATTCTTACCATGCTCTGGATCTCCATGTTCTCCTGTAGTATTTGCAGTAGTAGTATTTGCAGTAGTATTTGCAGTAGTATTTGCAGTAGTATTTGCAGTAGTAGTATTCTTACCATGCTCTGGATCTCCATGTTCTCCTGTAGTATCTGCAGTAGTATTTGTAGTAGTAGTATTTGCAGTAGTAGTATTCCTACCATGCTCTGGATCTCCATGTTCTCCTGTAGTATTTGCAGCAGTAGTATTTGCAGTAGTAGTATTTGCAGTAGTATTGCAGTAGTATTTGCAGTAGTAGTATTCTTACCATGCTCTGGATCTCCATGTTCTCCTGTAGTATTAGCAGTAGTATTTGCAGTAGTAGTATTTGCAGTAGTAGTATTCCTACCATGCTCTGGATCTCCATGTTCTCCTGTAGTATTTGCAGCAGTAGTATTTGCAGTAGTAGTATTTGCAGTAGTATTGCAGTAGTATTTGCAGTAGTAGTATTCTTACCATGCTCTGGATCTCCATGTTCTCCTGTAGTATTTGCAGTAGTATTTGCAGTAGTATTTGCAGTAGTAGTATTCCTACCATGCTCTGGATCTCCATGTTCTCCTGTAGTATTTGCAGCAGTAGTATTTGCAGTAGTAGTATTTGCAGTAGTATTGCAGTAGTATTTGCAGTAGTAGTATTCTTACCATGCTCTGGATCTCCATGTTCTCCTGTAGTATTTGCAGTAGTATTTGCAGTAGTATTTGCAGTAGAAGTATTCGTACCATGCTCTGGATCTCCATGTTCTCCTGTAGTATTTGCAGTAGTATTGCAGTAGTATTTGCAGTAGTAGTAGTATTCGTACCATGCTCTGGATCTCCATGTTCTCCTGTAGTATTTGCAGTAGTATTTGCAGTAGTATTTGCAGTAGTAGTATTTGCAGTAGTAGTATTCGTACCATGCTCTGGATCTCCATGTTCTCCTGGGTGACGAAGCGGAGTTTGTTGCCGAGGCGACGCACAGACAGAGCCAGATCCTCGTTCTTTTTACTCAGACGTTTGTTTTTATCCAGGACGGGAAGAAACTGGGACTCAGTGTCTCTGAGACGCTTCAGCTGAAACACAAATATAACAAATATAAATATAACAAATATAAATATTACAAATATAAATATAACAAACAGTGTCTCTGAGCCGCTTCAGCTGAAACACAAACACAAATATAACAAATATAAATATAATAAACACAAATATAATAAACAGTGTCTCTGAGCCGCTTCAGCTGAAACACAAATATAACAAATATAAATATAATAAACACAAATATAACAAATATAAATATAATAAACACAAATATAACAAATATAAATATAATAAACACAAATATAACAAATATAAATATAATAAACACAAATATAATAAACAGTGTCTCTGAGACGCTTCAGCTGAAACATTTCTCACAGAAACATCCTCAACTATCTCTATGAGGATCATAAACATATAAAAACTCTTCCTCACCCTCCTCGGGCGGTCTCTTCTTCCTCCTCTTCGGGTCCAGAGGAGGAGGAAGAGCGACTCATCACCCTGAATGTTTAACCGAAGGGCCTCAAAGGGTCCAGAGAAGGGCCTCCCTCAAAGGGTCCAGTCCTGATCCTGAAGGATCCCTCAAAGGGTCCAGAGTAGGGTTACCCTCAAAGGGTCCAGAGTAGGGCCTCCCTCAAAGGGTCCAGAGTAGGGTTACCCTCAAAGGGTCCAGAGTAGGGTTACCCTCAAAGGGTCCAGAGTAGGGTTACCCTCAAAGGGTCCAGAGTAGGGCCTCCCTCAAAGGGTCCAGAGTAGGGTTACCCTCAAAGGGTCCAGAGTAGGGTTACCCTCAAAGGGTCCAGTCCCATCCAACAATCGGCCAATGACCTGCCTCTCTCATGTCCGGCACCAGCGGCTCAGATAAGTAACACATGGATCAATACATGAGCTCAGCTCAGAAGAATCGGTAAAGATACCAGAGGTGCCAAACACCAGCTCCTGGTCGACAGAACAGCCGCTCGAGACTGCAGAACCCGACTGCAGAACCCGACTGCAGAACCCGACTGCAGAACCCGACTGCAGAACCCGACTGCAGAACCCGACTGCAGAACCCGACTGCAGAACCCGACTGCAGAACCCGACTGCAGAACCCGACTGCAGAACCCGACACACTAACCTGAGCACTGCCTGGATTGATTACAAGAAAGCTACGACTCAATGCCACATACTTGGATCATTGAATGCTGGAGCTCTACAACATCAACAGGACTCTAAGAGCCTTCATTGCAAACTCCATGAGGTTGTGGAAAACCACCCTTGAAGCCAATGGCCACAAGGAGGCGCTCTGTCCCCACTGCTGTTCTGCATAGGTCTGAACCCCCTCAGCCAAATAATCACCAGGACTGGCTCTGGATACGACTCGTGTAAGATGCTGCAGGGAAAGCTTACGCACGGTGGCACAGCGGTTAGCGCTCACGCCTCACAGCTAGAAGGTCCCAGGTTCGATTCCCACCTGGACGGGGCCTTTCTGTGTGGAGTTTGCATGTTCTCCCCGTGTCTGCGTAGGGTTCCTCCGGGCACTCCGGTTTCCCCACCACTAAAAACATGCACAATAGGCCAGGATGAATGATGTGTGAGTGAGTGTTCTTCTTCTTCTTCTTCTTCTTCTTCTTCTTCTTCTTCTTCTTCTTCTTCTTCTTCTTCTTCTTCTTCTTACATGGAGCCATAACCAAGTGGCTGGTATAGTGTACAGGAACATCTGTGCAGAGGATCAAAGTGTACAGGAACATCTGTGCAGAGTCTGGGCTGGAAACCCCAAGGTCAAAGTGGAAACACCTCCAAAGGTGGTGGAGAACGACCGAGCCAAGATCCTGTGGGACGTCCAGATCCAGACGGACAGAAGGTGATGAACCAACCGGACATTGTGGTGGTGACAAAGAGCAGAGGAAACATCACCACGACTTCAACATCAGGAAAAAGGAACAGGAGAAACTAGAGAAACACCAGGGGCTCAGAGAAGAGCTGGAGAAAACCTGGAGGGTGAAGCATCAGTGGAGCCACTCGGGGCAGTGACCCCCAAACTGGAGGAGTGGCTCCAGCAGATCCCAGGAAATACATCAGACATCTCGGTCCAGAGAAGATACTGAACCCTCAGGTACCAGGCAGGAGGAAGAAGAGAACACCCGCGGAGGGGGAGGAAGGCTTTTTTTAAAAATATATATTATAAAGTCCCTCCCTGGAACCGCCACCTTAACGTGGTGGAGGGGTTTGAGCGCCCGAATGATCCTGGAGCTCTGTTGTCGGGGGCTTCGTGCCCCTGTAGGGTCTCCCAGGGCATGAGAGACCAACAGGCCCGGTTAATCGTGAGGCCGTCCTTCTGTGGACCCCCCACCTGCAGGAGGCGCCATAGGGGCTGGTGCAGCTCGAACAGCCGCCCCCACGACCCGGAAACAGAAAAGTGGAAGAAAATGGATGGATATTATAGAGTTGGAGTTTGTTACCAGCTCGTTTCGTTCCTCCGACAGCAGAGCGTTTCGATCCTCCAGTTTACGAACGACTGAACTCAGCTCCGCGATCTTCAGCTGGAACCGACGCACGTCTCTGTCCTCAGGAATCTGTGAGTAAAAAACGTCATTAAGACTTCACTGAAACAGTCTAAAGCAGGGGGGCTCAAACTCATGTGGCCCCCAGGCCGCATGTCTGAGACACCTGGTCTGAAGTCTCTTTGAAACTTCTTTTAGCGTCAGATAAACCTGGACACGATGGTCCCTGAGAGGTTCTGACGCTCTGATTGGCTGCTCCTGCCTAAGCCCCACCCTCTCAGAGGTTCTTACGCTCTGATTGGCTGCTCCTGCCTAAGCCCCACCCTCTGAGAGGTTCTTACGCTCTGATTGGCTGCTCCTGGTCCTGGCCCCGCCCTCTGAGAGGTTCTGACTCTCTGATTGGCTGCTCCTGCCTAAGCCCCACCCTCTGAGAGGTTCTTACGCTCTGATTGGCTGTTCCTGCCTAAGCCCCACCCTCTGAGAGGTTCTTACACTCTGATTGGCTGCTCCTGGTCCTGGCCCCGCCCTCTGAGCGTCTCGGAGGACTGCGATTTGCTGCTCGGCCGCCTGCGTCTGCAGCTGCAGTCTGTGGGCGTGTCCCGCCTGCAGCCCCAGGGCCTTATCAAGGACGGACACGGCCCTGTCCTTCAGCCGGATCTCCTCCATCTGCAACACACATATAATATATTATTATAGAGGAGAGGGCGGCCCGGGGGCCCCGATACGGCCCTGTCCTTCAGCCGGATCTCCTCCATCTGTAACACAGATATGATATATTATTATAGAGGAGAGGGCGGCCCGGGGGCCCGGACACGGCCCTGTCCTTCAGCCGGATCTCCTCCATCTGTAACACACATATAATATATTATTATAGAGGAGAGGGAGGCCCGGGGGCCCGGATACGGCCCTGTCCTTCAGCCGGATCTCCTCCATCTGTAACACAGATATGATATATTATTATAGAGGAGAGGGCGGCCCGGGGGCCCGGACACGGCCCTGTCCTTCAGCCGGATCTCCTCCATCTGTAACACACATATAATATATTATTATAGAGGAGAGGGAGGCCCGGGGGCCCCGATACGGCCCTGTCCTTCAGCCGGATCTCCTCCATCTGTAACACACATATAATATATTATTATAGAGGAGAGGGCGGCCCGGGGGCCCGGACACGGCCCTGTCCTTCACTGACACGGCCCTGTCCTTCAGCCGGATCTCCTCCATCTGTAACACACATATAATATATTATTATAGAGGAGAGGGCGGCCCGGGGGCCTGGACACGGCCCTGTCCTTCACTGACACGGCCCTGTCCTTCAGCCGGATCTCCTCCATCTGTAACACAGATATAATGATATTATTATAGAGGAGAGGGCGGCCCGGGGGCCCCGATACGGCCCTGTCCTTCACTGATACGGCCCTGTAGATCTTTTTTACTTTTCTTTTTTGTTTACTCCATATTATCTCTGGGGGAAAATGATTAAAAAAATGTTTTCTTCCCACAAATGTTTATCTCATTCCCCCAAACAGTTTTTGGTGATGTCACTGCCAGGGCTGTGTAAACTAATGCCAGTGAAGGGGCGGGACCGATTCATGGCGACGCCCACGGGCAGAGCCGGGCACCGCTGAACGATCCCAGTATCGGAAGTATCGAAGTATCGAAAGCAGGAAGCGAAAAGAAACATATAATCTTTATATTCATGTGTTGATGCTGTTGGTCATCACTTTTTACCAGAAAGAAGAAGTGAAAAACAAGCTGAAAAAAATAAAATAAAATGGGAAAAAAACGTAAAACCATTGGGGGAAAATGGCCTCTTTTCACAGTGGAAGGAAAACATGAAAGTTCATTGTTTGGAATAAATGAACATTATGAATCTGTTTATGGTTCGATATGACAAACAATTTAGAACAGGAATTGAACAAAGGATTGTTAAGTATATTTAGCGTGTGTTTTAACGTGTGTTTATCGTGTGTTTAGGCGTGTTAAAGCGTGAGCCTCGTACCAGGCGGCGGATCTCGCGCTCGCTCTCTCTCCGCGTGCGCTGCAGCTCCTCCTGGTGGCCGTAGTGCGCTGTGTTTAGGCGTGTGTTAGCGTGTGTTTAGGCGTGTTAAAGCGTGAGTCTCGTACCAGGCGGCGGATCTCGCGCTCGCTCTCCCTCCGCGTGCGCTGCAGCTCCTCCTGGTGGCCGTAGTGTGCTGTGTTTGGCGTGTTTAGGCGTGTGTTTAGGCGTGTTAAAGCGTGAGTCTCGTACCAGGCGGCGGATCTCGCGCTCGCTCTCCCTCCGCGTGCGCTGCAGCTCCTCCTGGTGGCGGTAGTGTGCTGTGTTTGGCGTGTGTTAACGTGTGTTTAGGCGTGTTAAAGCGTGAGTCTCGTACCAGGCGGTGGATCTCGCGCTCGCTCTCCCTCCGCGTGCGCTGCAGCTCCTCGATTTTGATTACAACAGTAAACGATTACAAAATTAGCATAATCGCAAAAAATCAATAATAATGTTTTTATTTTTTTTATTATTTTTTTTTTTGTCTTTTTTTTAATGGATTTTTGTCACTTTTTTTTTGTGTTTTTTTGTAATTTTTTTGTGGATTTTTGTCGTTTTTTTGTGGATTTTTGTCTTTTTTTTGTGGATTTTTGTCGTTTTTTTGTGGATTTTTGTCGTTTTTTTGTGGATTTTTGTCGTTTTTTTGTGGATTTTTGTCGTTTTTTATGGATTTTTGTCTTTTTTTTGTGGATTTTTGTCGTTTTTTTGTGGATTTTTGTCTTTTTTTAGTGGATTTTTGTCACTTTTTTTGTGCATTTTTGTCATTTTTTTTGTGGATTTTTGTTGTTTTTTTGTGGATTTTTGTCGTTTTTTTATGGATTTTTGTCGTTTTTTTATGGATTTTTGTCACTTTTTTATGGATTTTTGTCACTTTTTTTATGGATTTTTGTCACTTTTTTTATGGATTTTTGTCACTTTTTTATGGATTTTTGTCACTTTTTTTATGGATTTTTGTCACTTTTTTTATGGATTTTTGTCGTTTTTTATGGATTTTTGTCACTTTTTTTGATGGATTTTTGTCATTTTTTTTGTGGATTTTTGTCGTTTTTTATGGATTTTTGTCACTTTTTTTGATGGATTTTTGTCATTTTTTTTGTGGATTTTTGTTGTTTTTTTGTGGATTTTTGTCTTTTTTTAGTGGATTTTTGTCGTTTTTTTGTGGATTTTTGTCGTTTTTTAGTGGATTTTTGTCGTTTTTTTGTGGATTTTTGTCGTTTTTTATGGATTTTTGTCTTTTTTTTGTGGATTTTTGTCGTTTTTTTGTGGATTTTTGTCTTTTTTTAGTGGATTTTTGTCACTTTTTTTGTGCATTTTTGTCATTTTTTTTGTGGATTTTTGTTGTTTTTTTGTGGATTTTTGTCGTTTTTTTATGGATTTTTGTCGTTTTTTATGGATTTTTGTCACTTTTTTATGGATTTTTGTCACTTTTTTTATGGATTTTTGTCACTTTTTTTATGGATTTTTGTCACTTTTTTTTATGGATTTTTGTCACTTTTTTATGGATTTTTGTCACTTTTTTGTGGATTTTTTTTAAATGCAGCCCCTCCTGGTGGCCGTAGTGTGCTGTGTTTGGCGTGTGTTTAGGCGTGTGTTTAGGCGTGTTAAAGCGTGAGTCTCGTACCAGGCGGCGGATCTCGCGCTCGCTCTCCCTCCGCGTGCGCTGCAGCTCCTCCTGGTGGCCGTAGTGTGCTGTGTTTGGCGTGTGTTTAGGCGTGTGTTTAGGCGTGTTAAAGCGTGAGTCTCGTACCAGGCGGCGGATCTCGCGCTCGCTCTCCCTCCGCGTGCGCTGCAGCTCCTCCTGGTGGCCGTAGTGTGCTGTGTTTGGCGTGTGTTTAGGCGTGTGTTTAGGCGTGTGTTTAGGCGTGTTAAAGCGTGAGTCTCGTACCAGGCGGCGGATCTCGCGCTCGCTCTCCCTCCGCGTGCGCTGCAGCTCCTCCTGGTGGCCGTAGTGTGCTGTGTTTGGCGTGTTTAGGCGTGTGTTTAGGCGTGTGTTTAGGCGTGTTAAAGCGTGAGTCTCGTACCAGGCGGCGGATCTCGCGCTCGCTCTCCCTCCGCGTGCGCTGCAGCTCCTCCTGGTGGCCGTAGTGTGCTGTGTTTGGCGTGTTTAGGCGTGTGTTTAGGCGTGTGTTTAGGCGTGTTAAAGCGTGAGTCTCGTACCAGGCGGCGGATCTCGCGCTCGCTCTCCCTCCGCGTGCGCTGCAGCTCCTCCTGGTGGCCGTAGTGTGCTGTGTTTGGCGTGTTTAGGCGTGTGTTTAGGCGTGTGTTTAGGCGTGTTAAAGCGTGAGTCTCGTACCAGGCGGCGGATCTCGCGCTCGCTCTCCCTCCGCGTGCGCTGCAGCTCCTCCTGGTGGCCGTAGTGTGCTGTGTTTGGCGTGTGTTAGCGTGTGTTTAGGCGTGTGTTTAGGCGTGTTAAAGCGTGAGTCTCGTACCAGGCGGCGGATCTCGCGCTCGCTCTCCCTCCGCGTGCGCTGCAGCTCCTCCTGGTGGCCGTAGTGTGCTGTGTTTGGCGTGTGTTAGCGTGTGTTTAGGCGTGTTAAAGCGTGAGCCTCGTACCAGGCGGCGGATCTCGCGCTCGCTCTCCCTCCGCGTGCGCTGCAGCTCCTCCTGGTGGCCGTAGTGTGCTGTGTTTGGCGTGTGTTAGCGTGTGTTTAGGCGTGTGTTTAGGCGTGTTAAAGCGTGAGTCTCGTACCAGGCGGCGGATCTCGCGCTCGCTCTCCCTCCGCGTGCGCTGCAGCTCCTCCTGGTGGCCGTAGTGTGCTGTGTTTGGCGTGTGTTTAGGCGTGTGTTTAGGCGTGTGTTTAGGCGTGTTAAAGCGTGAGCCTCGTACCAGGCGGCGGATCTCGCGCTCGCTCTCCCTCCGCGTGCGCTGCAGCTCCTCCTGGTGGCCGTAGTGTGCTGTGTTTGGCGTGTGTTAGCGTGTGTTTAGGCGTGTTAAAGCGTGAGTCTCGTACCAGGCGGCGGATCTCGCGCTCGCTCTCCCTCCGCGTGCGCTGCAGCTCCTCCTGGTGGCCGTAGTGTGCTGTGTTTGGCGTGTGTTTAGGCGTGTGTTTAGGCGTGTTAAAGCGTGAGTCTCGTACCAGGCGGCGGATCTCGCGCTCGCTCTCCCTCCGCGTGCGCTGCAGCTCCTCCTGGTGGCCGTAGTGTGCTGTGTTTGGCGTGTTTAGGCGTGTGTTTAGGCGTGTTAAAGCGTGAGTCTCGTACCAGGCGGTGGATCTCGCGCTCGCTCTCCCTCCGCGTGCGCTGCAGCTCCTCCTGGTGGCCGTAGTGTGCTGTGTTTGGCGTGTGTTTAGGCGTGTGTTTAGGCGTGTTAAAGCGTGAGTCTCGTACCAGGCGGCGGATCTCGCGCTCGCTCTCCCTCCGCGTGCGCTGCAGCTCCTCCTGGTGGCCGTAGTGTGCTGTGTTTGGCGTGTTTAGGCGTGTGTTTAGGCGTGTTAAAGCGTGAGTCTCGTACCAGGCGGCGGATCTCGCGCTCGCTCTCCCTCCGCGTGCGCTGCAGCTCCTCCTGGTGGCCGTAGTGTGCTGTGTTTGGCGTGTGTTAGCGTGTGTTTAGGCGTGTTAAAGCGTGAGTCTCGTACCAGGCGGTGGATCTCGCGCTCGCTCTCCCTCCGCGTGCGCTGCAGCTCCTCCTGGTGGCCGTAGTGTGCTGTGTTTGGCGTGTTTAGGCGTGTGTTTAGGCGTGTTAAAGCGTGAGCCTCGTACCAGGCGGCGGATCTCGCGCTCGCTCTCCCTCCGCGTGCGCTGCAGCTCCTCCTGGTGGCCGTAGTGTGCTGTGTTTGGCGTGTGTTAGCGTGTGTTTAGGCGTGTTAAAGCGTGAGTCTCGTACCAGGCGGCGGATCTCGCGCTCGCTCTCCCTCCGCGTGCGCTGCAGCTCCTCCTGGTGGCCGTAGTGTGCTGTGTTTGGCGTGTGTTTAGGCGTGTGTTTAGGCGTGTGTTTAGGCGTGTTAAAGCGTGAGTCTCGTACCAGGCGGCGGATCTCGCGCTCGCTCTCCCTCCGCGTGCGCTGCAGCTCCTCCTGGTGGCCGTAGTGTGCTGTGTTTGGCGTGTGTTTAGGCGTGTGTTTAGGCGTGTTAAAGCGTGAGTCTCGTACCAGGCGGCGGATCTCGCGCTCGCTCTCCCTCCGCGTGCGCTGCAGCTCCTCCTGGTGGCCGTAGTGTGCTGTGTTTGGCGTGTGTTAGCGTGTGTTTAGGCGTGTTAAAGCGTGAGTCTCGTACCAGGCGGCGGATCTCGCGCTCGCTCTCCCTCCGCGTGCGCTGCAGCTCCTCCTGGTGGCTGTAGTGTGCTGTGTTTGGCGTGTGTTAGCGTGTGTTTAGGCGTGTTAAAGCGTGAGCCTCGTACCAGGCGGCGGATCTCGCGCTCGCTCTCCCTCCGCGTGCGCTGCAGCTCCTCCTGGTGGCCGTAGTGTGCTGTGTTTGGCGTGTGTTTAGGCGTGTGTTTAGGCGTGTTAAAGCGTGAGTCTCGTACCAGGCGGCGGATCTCGCGCTCGCTCTCCCTCCGCGTGCGCTGCAGCTCCTCCTGGTGGCCGTAGTGTGCTGTGTTTGGCGTGTGTTAGCGTGTGTTAGCGTGTGTTTAGGCGTGTTAAAGCGTGAGTCTCGTACCAGGCGGCGGATCTCGCGCTCGCTCTCCCTCCGCGTGCGCTGCAGCTCCTCCTGGTGGCCGTAGTGCGCTGTGTTTAGGCGTGTGTTTAGGCGTGTGTTTAGGCGTGTTAAAGCGTGAGTCTCGTACCAGGCGGCGGATCTCGCGCTCGCTCTCCCTCCGCGTGCGCTGCAGCTCCTCCTGGTGGCCGTAGTGCGCTGTGTTTGGCGTGTTTAGGCGTGTGTTTAGGCGTGTGTTTAGGCGTGTTAAAGCGTGAGTCTCGTACCAGGCGGCGGATCTCGCGCTCGCTCTCCCTCCGCGTGCGCTGCAGCTCCTCCTGGTGGCCGTAGTGTGCTGTGTTTGGCGTGTGTTAGCGTGTGTTAGCGTGTGTTTAGGCGTGTTAAAGCGTGAGTCTCGTACCAGGCGGCGGATCTCGCGCTCGCTCTCTCTCCGCGTGCGCTGCAGCTCCTCCTGGTGGCGGTAGTGCGCTGTGTTTGGCGTGTTTAGGCGTGTGTTTAGGCGTGTTAAAGCGTGAGTCTCGTACCAGGCGCTGCAGCTCCTCCTGGGAGGGCTGTGCAATTAATGGAAATTCGATTACGATTTCGATTACAACAGTAAACGGTTACAAAATTAGCATAATCGCAAATAATGTTTTTATTTTATTTTATTTATTTTTTTTGTCTTTTTTTTGTTGGATTTTTGTCAATTTTTTTGCTGAATTTTTGTCACTTTTTTGATGGATTTTTGTCATTTTTTTGTGGATTTTTGTCACTTTTTTTAATGGATTTTTGTCACTTTTTTTTTTATTTTTGTCGTTTTTTTTGTGGATTTTTGTCGTTTTTTTGTGGATTTTTGTCTTTTTTTTATGGATTTTTGTCACTTTTTTGCTGGATTTTTGTCACTTTTTTTATGGATTTTTGTCACTTTTTTGCTGGATTTTTGTCGTTTTTTTTTTTATTTTTGTCGTTTTTTTTGCTGGATTTTTGTCACTTTTTTTGTGGATTTTTGTCGTTTTTTTGTGGATTTTTGTCGTTTTTTTATGGATTTTTGTCACTTTTTTGCTGGATTTTTGTCACTTTTTTAATGGATTTTTGTCACTTTTTTTCTGGATTTTTGTCACTTTTTTTCTGGATTTTTGTCACTTTTTTTTATGGATTTTTGTCATTTTTTTTGTGGATTTTTGTCGTTTTTTTCTGGATTTTTGTCGTTTTTTTCTGGATTTTTGTCGTTTTTTTCTGGATTTTTGTCGTATTTTTCTGGATTTTTGTCGTTTTTTTTCTGGATTTTTGTCATTTTTTGTGTGGATTTTTGTCATTTTTTTATGGATTTTTGTCACTTTTTTTAATGGATTTTTGTCACTTTTTTATGGATTTTTTTGTGGCCGTAGTGCGCTGTGTTTGGCGTGTGTTAGCGTGTGTTTAGGCGTGTGTTTAGGCGTGTTAAAGCGTGAGTCTCGTACCAGGCGGCGGATCTCGCGCTCGCTCTCCCTCCGCGTGCGCTGCAGCTCCTCCTGGTGGCCGTAGTGTGCTGTGTTTGGCGTGTGTTAGCGTGTGTTAGCGTGTGTTTAGGCGTGTTAAAGCGTGAGTCTCGTACCAGGCGGCGGATCTCGCGCTCGCTCTCTCTCCGCGTGCGCTGCAGCTCCTCCTGGTGGCGGTAGTGCGCTGTGTTTGGCGTGTTTAGGCGTGTGTTTAGGCGTGTTAAAGCGTGAGTCTCGTACCAGGCGCTGCAGCTCCTCCTGGGAGGGCTGTGCAATTAATGGAAATTCGATTACGATTTCGATTACAACAGTAAACGGTTACAAAATTAGCATAATCGCAAATAATGTTTTTATTTTATTTTATTTATTTTTTTTGTCTTTTTTTTGTTGGATTTTTGTCAATTTTTTTGCTGAATTTTTGTCACTTTTTTGATGGATTTTTGTCATTTTTTTGTGGATTTTTGTCACTTTTTTTAATGGATTTTTGTCACTTTTTTTTTTATTTTTGTCGTTTTTTTTGTGGATTTTTGTCGTTTTTTTGTGGATTTTTGTCTTTTTTTTATGGATTTTTGTCACTTTTTTGCTGGATTTTTGTCACTTTTTTTATGGATTTTTGTCACTTTTTTGCTGGATTTTTGTCGTTTTTTTTTTTATTTTTGTCGTTTTTTTTGCTGGATTTTTGTCACTTTTTTTGTGGATTTTTGTCGTTTTTTTGTGGATTTTTGTCGTTTTTTTATGGATTTTTGTCACTTTTTTGCTGGATTTTTGTCACTTTTTTAATGGATTTTTGTCACTTTTTTTCTGGATTTTTGTCACTTTTTTTCTGGATTTTTGTCACTTTTTTTTATGGATTTTTGTCGTTTTTTTTGTGGATTTTTGTCGTTTTTTTCTGGATTTTTGTCGTTTTTTTCTGGATTTTTGTCGTTTTTTTCTGGATTTTTGTCGTATTTTTCTGGATTTTTGTCATTTTTTGTGTGGATTTTTGTCATTTTTTTATGGATTTTTGTCACTTTTTTTAATGGATTTTTGTCACTTTTTTATGGATTTTTTTGTGGCCGTAGTGTGCTGTGTTTGGCGTGTGTTAGCGTGTGTTTAGGCGTGTGTTTAGGCGTGTTAAAGCGTGAGTCTCGTACCAGGCGGCGGATCTCGCGCTCGCTCTCTCTCCGCGTGCGCTGCAGCTCCTCCTGGTGGCCGTAGTGTGCTGTGTTTGGCGTGTTTAGGCGTGTGTTTAGGCGTGTTAAAGCGTGAGTCTCGTACCAGGCGGCGGATCTCGCGCTCGCTCTCCCTCCGCGTGCGCTGCAGCTCCTCCTGGTGGCGGTAGTGCGCTGTGTTTGGCGTGTTTAGGCGTGTGTTTAGGCGTGTGTTTAGGCGTGTTAAAGCGTGAGTCTCGTACCAGGCGGCGGATCTCGCGCTCGCTCTCCCTCCGCGTGCGCTGCAGCTCCTCCTGGTGGCGGTAGTGCGCTGACCGCAGCTCGCTGGACCGCGCCTGGACGTCGTGCTGGGCGGAGCTTAGAGCGTCCTCCGTGTGGCGTTTGGATCCGCGCAGCTCCATCACCTCCTGCTGCAGGCGAGTCCTCTCCTGCTCCCAGAGGCGACGGGGGTCCTCCGGGTCAGGGGGGGCGGAGGACCGGGTCTGAGGAGAGAGGTCAGAGGTCAGTGAGAGGTCAAAGAGAGGTCAGAGAGAGGTCAGAGAGAGGTCAGGTTATCTTGTCGATGTTAGGGTTTGCATTAGGGTCATAGCAGGACCTTGTTAATCTCTGCTGTGTCGAGTTAGCGGTTAGTGTCACCGTGTTAAGGTTAGGTTTGGGTCAGGGTTAAAGGAACAGGCCACCGTTTTTACATACTGAGATATGTTCTTACCTAACCTTAGTCGAGTTAATATATCCCCGTCTGGTCTTTGTCCGTGCGCTCACACATACGCAGCCTCTCCCACATGTCACATAGCTCCAAAAAAGCTCACGATAGAAGCTACCAAGCTCTTCCACGTGTTCCCTATTTAAATAAAGTTACGTGAAGTGTTTTCATGCGAAGTATATTTACACAGAAATGTAACATGTGGATTTTATAAGCAGATAAAAAGGGGAACTATATTGTGAGGCGTAATGATACAGGAGCAGTAACTCCTAAAGACTTCCCCGCTCACTTCCGTCAGTAGAAGCTGCGTGACTTGTAGAGCAGCAGAGAACAGTTGAAGAAGCCTGGATAACTTGTGAACGATGCCTTTTACGTGCATCGTGCCGGGCTGTGATAACAAGCAGAAAGTATATAGTGTAGTAATGTTTCACAGATTTACAACGACACAGGACTCAGGAGCTCCACCATGAGGTAGGAATGCGCAGCACTTTCCCAAAATATATTTTCTGCTTGTTGTAAAAGGCTCTACAAGTCACGCAGCTTCTACTGACGGAAGTGAGCGGGGAAGTCTTTAGGAGTTACTGCTCCTGTATCATTACGCCTCACAATATAGTTCCCCTTTTCATCTGCTTATAAAATCCACATGTTACATTTCTGTGTAAATATACTTGGCATGAAAACACTTGACGTAACTTTATTTAAATAGGGAACACGTGGAAGAGCTTGGTAGCTTCTATCGTGAGCTTTTTTGGAGCTATGTGACATGTGGGAGAGGCTGCGTATGTGTGAGCGCACGGACAAAGACCAGACGGGGACATATTAACTCCACTAAGGTTAGGTAGAAGAAGAAGAAGAAGAACTTTATTTATATATCAGGATAAACATCTACACTAGAGCTAACACAGGCTCAGAGCACCATGAAGATCAGGGTAAGAACATATCTCAGTATGTAGAAACGGTGGCCTGTTCCTTTAAGGTTAGGGTTAAGGTTAGGGCTGGGTCAGGGTCAGGGTTGGGTCAGGGTTGGGTCAGGGTTGGGTCAGGGTTGGGTCAGGGGTTCGTGTTACCTTGTCAGTCGCCCCCTGCAGGCCGGTGACGACGCCGTTCAGCCGCAGGATCTCCTGGTCCTTGGGTTTGGGTTAGGTTTGGGGTTAGTAGTTAGGGTTATGGGTGTTGGGTTATGGGTCAGTGTTGGGTCAGGGTCAGGGTTGGGTCATGGGTCAGTGCTTTACCTTGTCACTCGCCCCCTGCAGGCCGCTGACGACGCCGTTCAGCCGCAGGATCTCCTGGTCCTTGGGTTCGGGTCAGGGTTATGGGTGTTGGGTCAGGGTCGGGTCAGGGTTGGGTCAGGGTTATGGGTCAGTGTTGGGTCAGGGTCGGGTCAGGGTCAGGGTCGGGTCAGCGTGTTACCTTGTCAGTCGCCCCCTGCAGGCCGCTGACGACGCCGTTCAGCCGCAGGATCTCCTGGTCCTTGATCTTGATGACCCTCATCAGCTCCATCTCGTGTTGCCGTAGTAACTGCTCCCTGACTCCGCCCACCTCGCGGAGCTTCTCCTCGTGGAGTTTGGAGCGAAGCGACGTCAGCGCGGCGTTCGAGCGGTGGTGCTCGGCTTTCAACTCCTGCGCCCGGTCCCGCTCCAGCCGGCTCACCTGGAACGCAAATACTACTGCAAATACTGATACTTCAACTCCTGCGCCCTGTCCCGCTCCAGCCGGCTCACCTGGAACACAGTACAAATACAAATACAAATACTACTGCAAATACTGATACTTCAACTCCTGCGCCCGGTCCCGCTCCAGCCGGCTCACCTGGAACACAGATACTACTGCTACTGCAAATACTACTGCAAATACTACTACTGCAACTCCTGCGCCCTGTCCCGCTCCAGCCGGCTCACCTACAAGTACAAATACAAATACTACTGCTACTGCAAATACTAATACTTCAACTCCTGCGCCCTGTCCCGCTCCAGCCGGCTCACCTGGAACACAAATACTACTGCTACTGCAAATACTACTGCAAATACTACTGCAAATACTACTGCAAATACTGATACTTCAACTCCTGCGCCCGGTCCCGCTCCAGCCGGCTCACCTACAACACAAGTACTACTGCAAATACTACTGCAAATACTAATACTTCAACTCCTGCGCCCTGTCCCGCTCCAGCCGGCTCACCTGGAACACAAATACTACTGCTACTGCAAATACTACTGCAAATACTACTACTAATACTACTGCAAATACTACTGCAAATACTACTACTGCAAATACTAATACTTCAACTCCTGCGCCCTGTCCCGCTCCAGCCGGCTCACCTGCAACGCAAATACTACTGCAAATACTACTGCAAATACTACTACTGCAAATACTAATACTTCAACTCCTGCGCCCTGTCCCGCTCCAGCCGGCTCACCTGGAACACAAATACTACTGCAAATACTACTGCAAATACTACTGCAAATACTACTACTAATACTACTGCAAATACTACTGCAAATACTACTGCAAATACTAATACTTCAACTCCTGCGCCCTGTCCCGCTCCAGCCGGCTCACCTGCAACGCAAATACTACTGCAAATACTACTGCAAATACTACTGCAAATACTACTGCAAATACTACTACAAATACTAATACTTCAACTCCTGCTCACCTGAAGTACAATAGTGTTAGCTCATACCTCGCTCCTCTCGGTATCATAGTAGTACGTGTAGTATTTGAAGTATTTGAAGTATATGAAGTATTTGCAGTATTTGAAGTACTTTAAGTACCTTGCTCCTCTCGGTATAGCAGTAGCATGTGTAGTATGTGTAGTATTTGCAGTATGTGTAGTATTTGAAGTATTTGAAGTACTTTAAGTACCTTGCTCCTCTCGGTATAGCAGTAGTATGTGTAGTATGTGTAGTATGTGTAGTATTTGCAGTATTTGCAGTACTTTTCGTACCTTGCTCCTCTCGTTCTGGAGCTCGATCTGAATCTCCGTCAGCTTCGATCGCAGCTCCTCATTGGCCGCCTGCAGCGTCGCCATGGAGTCGGCTTTGCCCCGCCCCCCATTGCCTTTTTTGGCCATGATCCAGACGTGACAGCTGTCAATCAAACGAGGTCCCGCCCCTTGAGCCCGGCTCCAACTTCCTGTTTACAAAAAAATATATATTTTAATGAGAGACTCAGGCCCTGAGGAGAGACTCAGGCCCCGAGGAGAGACTCAGAGGAGAGACTCAGGCCCCGAGGAGAGACTCAGGCCCCGAGGAGAGACTCAGGCCCTGAGGAGAGACTCAGGCCCTGAGGAGAGACTCAGGCCCCGAGGAGAGACTCAGGCCCCGAGGAGAGACTCAGGCCCCGAGGAGAGACTCAGGCCCCGAGGAGAGACTCAGAGGAGAGACTCAGGCCCCGAGGAGGGACTCAGGCCCCGAGGAGAGACTCAGGCCCCGAGGAGAGACTCAGAGGAGAGACTCAGGCCCCGAGGAGAGACTCAGAGGAGAGACTCAGGCCCCGAGGAGGGACTCAGGCCCCGAGGAGAGACTCAGAGGAGAGACTCAGACCCAGAGGAGAGACTCAGGCCCCGAGGAGGGACTCAGGCCCCGAGGAGAGACTCAGGCCCCGAGGAGAGACTCAGGCCCCGAGGAGAGACTCAGGCCCCGAGGAGGGACTCAGGCCCCGAGGAGAGACTCAGAGGAGAGACTCAGACCCAGAGGAGAGACTCAGACCCAGAGGAGAGACTCAGGCCCCAAGGAGAGACTCAGGCCCCGAGGAGAGACTCAGGCCCCGAGGAGAGACTCAGGCCCCGAGGAGAGACTCAGGCCCCGAGGAGAGACTCAGGCCCCGAGGAGAGACTCAGGCCCCGAGGAGAGACTCAGGCCCCGAGGAGAGACTCAGGCCCCGAGGAGAGACTCAGAGGAGAGACTCAGGCCCCGAGGAGAGACTCAGACCCCAAGGAGAGACTCAGACCCTGAGGAGAGACTCAGACCCCGAGGAGAGACTCAGGCCCCAAGGAGAGACTCAGGCCCCGAGGAGAGACTCAGGCCCCGAGGAGAGACTCAGGCCCCGAGGAGAGACTCAGACCCCGAGGAGAGACTCAGGCCCCGAGGAGAGACTCAGGCCCCAAGGAGAGACTCAGGCCCCAAGGAGAGACTCAGGCCCCGAGGAGAGACTCAGACCCCAAGGAGAGACTCAGACCCTGAGGAGAGACTCAGGCCCCAAGGAGAGACTCAGACCCCGAGGAGAGACTCAGACCCCGAGGAGAGACTCAGGCCCCGAGGAGAGACTCAGGTCCTGAGGAGAGACTCAGACCCTGAGGAGAGACTCAGACCCTGAGGAGAGACTCAGGCCCCGAGGAGAGACTCAGTTCATGATTGGGCTTTAGTTAACTCTGATTTAGTTAATTTATTTTCTTCATTAAGAACATTTAAATCACATGTTTTCCAAAGATCTTAGACATTTTACAATAAGAAAAACACAAACATTAAGAGTTTAATCTAAATGAAGCCTGAGCGACGGGGTTTAGGTGAAGCTGAGACTTATTCTGCCTCTAAACACTTTTACAAACTGTGACTCATTATAAACTTTCTCTAATACCAACGATGGAAACACTTAACACAAAACTTACACTTCAACATCAGAAATGAAGCTTTGTTTCCTCGATCCACTTCTTTTCTAATGCTCTTCATTCAAGTGTTAATACTTCACTATCATGTTTAACTTATACCTTTTCTTAAAGGCTTTAATAGTTTTGGAGCCTTAAGTGGAGACACTACAGGCAAAACTCAATTTTTTCAGTTTTCAGGTTTTGGGCCAAATCTGTCTCTGAACATATAAACTTTCACCCGGAAACAGAAAACACGCCTAATCTTCACAATAACATGTTTAAATATTGCGCTGATTCAATGTTCCCCCATAGACTTATATGGGAGAACACAATTTCAAGGCCTTTTTCTCCAAACACATGTTTCTGTCATTGTGGCGACACTATGTCCACGTCAGTCGGACCTAAAGACTTCACATTTTCCAGCCTTGGACTGAACAAGATTTGGAAGATTTTTTCAGAGGGATTTTTTATTATTTAATCCCTTAAGCCCCATTTATTGAGTTTTGAATGTCAGAAAATAAGGCGAAAATTACATTAAACAAGAAATCCTAAATCCGCTCTGAGAAAGTCTTGGCAACTCATTCATCAATAAAATGAAACCATACATTTGAATGTAGCTCTGTCCATTATTCAGATTTTGTTGCTGAAAAGATGTGAAATTTGGGGCATTTTTAGGCATAAAACACCTTGTTCTTATATGAAAAGATAAAATGTATTTTTTCTCACATTTATACCAGTGATCGACAGCAACAGTTTCAAATGTATATCTGTAAATATACATTTTTCCCCTGTTCACCTGCAGCGTCTCGCCTTAAATTGAATAAACCGTTCCATAGATCGACGCCTTTAACTGATAAACTCCTCCTCTTAGTGTTACTGAGCACCAGAGGTTTCTGTAGCAGATCAGCTCCTCTGAGGTTGTTCATAGATCCTCTAGTTTGAAACATCTCCTGTAAACACTGAGGGAGCCTGAGACTGTGAGCTGCTGTGGAAACATCAACAAGATCCTGCAATTTAAGATATTTCGTCTGATAAAAAGTGTTGGAGCCAAGTATTCTGATCACTCTAACTGCTTTCTTTTGCAATAAAAAGACAGGTTGTATGTTAGTTTTATAGGTTTTCCCCCATATTTCCACACAACAGCTCAGGTGTGGAAGGATGAGGGAATTGTACAGTTTATATAATGCATTTTGATTCACAGAGGTTTTTATTTTACATAGTCTGGCAATAATTTTAGAAATGTTAGTCTTTAGTGTATTTATGTGCGCTTTCCAGTTTAACTTGTCATCAATGTTGATTCCCCCAAAAACTTTGTTACAAATATTCTTCCGCTATATTTCACTGTAACTGTAAATCCCTCTGAGAAAATCTTTGTTACTAAAAAGTCACAAAATAAAAGCACACGTTTAAACCTGGCTCTGAACATGATGCAGATGTTTCCGCTGAACATTTGGGACGTTTTTCTGAATAAAAGAGGGTTTTAGGTTTAGGTTCAGGGGGGACTCGGTTTAAATGTGAGTTCATTACGGCCTCTGTTTATGTTTAAAGGTTTGTTTCCTTGTATTTTCCTCCATTGGAGCTGATGTCGGTGCAGATGTGAGGCCTGTGTTTGGAGAATAATAATAAATGAAATAAAATGAAACAAGTTTGACTTTTGTTCGTCTGCAGGAAAAATAAACTGATAAAGAATCTGAGCCGCTAAAGGAAAGATTCATTTACAGTAAACTTTATGGAGTTAATGAATCAGAGTTAATCCAAAACAAGTCCCGGCCCTGATGTGTTCATGAATAAAACACCTGATCTTCAAATGAAAATGAAAAATGAGCTCATTAAAGCACCGTCGTCAGTCTTTACGAGACATTTCCACATTTGTGTTTGTGTTTCTGCTGCAGCGTCTCAGACAAACGCTCACTTTAGGTCCAGGAAACAGGAGCAGACTCACAGACTGTGGTGGATCCAGGGCTCCTCCATGTCCTCGGACCTGCGCTCCCCCTCGGACGTCCCTCAGGTGGAGGTGCAGATGTTCCTCAGACGTTCCTCAGATGTTCCTGCAGCTGGAGGAGCAGGTGCAGACGGTGGCCCTGCTGTAAACACTTTAAATGAATGAGCTGGAGTTAGCTGCTGCTGCTGTTAGCTCTGAGCTGCAGCAGAGAGAGGAGAGGAGGAGGAGGAGGAGAGGAGGAGAGGAGGAGAGGAGGAGGAGGAAGAGCAGACAGCAGAGGAGGGAGGAGACGAGGGGAAGGACACAGCCTGAGGAGACGCAGGGCGCAGGCGGCAGAGCGATGAGAGGAGGCACAGACTGAGCATCTTTCTCCTCTCCCTCCGTCTCCCAGCATCCTCTGCTGCAGTGACTCACAGAGGGAACAGCGCCCCCTCAGGCCGCTCCGGGGACTGCAGGAGGGCTCCCTCTGCTGGAGGACAGAGGAGTTACAGGAGGGCTCCCTCTGCTGGAGGACAGAGGAGTTACAGGAGGGCTCCCTCTGCTGGAGGACAGAGGAGCTACAGGAGGACAGAGGAGTTACAGGAGGGCTCCCTCTGCTGGAGGACAGAGGAGTTACAGGAGGGCTCCCTCTGCTGGAGGACAGAGGAGTTACAGGAGGACAGAGGAGTTACAGGAGGGCTCCCTCTGCTGGAGGACAGAGGAGCTACAGGAGGACTGATGCTGGGGGACAGAGGAGTTACAGGAGGACAGAGGAGCTACAGGAGGACAGAGGAGATACAGGAGGACAGAGGAGCTACAGGAGGACAGAGGAGTTACAGGAGGACAGAGGAGCTACAGGAGGACAGAGGAGTTACAGGAGGACAGAGGAGTTACAGGAGGACAGAGGAGTTACAGGAGGACAGAGGAGTTACAGGAGGACAGAGGAGTTACAGGAGGACAGATGTAGGAGGACAGAGGAGTTACAGGAGGACAGAGGAGTTACAGGAGGACAGAGGAGTTACAGGAGGACTGAGGAGCTACAGGAGGACAGAGGAGTTACAGGAGGACAGAGGAGTTACAGGAGGACAGAGGAGTTACAGGAGGACTGAGGAGCTACAGGAGGACAGAGGAGATACAGGAGGACAGAGGAGTTACAGGAGGACAGAGGAGTTACAGGAGGACAGAGGAGTTACAGGAGGACAGAGGAGTTACAGGAGGACAGAGGAGATACAGGAGGACAGAGGAGCTACAGGAGGACAGAGGAGTTACAGGAGGACAGAGGAGCTACAGGAGGACAGAGGAGTTACAGGAGGACAGAGGAGTTACAGGAGGACAGAGGAGTTACAGGAGGACAGAGGAGTTACAGGAGGACAGAGGAGTTACAGGAGGACAGAGGAGTTACAGGAGGACAGAGGAGTTACAGGAGGACAGAGGAGATACAGGAGGACAGAGGAGTTACAGGAGGGCTGATGCTGGAGGACAGAGGAGTTACAGGAGGACCGAGGAGTTACAGGAGGACAGAGGAGTTACAGGAGGACAGAGGAGTTACAGGAGGACAGAGGAGTTACAGGAGGACAGATGTAGGAGGACAGAGGAGTTACAGGAGGACAGAGGAGTTACAGGAGGACAGAGGAGTTACAGGAGGACTGAGGAGCTACAGGAGGACAGAGGAGTTACAGGAGGACAGAGGAGTTACAGGAGGACAGAGGAGTTACAGGAGGACTGAGGAGCTACAGGAGGACAGAGGAGATACAGGAGGACAGAGGAGCTACAGGAGGACAGAGGAGTTACAGGAGGACAGAGGAGATACAGGAGGACAGAGGAGCTACAGGAGGACAGAGGAGTTACAGGAGGACAGAGGAGTTACAGGAGGACTGAGGAGCTACAGGAGGACAGAGGAGCTACAGGAGGACAGAGGAGTTACAGGAGGACAGAGGAGTCACAGGAGGACAGAGGAGCTACAGGAGGACAGAGGAGTTACAGGAGGACAGAGGAGTTACAGGAGGACTGAGGAGCTACAGGAGGACAGAGGAGATACAGGAGGACAGAGGAGCTACAGGAGGACAGAGGAGTTACAGGAGGACAGAGGAGATACAGGAGGACAGAGGAGCTACAGGAGGACAGAGGAGTTACAGGAGGACAGAGGAGTTACAGGAGGACTGAGGAGCTACAGGAGGACAGAGGAGCTACAGGAGGACAGAGGAGTTACAGGAGGACAGAGGAGTTACAGGAGGACTGAGGAGCTACAGGAGGACAGAGGAGCTACAGGAGGACAGAGGAGATACAGGAGGACAGAGGAGATACAGGAGGACAGAGGAGCTACAGGAGGACAGAGGTGATACAGGAGGACAGAGGAGCTACAGGAGGACAGAGGAGTTACAGGAGGACAGAGGAGCTACAGGAGGACAGAGGAGATACAGGAGGACAGAGGAGATACAGGAGGACAGAGGAGTTACAGGAGGACAGAGGAGTTACAGGAGGACAGAGGAGCTACAGGAGGACAGAGGAGCTACAGGAGGACAGAGGAGCTACAGGAGGACAGAGGTGATACAGGAGGACAGAGGAGATACAGGAGGACAGAGGAGCTACAGGAGGACAGAGGAGCTACAGGAGGACAGAGGAGCTACAGGAGGACAGAGGTGATACAGGAGGACAGAGGTGATACAGGAGGACAGAGGAGTTACAGGAGGACAGAGGAGTCACAGGAGGACAGAGGAGTTACAGGAGGACAGAGGAGTTACAGGAGGACAGAGGAGCTACAGGAGGACAGAGGAGTTACAGGAGGACAGAGGAGATACAGGAGGACAGAGGAGTTACAGGAGGACAGAGGAGTTACAGGAGGACAGAGGAGTTACAGGAGGACAGAGGAGTTACAGGAGGACAGAGGAGATACAGGAGGACAGAGGAGTTACAGGAGGACAGAGGAGCTACAGGAGGACAGAGGAGTTACAGGAGGACAGAGGAGCTACAGGAGGACAGAGGAGATACAGGAGGACAGAGGAGATACAGGAGGACAGAGGAGTTACAGGAGGACAGAGGAGCTACAGGAGGACAGAGGAGTTACAGGAGGACAGAGGAGCTACAGGAGGACAGAGGAGTTACAGGAGGACAGAGGAGCTACAGGAGGACAGAGGAGTTACAGGAGGACAGAGGAGCTACAGGAGGACTGAGGAGTTACAGGAGGACAGAGGAGTTACAGGAGGACAGAGGAGTTACAGGAGGACAGAGGAGTTACAGGAGGACAGAGGAGATACAGGAGGACAGAGGAGTTACAGGAGGACAGAGGAGTTACAGGAGGACAGAGGAGTTACAGGAGGACAGAGGAGTTACAGGAGGACAGAGGAGTTACAGGAGGACAGAGGAGTTACAGGAGGACAGAGGAGTTACAGGAGGACAGAGGAGTTACAGGAGGACAGAGGAGTCACAGGAGGACAGAGGAGCTACAGGAGGACAGAGGAGTTACAGGAGGACAGAGGAGTTACAGGAGGACAGAGGAGATACAGGAGGACAGAGGAGTTACAGGAGGACAGAGGAGTTACAGGAGGACAGAGGAGTTACAGGAGGACAGAGGAGTTACAGGAGGAGAGAGGAGTTACAGGAGGACAGAGGAGTTACAGGAGGACAGAGGAGTTACAGGAGGACAGAGGAGCTACAGGAGGACAGAGGAGTTACAGGAGGACAGAGGAGTTACAGGAGGACAGAGGAGTTACAGGAGGACAGAGGAGTTACAGGAGGACAGAGGTGTTACAGGAGGACAGAGGAGCTACAGGAGGACAGAGGAGTTACAGGAGGACAGAGGAGTTACAGGAGGACAGATGCTGGAGGACAGAGGAGCTACAGGAGGACAGAGGAGTTACAGGAGGACAGAGGAGATACAGGAGGACAGAGGAGTTACAGGAGGACAGAGGAGCTACAGGAGGACAGAGGAGATACAGGAGGACAGATGCTGGAGGACAGAGGAGATACAGGAGGACAGAGGAGTTACAGGAGGACAGAGGAGTTACAGGAGGACAGAGGAGTTACAGGAGGACAGAGGAGATACAGGAGGACAGAGGAGCTACAGGAGGACAGAGGAGCTACAGGAGGACAGAGGAGCTACAGGAGGACAGAGGAGCTACAGGAGGACAGAGGAGATACAGGAGGACAGAGGAGCTACAGGAGGACAGAGGAGTTACAGGAGGACAGAGGAGTTACAGGAGGACAGAGGAGATACAGGAGGACAGAGGAGCTACAGGAGGACAGAGGAGCTACAGGAGGACAGAGGAGCTACAGGAGGACAGAGGAGCTACAGGAGGACAGAGGAGATACAGGAGGACAGAGGAGCTACAGGAGGACAGAGGAGTTACAGGAGGACAGAGGAGCTACAGGAGGACAGAGGAGCTACAGGAGGACAGAGGAGTTACAGGAGGACAGAGGAGCTACAGGAGGACAGAGGAGTTACAGGAGGACAGAGGAGCTACAGGAGGACAGAGGAGTTACAGGAGGACAGAGGAGCTACAGGAGGACAGAGGAGATACAGGAGGACAGAGGAGTTACAGGAGGACAGAGGAGCTACAGGAGGACAGAGGAGTTACAGGAGGACAGAGGAGCTACAGGAGGACAGAGGAGTTACAGGAGGACAGAGGAGCTACAGGAGGACAGAGGAGTTACAGGAGGACAGAGGAGTTACAGGAGGACAGAGGAGTTACAGGAGGACAGAGGAGTTACAGGAGGACAGAGGAGATACAGGAGGACAGAGGAGCTACAGGAGGACAGAGGAGCTACAGGAGGACAGAGGAGTTACAGGAGGACAGAGGAGTTACAGGAGGACAGAGGAGTTACAGGAGGACAGAGGAGTTACAGGAGGACAGAGGAGTTACAGGAGGACAGAGGAGTTACAGGAGGACAGAGGAGTTACAGGAGGACAGAGGAGTTACAGGAGGACAGAGGAGTTACAGGAGGACAGAGGAGTTACAGGAGGACAGAGGAGCTACATGAGGACAGAGGAGCTACAGGAGGACAGAGGAGTTACAGGAGGACAGAGGAGCTACAGGAGGACAGAGGAGATACAGGAGGACAGAGGAGTTACAGGAGGACAGAGGAGATACAGGAGGACAGAGGAGTTACAGGAGGACAGAGGAGTTACAGGAGGACAGAGGAGTTACAGGAGGACAGAGGAGTTACAGGAGGACAGAGGAGCTACAGGAGGACAGAGGAGTTACAGGAGGACAGAGGAGTTACAGGAGGACAGAGGAGCTACAGGAGGACAGAGGTGTTACAGGAGGACAGAGGAGTTACAGGAGGACAGAGGAGCTACAGGAGGACAGAGGAGTTACAGGAGGACAGAGGAGTTACAGGAGGACAGAGGAGCTACAGGAGGACAGAGGAGCTACAGGAGGACAGAGGAGTTACAGGAGGACTGAGGAGCTACAGGAGGACAGAGGAGTTACAGGAGGACAGAGGAGCTACAGGAGGACAGAGGAGTTACAGGAGGACAGAGGAGTTACAGGAGGACAGAGGAGTTACAGGAGGACAGAGGAGTTACAGGAGGACAGAGGAGCTACAGGAGGACAGAGGAGTTACAGGAGGACAGAGGAGTTACAGGAGGACAGAGGAGCTACAGGAGGACAGAGGTGTTACAGGAGGACAGAGGAGTTACAGGAGGACAGAGGAGCTACAGGAGGACAGAGGAGTTACAGGAGGACAGAGGAGTTACAGGAGGACAGAGGAGCTACAGGAGGACAGAGGAGCTACAGGAGGACAGAGGAGTTACAGGAGGACAGAGGAGCTACAGGAGGACTGAGGAGCTACAGGAGGACAGAGGAGTTACAGGAGGACAGAGGAGCTACAGGAGGACAGAGGAGTTACAGGAGGACAGAGGAGTTACAGGAGGACAGAGGAGTTACAGGAGGACAGAGGAGTTACAGGAGGACAGAGGAGCTACAGGAGGACAGAGGAGTTACAGGAGGACAGAGGAGTTACAGGAGGACAGAGGAGATACAGGAGGACAGAGGAGTTACAGGAGGACAGAGGAGTTACAGGAGGACAGAGGAGTTACAGGAGGACAGAGGAGTTACAGGAGGACAGAGGAGTTACAGGAGGACAGAGGAGTTACAGGAGGACAGAGGAGCTACAGGAGGACAGAGGAGTTACAGGAGGACAGAGGAGTTACAGGAGGACAGAGGAGATACAGGAGGACAGAGGAGCTACAGGAGGACAGAGGAGATACTGGAGGACAGAGGAGTTACAGGAGGACAGAGGAGCTACAGGAGGACAGAGGAGATACAGGAGGACAGAGGAGTTACAGGAGGACAGAGGAGTTACAGGAGGACAGAGGAGTTACAGGAGGACAGAGGAGTTACAGGAGGACAGAGGAGCTACAGGAGGACAGAGGAGATACAGGAGGACAGAGGAGCTACAGGAGGACAGAGGAGATACTGGAGGACAGAGGAGTTACAGGAGGACAGAGGAGTTACAGGAGGACAGAGGAGATACAGGAGGACAGAGGAGCTACAGGAGGACAGAGGAGATACTGGAGGACAGAGGAGATACAGGAGGACAGAGGAGTTACAGGAGGACAGAGGAGCTACAGGAGGACAGAGGAGTTACAGGAGGACAGAGGAGATACAGGAGGACAGAGGAGCTACAGGAGGACAGAGGAGATACTGGAGGACAGAGGAGTTACAGGAGGACAGAGGAGTTACAGGAGGACAGAGGAGATACAGGAGGACAGAGGAGCTACAGGAGGACAGAGGAGATACAGGAGGACAGAGGAGATACTGGAGGACAGAGGAGTTACAGGAGGACAGAGGAGTTACAGGAGGACAGAGGAGATACAGGAGGACAGAGGAGCTACAGGAGGACAGAGGAGATACTGGAGGACAGAGGAGTTACAGGAGGACAGAGGAGCTACAGGAGGACAGAGGAGATACAGGAGGACAGAGGAGTTACAGGAGGACAGAGGAGTTACAGGAGGACAGAGGAGTTACAGGAGGACAGAGGAGTTACAGGAGGACAGAGGAGATACAGGAGGACAGAGGAGTTACAGGAGGACAGAGGAGTTACAGGAGGACAGAGGAGCTACAGGAGGACAGAGGAGATACAGGAGGACAGAGGAGTTACAGGAGGACAGAGGAGTTACAGGAGGACAGAGGAGTTACAGGAGGACAGAGGAGTTACAGGAGGACAGAGGAGCTACAGGAGGACAGAGGAGTTACAGGAGGACAGAGGAGATACAGGAGGACAGAGGAGTTACAGGAGGACAGAGGAGTTACAGGAGGACAGAGGAGATACAGGAGGACAGAGGAGTTACAGGAGGACAGAGGAGTTACAGGAGGACAGAGGTGTTACAGGAGGACAGAGGAGCTACAGGAGGACAGAGGAGTTACAGGAGGACAGAGGAGTTACAGGAGGACAGAGGAGTTACAGGAGGACAGAGGAGTTACAGGAGGACAGAGGAGATACAGGAGGACAGAGGAGTCACAGGAGGACAGAGGAGCTACAGGAGGACAGAGGAGATACAGGAGGACAGAGGAGTTACAGGAGGACAGAGGAGCTACAGGAGGACAGAGGAGTTACAGGAGGACAGAGGAGATACAGGAGGACAGAGGAGTTACAGGAGGACAGAGGAGTTACAGGAGGACAGAGGAGCTACAGGAGGACAGAGGAGCTACAGGAGGACAGAGGAGTTACAGGAGGACAGAGGAGTTACAGGAGGACAGAGGAGTTACAGGAGGACAGAGGAGTTACAGGAGGACAGAGGAGTTACAGGAGGACAGAGGAGTTACAGGAGGACAGAGGAGTTACAGGAGGACAGAGGAGTTACAGGAGGACAGAGGAGTTACAGGAGGACAGAGGAGTTACAGGAGGACAGAGGAGCTACATGAGGACAGAGGAGCTACAGGAGGACAGAGGAGTTACAGGAGGACAGAGGAGCTACAGGAGGACAGAGGAGATACAGGAGGACAGAGGAGTTACAGGAGGACAGAGGAGATACAGGAGGACAGAGGAGTTACAGGAGGACAGAGGAGTTACAGGAGGACAGAGGAGTTACAGGAGGACAGAGGAGTTACAGGAGGACAGAGGAGCTACAGGAGGACAGAGGAGTTACAGGAGGACAGAGGAGTTACAGGAGGACAGAGGAGCTACAGGAGGACAGAGGTGTTACAGGAGGACAGAGGAGTTACAGGAGGACAGAGGAGCTACAGGAGGACAGAGGAGTTACAGGAGGACAGAGGAGTTACAGGAGGACAGAGGAGCTACAGGAGGACAGAGGAGCTACAGGAGGACAGAGGAGTTACAGGAGGACTGAGGAGCTACAGGAGGACAGAGGAGTTACAGGAGGACAGAGGAGCTACAGGAGGACAGAGGAGTTACAGGAGGACAGAGGAGTTACAGGAGGACAGAGGAGTTACAGGAGGACAGAGGAGTTACAGGAGGACAGAGGAGCTACAGGAGGACAGAGGAGTTACAGGAGGACAGAGGAGTTACAGGAGGACAGAGGAGCTACAGGAGGACAGAGGTGTTACAGGAGGACAGAGGAGTTACAGGAGGACAGAGGAGCTACAGGAGGACAGAGGAGTTACAGGAGGACAGAGGAGTTACAGGAGGACAGAGGAGCTACAGGAGGACAGAGGAGCTACAGGAGGACAGAGGAGTTACAGGAGGACAGAGGAGCTACAGGAGGACTGAGGAGCTACAGGAGGACAGAGGAGTTACAGGAGGACAGAGGAGCTACAGGAGGACAGAGGAGTTACAGGAGGACAGAGGAGTTACAGGAGGACAGAGGAGTTACAGGAGGACAGAGGAGTTACAGGAGGACAGAGGAGCTACAGGAGGACAGAGGAGTTACAGGAGGACAGAGGAGTTACAGGAGGACAGAGGAGATACAGGAGGACAGAGGAGTTACAGGAGGACAGAGGAGTTACAGGAGGACAGAGGAGTTACAGGAGGACAGAGGAGTTACAGGAGGACAGAGGAGTTACAGGAGGACAGAGGAGTTACAGGAGGACAGAGGAGCTACAGGAGGACAGAGGAGTTACAGGAGGACAGAGGAGTTACAGGAGGACAGAGGAGATACAGGAGGACAGAGGAGCTACAGGAGGACAGAGGAGATACTGGAGGACAGAGGAGTTACAGGAGGACAGAGGAGCTACAGGAGGACAGAGGAGATACAGGAGGACAGAGGAGTTACAGGAGGACAGAGGAGTTACAGGAGGACAGAGGAGTTACAGGAGGACAGAGGAGTTACAGGAGGACAGAGGAGCTACAGGAGGACAGAGGAGATACAGGAGGACAGAGGAGCTACAGGAGGACAGAGGAGATACTGGAGGACAGAGGAGTTACAGGAGGACAGAGGAGTTACAGGAGGACAGAGGAGATACAGGAGGACAGAGGAGCTACAGGAGGACAGAGGAGATACTGGAGGACAGAGGAGATACAGGAGGACAGAGGAGTTACAGGAGGACAGAGGAGCTACAGGAGGACAGAGGAGTTACAGGAGGACAGAGGAGATACAGGAGGACAGAGGAGCTACAGGAGGACAGAGGAGATACTGGAGGACAGAGGAGTTACAGGAGGACAGAGGAGTTACAGGAGGACAGAGGAGATACAGGAGGACAGAGGAGCTACAGGAGGACAGAGGAGATACAGGAGGACAGAGGAGATACTGGAGGACAGAGGAGTTACAGGAGGACAGAGGAGTTACAGGAGGACAGAGGAGATACAGGAGGACAGAGGAGCTACAGGAGGACAGAGGAGATACTGGAGGACAGAGGAGTTACAGGAGGACAGAGGAGCTACAGGAGGACAGAGGAGATACAGGAGGACAGAGGAGTTACAGGAGGACAGAGGAGTTACAGGAGGACAGAGGAGTTACAGGAGGACAGAGGAGTTACAGGAGGACAGAGGAGATACAGGAGGACAGAGGAGTTACAGGAGGACAGAGGAGTTACAGGAGGACAGAGGAGCTACAGGAGGACAGAGGAGATACAGGAGGACAGAGGAGTTACAGGAGGACAGAGGAGTTACAGGAGGACAGAGGAGTTACAGGAGGACAGAGGAGTTACAGGAGGACAGAGGAGCTACAGGAGGACAGAGGAGTTACAGGAGGACAGAGGAGATACAGGAGGACAGAGGAGTTACAGGAGGACAGAGGAGTTACAGGAGGACAGAGGAGATACAGGAGGACAGAGGAGTTACAGGAGGACAGAGGAGTTACAGGAGGACAGAGGTGTTACAGGAGGACAGAGGAGCTACAGGAGGACAGAGGAGTTACAGGAGGACAGAGGAGTTACAGGAGGACAGAGGAGTTACAGGAGGACAGAGGAGTTACAGGAGGACAGAGGAGATACAGGAGGACAGAGGAGTCACAGGAGGACAGAGGAGCTACAGGAGGACAGAGGAGATACAGGAGGACAGAGGAGTTACAGGAGGACAGAGGAGCTACAGGAGGACAGAGGAGATACAGGAGGACAGAGGAGCTACAGGAGGACAGAGGAGTTACAGGAGGACAGAGGAGTTACAGGAGGACAGAGGAGTTACAGGAGGACAGAGGAGTTACAGGAGGACAGAGGAGTTACAGGAGGACAGAGGAGCTACAGGAGGACAGAGGAGATACAGGAGGACAGAGGAGATACAGGAGGACAGAGGAGTTACAGGAGGACAGAGGAGTTACAGGAGGACAGAGGAGATACAGGAGGACAGAGGAGTTACAGGAGGACAGAGGAGTTACAGGAGGACAGAGGAGATACAGGAGGACAGAGGAGATACAGGAGGACAGAGGAGATACAGGAGGACAGATGCTGGAGGACAGAGGAGTTACAGGAGGACAGAGGAGCTACAGGAGGACAGAGGAGTTACAGGAGGACAGAGGAGATACAGGAGGACAGATGCTGGAGGACAGAGGAGTTACAGGAGGACAGAGGAGTTACAGGAGGACAGATGCTGGAGGACAGAGGAGCTACAGGAGGACAGAGGAGCTACAGGAGGACAGAGGAGATACAGGAGGGCTCCCTCTGCTGGAGGACAGAGGAGCTACAGGAGGACAGAGGAGATACAGGAGGACAGAGGAGTTACTGGAGGACAGAGGAGTTACAGGAGGACAGAGGAGTTACAGGAGGACAGAGGAGTTACAGGAGGACAGAGGAGATACAGGAGGACAGAGGAGTTACAGGAGGACAGAGGAGCTACAGGAGGACAGAGGAGTTACAGGAGGACAGAGGAGCTACAGGAGGACAGAGGAGTTACAGGAGGACAGAGGAGTTACAGGAGGACAGAGGAGATACAGGAGGACAGAGGAGATACAGGAGGACAGAGGAGTTACAGGAGGACAGAGGAGTTACTGGAGGGCAGAGGAGATACAGGAGGACAGAGGAGCTACAGGAGGACAGAGGAGTTACAGGAGGACAGAGGAGCTACAGGAGGACAGAGGAGTTACAGGAGGACAGAGGAGCTACAGGAGGACAGAGGAGTTACAGGAGGACAGAGGAGTTACAGGAGGACAGAGGAGTTACAGGAGGACAGAGGAGATACAGGAGGACAGAGGAGTTACAGGAGGACAGAGGAGTTAAAGGAGGACAGAGGAGATACAGGAGGACAGAGGAGTTACAGGAGGACAGAGGAGCTACAGGAGGACAGAGGAGTTACAGGAGGACAGAGGAGCTACAGGAGGACAGAGGAGTTACAGGAGGACAGAGGAGTTACAGGAGGACAGAGGAGTTACAGGAGGACAGAGGAGTTACAGGAGGACAGAGGAGTTACAGGAGGACAGAGGAGTTACAGGAGGACAGAGGAGCTACAGGAGGACAGAGGAGCTACAGGAGGACAGAGGAGTTACAGGAGGACAGAGGAGCTACAGGAGGACAGAGGAGCTACAGGAGGACAGAGGAGATACAGGAGGACAGAGGAGATACAGGAGGACAGAGGTGTTACAGGAGGACAGAGGAGATACAGGAGGACAGAGGAGTTACAGGAGGACAGAGGAGTTACAGGAGGACAGAGGTGTTACAGGAGGACAGAGGAGATACAGGAGGACAGAGGAGTTACAGGAGGACAGAGGAGTTACAGGAGGACAGAGGTGTTACAGGAGGACAGAGGAGCTACAGGAGGACAGAGGAGTTACAGGAGGACAGAGGAGTTACAGGAGGACAGAGGAGTTACAGGAGGACAGAGGAGTTACAGGAGGACAGAGGAGTTACAGGAGGACAGAGGTGTTACAGGAGGACAGAGGAGCTACAGGAGGACAGAGGAGTTACAGGAGGACAGAGGAGTTACAGGAGGACAGAGGAGTTACAGGAGGACAGAGGAGTTACAGGAGGACAGAGGAGTTACAGGAGGACAGAGGAGATACAGGAGGACAGAGGAGTTACAGGAGGACAGAGGAGATACAGGAGGACAGAGGAGTTACAGGAGGACAGAGGAGCTACAGGAGGACAGAGGAGTTACAGGAGGACAGAGGAGTCACAGGAGGACAGAGGAGCTACAGGAGGACAGAGGAGTTACAGGAGGACAGAGGAGTTACAGGAGGACAGAGGAGTCACAGGAGGGCTCCCTCTGCTGGAGGACAGAGGAGTTACAGGAGGACAGAGGAGTTACAGGAGGACAGAGGAGTTACAGGAGGACAGAGGAGTTACAGGAGGACAGAGGAGTTACAGGAGGACAGAGGAGCTACAGGAGGACAGAGGAGATACAGGAGGACAGAGGAGTTACAGGAGGACAGAGGAGTTACAGGAGGACAGAGGAGTTACAGGAGGACAGAGGAGTTACAGGAGGACAGAGGAGCTACAGGAGGACAGAGGTGTTACAGGAGGACAGAGGAGTTACAGGAGGACAGAGGAGCTACAGGAGGACAGAGGAGTTACAGGAGGACAGAGGAGTTACAGGAGGACAGAGGAGTTACAGGAGGACAGAGGAGTTACAGGAGGACAGAGGAGTTACAGGAGGACAGAGGAGTTACAGGAGGACAGAGGAGCTACAGGAGGACAGAGGTGTTACAGGAGGACAGAGGAGTTACAGGAGGACAGAGGAGCTACAGGAGGACAGAGGAGTTACAGGAGGACAGAGGAGCTACAGGAGGACAGAGGAGTCACAGGAGGACAGAGGAGTTACAGGAGGACAGAGGAGTTACAGGAGGACAGAGGAGTTACAGGTGAATAGGGATGTTTTTACTACAGATCAATGCCATAAATATGAGGGAAAAAATGTATGTTTTTTTTTTTCATTAATGTTTTCACATAAAAAAGGCCTTTTCTGCCTAAAAAAATCCTTAAATTCTAACCATGAGCTCATTTGCGACAGATAAACTGACCCTCTCTGGGAAAACTGTTCAGTCCCTCAGCAGTGACTCTGTGCTCAAATCCTGCACAGATCAGAGCAGTGGTTCTCAACCTGGGGGTCGGGATCCCCAAGGGGGTCACCAGATCATTTAGATGAAATATACATATTTTCATTAGCAAATAATCAAATGTTTTATTGCAGCCTGTGTGTTTGCTATTTTACCAGAGGGACATTATTTGTTCGTGGTTTGATGAATTTTATTTCAGCCATTTTTTTTCTCTTTGTTTATAAAGAATTATGTGGCTGATGTTCCTGTTTCTCACGGTGTGACCCGGGCTGAGTAGAACCATCTTTGTGAAGCTCTAAGTGAAAGACCTTCATCAGAGGGACGTCCTGGTTCTACAGCAGCAACGTTACATCCTAAAAAACTCTAATCTAGAACATGGAGATGATCAGTCCATGCACCTGCACGCGGAGCCCCTGATATTTGGGAAACAAGACTTTTCTCAGCCTTTAAATCCAAAGGTTTACAAACGATAACATGGTTGATGTTCCTTGATATGTTCTCAGTGGACGTTACACAGATCTTAGTCCTGCACATGTTTCCATTGCTGAGACTCCGCTCTTTAAAACTGCTACAAACACAGAAGTCGTTTGGCTGATTCTCTGTCCTTGAATAAAATTAAAGCAAAAATAAAAACTCTTCTCAAAATGGTAAGTTTGTAGCTCAATAACTGAGGCAGAGACGAGTCCGGGTTTGCAGATGATGTTCCCACACGCTGCGTTCAGGACTAACCACTCTGCCACCGCCCTTGGAGCCTCCGGCCGCTCACGCCTACAGCTCCCAGGATGCTTTGCGGCGGCAGAGGGAGGGAGGAATGTGAGGAATGTGTTTCCTGTGGAGAGTCCGAGCAGTTTCAGAGTCTGCAGCTCCTGTAGCTCGGAGTCTAGAACTCTGACTCTGAGCTGGATTTATCCCTCACCCTGGACCCTGGACCCTGAACCCTAAAGCCTGGACCCTGGACCCTGAACCCTAAAGCCTGGACCCTGAACCCTGAACCCTCAGCCCTGGACCTAACCCCGACGGAGGAGACTTCAGTCATGCTCTCGTTCTGCCTGATCTCGTTTTGGTTCTGAAGCGTCATGACGGAGCCGCTGCTGAGGAGAACTCTGTCCAGATTCAGGACCAGAGCCGAACCCAGACCCAGAGGTAAAACCCGGGACCAGGACCAGACTGTGAGGAGAGACCGGGACCAGGACAAGACTGTGAGGAGAGACCTGGACCAGGACCAGGACCAGACTCTAACATACACCTGGACCAGAACCAGACTGTGAGGAAAGACCAGGACCAGGACCAGACTCTAATATAAACCCGGGACCAGGACCAGACTCTAACATAAACCCGGGACCAGGACCAGACTCTAATATAAACCCAGACCAGGACCAGACTGTGAGGAGAGACCAGGACCGGGACCAGACTCTAATATAAACCAGGGACCAGGACCAGACTGTGAGGAGAGACCAGGACCAGGACCAGACTCTGAGGAGAGACCAGGACCAGGACCAGACTCTAACATAAACCCAGGACCAGGACCAGACTGTGAGGAAAGACCAGGACCAGGACCAGACTCTAACATACACCTGGACCAGGACCAGACTGTGAGGAGAGACCGGGACCAGGATAAGACTCTGACATAAACCCGGGACCAGGACCAGACTGTGAGGAAAGACCTGGACCAGGACCAGACTCAGACGTAGACCCGGGACCAGGACTAACCCCTGAGACTGACGGATCACTGGGATCTTTGTGCAGCAGAAAGTTTTAATGCCACAGTTGTGTGTGTGTTGTGAGTGCGGGGAATGTGAATGTTCAGAATAAACTGGAGACTTTTGGGGAAAACCTGCAGCTGATGAATTTATGCAAAAGATAATCAAACAGTGACGGTTTTAATTTTCAGCATGGATTTACTTTGACCCAGATTTAAAGCTTTTTACTCTGTGACTTTAAGGTGAGGTTTGTGACTGAGCTGGACTTTTCCGAGCGGGTTCTTCTTAATGGTTTGTTTCCTGTGATTAGTGCACGAGGAGTGTGCACGAGGAGTGTGCACGAGGAGTGTGCACGAGTGTTTCCTGTTTATCTCTCGGAGCGTGTTCTCTCGAGTGTTTGGTAATATCTGAGCTCCTGGTTTAGTCCCGTCAGCCTCGTCTGGAGCTGATTCAGAGTTTTTAGAGGAAAACAAAACAATCACATCATCATCATCATCATCATCATCATCATCATCATCATCATCATCATCATCATCATCATCATCATCATCATCATCATCATCATCATCATCATCACATTATTCCTCACGTGTTCCTCATGTTCACATGAAGCAGATCTATTTACCAATAACTGATCATCTTCAGTGACGTCCAGAGTCTCAGATGTTTGTCTGAAGAAACATCTTCCCCACTGAGTTTATTCCAGATCATTATAATGACACGTGTTCATGATTATTATGGTCTGGCCAGTGTGAAAGTCTCGGATACAAACGTCGTCTGTGGGAGATTCACAGTCACTCAGTTCAACATAAACCTCACATTAACGACTGACCCGCGGGACGTCCCTGAAAGAGGCCTCTGTGTGTGTGTGTGTGTGTGTGTGTGTGTGTGTGTGTGTGTGTGTGTGTGTGTGTGTGTGTGTGTGTGTGTGTGTGTGTGTGTGTGTGTGTGTGTGTGTGTGTGTGTGTGTGTGTGTGTGTGTGTGTGTGTGTGTGTGTGTGTGTGTGTGTGTGTGTGTGTGTGTGTGTGTGTGTGTGTGTGTGTGTGTGTGTGTGTGTGTGTGTGTGTGTGTGTGTGTGTGTGTGTGTGTGTGTGTGTGTGTGTGTGTGTGTGTGTGTGTGTGTGTGTGTGTGTGTGTGTATCAGTGCACTCTCTGTTCTCTGTCTCCAAACCCCCCTCTCTCTCTGCCCCGGGACAGGGCCCCTATTGTACATGTTTTAGTAGTGGACCCAGAGGGCCCTATTGTACATGTTTTAGTAGTGGACCCAGAGGGCCCTATTGTACATGTTTTAGTAGTGGACCCAGAGGGCCCTATTGTACATGTTTTAGTAGTAGACCCAGAGGGCCCTATTGTACATGTTTTAGTAGTGGACCCAGAGGGCCCTATTGTACATGTTTTAGTAGTAGACCCAGAGGGCCCTATTGTACATGTTTTAGTAGTGGACCCAGAGGGCCCTATTGTACATGTTTTAGTAGTGGACCCAGAGGGCCCTATTGTACATGTTTTAGTAGTAGACCCAGAGGGCCCTATTGTACATGTTTTAGTAGTGGACCCAGAGGGCCCTATTGTACATGTTTTAGTAGTAGACCCAGAGGGCCCTATTGTACATGTTTTAGTAGTGGACCCAGAGGGCCCTATTGTACATGTTTTAGTAGTGGACCCAGAGGGCCCTATTGTACATGTTTTAGTAGTAGACCCAGAGGGCCCTATTGTACATGTTTTAGTAGTGGACCCAGAGGGCCCTATTGTACATGTTTTAGTAGTGGACCCAGAGGGCCCTATTGTACATGTTTTAGTAGTGGACCCAGAGGGCCCTATTGTACATGTTTTAGTAGTAGACCCAGAGGGCCCCTATTGTACATGTTTTAGTAGTGGACCCAGAGGGCCCTATTGTACATGTTTTAGTAGTAGACCCAGAGGGCCCTATTGTACATGTTTTAGTAGTGGACCCAGAGGGCCCTATTGTACATGTTTTAGTAGTGGACCCAGAGGGCCCTATTGTACATGTTTTAGTAGTGGACCCAGAGGGCCCTATTGTACATGTTTTAGTAGTGGACCCAGAGGGCCCTATTGTACATGTTTTAGTAGTGGACCCAGAGGGCCCTATTGTACATGTTTTAGTAGTGGACCCAGAGGGCCCTATTGTACATGTTTTAGTAGTAGACCCAGAGGGCCCTATTGTACATGTTTTAGTAGTGGACCCAGAGGGCCCTATTGTACATGTTTTAGTAGTAGACCCAGAGGGCCCTATTGTACATGTTTTAGTAGTAGACCCAGAGGGCCCTATTGTACATGTTTTAGTAGTAGACCCAGAGGGCCCTATTGTACATGTTTTAGTAGTGGACCCAGAGGGCCCTATTGTACATGTTTTAGTAGTGGACCCAGAGGGCCCTATTGTACATGTTTTAGTAGTAGACCCAGAGGGCCCTATTGTACATGTTTTAGTAGTGGACCCAGAGGGCCCTATTGTACATGTTTTATTGGCCTCCAGGGCCGGACTGGGACTGAAACACAGCCCTGGGCTCGGACCAGTCTGGCCCAAATCAGCCTAAATGTGACACTTCCACAGATACATATTTTAACCTCTGACCCCCCGCCTGAACCACATGCATTCTGTCCTCTTTGGCCTGTGTAACACCTCATTTGAAAGCTAAGACCCACAAAACTGACCCTTTTCCTCACATTGTTGCTGTGTTGTGTCACCTTTTGTGTGTTTTTTCTTTTTTTCCATTGTTGTCACTTTTTGGTGCTTTTTTCCCAAGAATCTTTTAGATTTGGGTAAAGTCAAACTGGAGAAAATGTGCTCGTTCAGGTGGGAGTTAAGAGGTTATTAACCTCTGACCCCCCGCCTTAACACTAACCAGTGCATTTTCCTCAATTCATCTTTTTATTATTATGTTTTTGATCGGCATCATCAGCAAAAAGAGCGGGAAAGGCGGTCGTAGAAACAGAAGCAAAATCATTCATATAAATAATAAATAATAATGGTCCCAAAAGTGAACCTTGTGGTGCACCATACTCCATATACTGGGCTTTACCCAAATCTAAAAGCTTCTCCACTGGAAAGCAAAGGAAAGCTAAGACCTACAAAAGTGATGGAGATTCTTTGTCACGTCGCCACATTCTTGTCATATTTTTAAATTTTAAAGCTCGGTTGAGGCGGGACCGGTGGCCCCTCTGTGCTCTTCCAGAGTGGACATATGGCCGGTCCCCCCCTGGTGGCCTCTGCAGCTCAGGAGGCGGTGAAAACCCCCCTGCACTGGGCCTCACCTGGGCCTCACCTGGGCCTCACCTGGGCCTCACCTGGGCCTCACCTGGGCCTCACCTGGGCCTCACCTGGGCCTCACCTGGGCCTCACCTGGGCCTCACCTGGGCCTCACCTGAGCCTCACCTGGGCCTCACCTGGGCCTCACCTGGGCCTCACCTGGGCCTCACCTGGGCCTCACCTGGGCCTCAACTGGGCCTCAACTGGGCCTGACCTGGGCCTCACCTGGGCCTCACCTGGGCCTCACATAGGTCTCACATAGGTCTCACCTGGGCCTCACCTGGGCCTCACACCCCCTCCTAGGTGGGCCTCACATAGGTCTGTGCGAGGCCCTGGTCTGTGTCCTGGTTTGAGTGCCATGTGGGGGCCATGTTCTGCACTCCAGAGTGGGGGGGGGGGGGGGGGGTCCCGGGGGGGGGGGGGGTCCCGGTCTGAGCTCAGGTTTCTGCGTCCGCTCTGTCACTAAACACCTGCTCTGTTTTGTAGACGTTCCTCCTGTGACTCCGCCTCCTGCCACGCCTGTGATTTGGACTCCGCCCCCTGCTCCGCCCGTGACCCCGCCCACACTCTGCTCCAGGTGAATCCCCTCAGACTGAAGCTCAAACAGAACATCTCAGTGACGTCACTGTCATACCTCAGGACGTACCTGCAGAGCCTGGAGCGCAGCAGCAGGGCGTGGCTGCTGTCGGCGGGGAAGTCTCCGCCCCTCGTCACCGTGGTAACCGCGGCCCCGGGGGAGGGGCAGATCTGGTACAACCCCATCCCGGAGGAGGAGGAGCCAGCGGGGAGGGGGGCGGAGACACGCACAGAGGAAACCGACGCCCCGACAGGTGAGGGAGGGGCTGTGGGAGGGGCCTGGAGATCAATCACTCCATATAAAACAAGTTTCACTATAACAAACATCTGTACACAGCGGTCCCTCGTTTAGGAGGGAGGGGCCTGGAGATCAATCACTCCATATAAAACAAGTTTCCCTATATAACAAACATCTGTACACAGCGGTCCCTCGTTTAGGGGAGGGGGAGGGGCCTGGAGATCAATCACTCCATATAAAACAAGTCTCCCTATATAACAAACATCTGTATACAGCGGTCCCTCGTTTAGCGGGGGGGGGGAGGGACTGGGGGAGGGGCCTGGAGATCAATCACTCCATATAAAACAAGTTTCTCTATATTACAAACATCTGTATACAGCGGTCCCTCGTTTAGGGGAGGGGGGAGGGGCTGGGGGAGGGGCCTGGAGATCAATCACTCCATATAAAACAAGTTTCTCTATATAACAAACATCTGTACACAGCGGTCCCTCGTTTAGCGGGGGGGGGGGGAGGGGCCTGGAGATCAATTGGCTTGTTGCACGGTGTGGCTATGCTAGTTCCTCTGACCTGAAGCTGTGAGCGCCAGTACTTCCTGTCTGTTTTCTTTTCCTGGAATAATAATCATATTTTCTAAAGATCACGTTGCGTGGGCGGTGAGTTCCCGGTAGACGATCATTTACTGTGTTCAAATCATGATGTAACGAGTTCAGAGGAGACGCCTGTGATCATGAAGGATCGATAGTTTGTTTTGAAGCTAAAGGCTAACATAAAAAAAATATATATAAAAAGGCATTATTTCAAATTGTGTAATGCATTAACCCCTTAACTCCCGCCTGAACCGAGCACATTTTCTCCAGTTTGGCTTTACCCCAATCCAAAAGCTTCTGGGAAAAAGGTGAGAAAACAGCAACAAAACTGAGACGAAAACAATGACGGAAATGTGACAAAAAAGTGAGAAAACATTGACATAAAAGTGACGAGAAATTGATGAAAAAGTGGCAAAAAAAATTACAAAAATTTGATTACAAAATGACGAAAAAAATGACCAAAATGTGATACAAATTTGACCCAAAAAATTGGACAAAAAAATGACAAAAATGTGACCAAAATGTGACAAAAATTTGATAAAAAATTGACACAAAAAAAAAAAAGTGACAAAAAAATGACAAAAAGGTTACAAAAATGAGTTGAATACCCAACAAAAAAAATGATGGAAAAAAAAATCTGATGAAGTGAGGAAAAAGATCCTCTCGGTTCAGGCGAGTTTAAATTAGCCTTTAGCTTCAAGACAAAGGAACTCACTGGTCTAAGCTAATCTTAATGGAAATTAATACAAACAGGAAGTACTAGCCCCCACAACTTCAGCTCAGAGGAACTAGCATAGCCACATTGTGCAACAAGCCAATCACTCCATATAAAACAAGTCTCCCTATATAACAAACATCTGTACACAGCGGTCCCTCGTTTAGCGGGGGGGGTCACTGTACTGTTATTGCTACGTGTGGATACAGTGTGTACGTGAACGCAGGTCTGAGACAAACTGGGTTTTCCATGAGCAGGAACTTCACGTCCTGCTCCTTTAACACAGCTTTACAAGTGTTTGTTGAACTCGTTGAAAACCCGAGTGAAACTGAAATAAACAGAAACAAAATAAGCTTTAACTTCAATGCAAAACCATAAGAAAATAAAAGCAGCACCAAATGGCTAATGCCAGAAACTAGCAAACTGGAACGTTAGCATAGCTGATGCTAATGCTGCGCTGATGGTTAGCGCAGCATTAGCATAGCTGATGCTAATGCTGCGCTGATGGTTAGCGCAGCATTAGCATAGCTGATGCTAATGCTGTGCTGATGGTTAGCACAGTCCTCTCAGCTCAGACATTTCTAACGTTCACTAAACACGTCAAACTCACGGCCAGGGCTTTGGAAAGTGTGAATAAAGATGAAGAACTCAGGGTCAAGTCTGGGCCTGGACAGACGGGTTTTTTAGCACCACATTCTACTCGTCTGGCTAATGCTTCTGCTACCCATAATGCATTGCAACTACTGACTGAGCCTTCAAAATAAAGTTCAGCGAAACCAACACTGACTGTGTTTGTAGAAATTATCTTTTTAACCAAATTACTATTTTTAACATGAATTACAACATATTTATACCTAAATTATTAAGAAGCATTTTTAACCATTTTTTTAACAAAACACTTTTACAAAGGGCAGAACAATTACGTTCCAAAAGTCGTTAGCAATAGATGAAAGAAGCTTTAGTTTTTACAGTTATTATACATGTTTTATGGCAGTAAAACCCCCCCCACACGTCTCTCAGCAGCTCACACGGGGCCTGGGCCTGGTGTCACATGAGACACTGTATTTTACACATAGTTTCACATTACAATGTACAACAATGTGTAATATTTGTACCTATGGGTCAGATACACGAGGGAGTAATATATATGTGTAGTCTGTATTTACATAATGTAACAGGAATGACTCTAACCTGAAGCCCTGACCCTATTACATTATGTACTTACAAAGTACTAGTACAAGTTACTACTTTGTGTATCGGGCCCATAGGTACAAGTTATTACAGATGTTACAGAGCTCAAATACTACTAGTACTAAATAGTACTACATTTAGTTTGGTTCAAAGCATCAAGGTAGTGTTAAATAAAGTGATACCAAAAGAACTTTCACCGTAAAAAAGAACATTTACTATATTGTGGCGTACATGTTAGAGAGGTGTCTCTCACCCAGTAGGTTTTGGGGCCTGGGGGCGTGTCATTGCCCTTATGTTGTGTTTGTCCAGAGTTTCCGCCATTCTGTTGTTGGCTCAGAAAGAACAAAGGGACTTACTTGCAGCTCGCTTGTGTCCTCGTCTTTCTCACCACAATATAACCTCGATAGCGCCTGTGGTGAATGAGGGGTTTGGGACGAGGGTGGACATTTGGACACAGCCTGTGGGCTCTCGGTGAAAGTGACGGTGTTTTCCCTTAGGAGGCGTGTCTCCTGGAGGCGTGACAGGGGGCGTGTCTGGAGGCGTGTCCGGGGGCGTGTCCGAGCGAGTGATTGACAGGCTGCGGTCGCCGGCGCTGAAGCTCCGCCGTAAACTGAGTCTGAAGTCTCGCCGTGATCGCCACGGTAACGGCAGCCAGCAGGACACGCCCCCCCCCGCCGGCCAGGACACGCCCCCTCAGGACAGCTCCTCCCCCTCCAGGAAGCGTCCGATCAGACGGCAGCTCAGCGGTCGCAGAGCGAGAAACCCCTCCCCCGGTCGCCGCGGTAACGAGGAAGAGCGGGGGGAGGAGCCCTGCGCCCAGAGCTCCGCCCACAGCCTGACAGGTGTCCTGACCGTGCACCTGCAGGGGCTGGAGCGGCTCGCACTCAGGTGAGACTCGTTTACACTTTAGTCTGTTTCAGAGCTGGTGCAAAAAGGAAGAAAAGAGTTCATCAAAGAACAGAAAAAGATAAAAAGATCTTTTAAAGTCAAATCTCTCAATAATCACACGCGACCACAACGCTACGAAACGCCATGACAACGTGACAAAGGGGCAACAAGACACAACTAAAACGTGACAACAAAAACCAGGAAGAAGCTTAGATCCGTTTTGGAATGAATAGGCCTTAAAACAACAGGCCAGCGTTTTTACACACTGAGATATGTTCTTACCTAACCTTAGTCGAGTTAATATATCCCCGTCTGGTCTTTGTCCGTGCGCTCACACATACGCAGCCTCTCCCACATGTCATATAGCTCCAAAAAAGCTCACGATAGAAGCTACCAAGCTCTTCCACGTGTTCCCTATTTAAATAAAGTTACGTGAAGTGTTTTCATGCAAAGTATATTTACACAGAAATGTAACATGTGGATTTTATAAGCAGATAAAAAGGGGGACTATATTGTGAGGCGTAATGATACAGGAGCAGTAACTCCTAAAGACTTCCCCGCTCACTTCCGTCAGTAGAAGCTGCGTGACTTGTAGAGCAGCAGAGAACAGTTGAAGAAGCCTGGATAACTTGTGAACGATGCCTTTTACGTGCATCGTGCCGGGCGGTGATAACAAGCAGAAAGTATATAGTGTAGTAATGTTTCACAGATTTACAACGACACAGGACTCAGGAGCTCCACCATGAGGTAGGAATGTGCAGCACTTTCCCAAAATATATTTTCTGCTTGTTGTAAAAGGCTCTGTACAAGTCACGCAGCTTCTACTGACGGAAGTGAGCGGGGGAGTCTTTAGGAGTTACTGCTCCTGTATCATTACGCCTCACAATATAGTCCCCCTTTTTATCTGCTTATAAAATCCACATGTTACATTTCTGGGTAAATATACTTGGCATGAAAACACTTGACGTAACTTTATTTAAATAGGGAACACGTGGAAGAGCTTGGTAGCTTCTATCGTGAGCTTTTTTGGAGCTATGTGACATGTGGGAGAGGCTGCGTATGTGTGAGCGCACGGACAAAGACCAGACGGGGATATATTAACTCAGCTAAGGTTAGGTAAGAACATATCTCAGTATGTAAAAACACCGGCCTATTCCTTTAAGTCTTAGCTTTCAAATGAGGTTTTGTTGAGAAGCTTTAGATTTGGGTCAAACCGGAGAAAATCTGCTGGGTTAATTCCACCGTCGACTGGACTGGGCTGATAACGATCACATCCATGTGTAACTCCAGCTGTGCTCCAGGGCGGGCGTGTCCGGGGGCGTGTCCAGGGGCGTCTCCGTGGTGATCCAGGTGGACGGCATCATCAGGGCGCGCACTGCTGCCATGACGACGACAGGCCCCGCCCTCCGCCTGGACCACGCCTTCCACCTGCCGCTGGAGCGCGCTCAGACGCTGAAGGTGCTGCTGCTGAGCCGAGCGAGCGCCGGCGAGGAGGCCAGGCTGTGCGCTGTGGGCGGAGTCTGCCTGCCCTCGCTGTTCCCCGCCACAGCGCCCCCTGCAGCAGGTAGGAGGGATTTAGTTTAGGTTGGAGGACATTTTACAAACTGCTACACTTTTTCAAATTGGTGGAAAATGTTGAGTCACTTCCTGTTTAAATCTCTTTTATTTTTATTTTTTTTTACTTTATTGTGTGGTTTTACATTTCAGATGTGTACATTTTTACATTTCTGTTATTACACACAATATTTAGTTTTTTTTGTTTGTTTTTTTTCCTTTGTGTAGCAAATAAAATCAACAAACAAAAGGAGCTGTTACATACCTGATGCGCTGTGACAGGGGTTCGAAGTTCAAACATTATAGCTAGAGAAGAAAAAAAATACAAAAATAAAAATACAAAAATACAAAAATACAAAAATAAAAATACAAAAATACAAAAATACAAAAATAAAAATACAAAAATACAAAAATACAAAATAAAAAAATAAATAAAAAAGTAATAATAATTCCTTGTTTTATACTACATCAAAGCTGCCATGTATTTGGAAAAAATGGAAAGGGACTCCCCATCATGGGATTCTGATTCTTAAAATGTGTATATTCTAATATATACTATATATACACCTATATACACATTTTTATTATCATTATTATTTTTTTATTATTATTATTTATTCATTTATTTTATATTACTATATGAATCTGTCTTGGTTGAAGAGAGACCATTTGTTTTGGAACTCAGCTTCTTTGTTATTTATTACATGAGTCAATCTTTCCATACGTTGTGTGTTTTCTATAGTTTCGAGCCAGTTCTTAAAGTTTGGGAGTTTTATTGATCGCCAATTCCTTGTAATTTGTTTTAATGCTGTGATTCTAAAGATCCAGAAGAGATATTGCACACTTTGTTTTGCTCTTTTTGGTGGTTTGCCTATTAATAGATGTTTTGCGTCGTATGTAACTTTATCGCCCATCATTTGCTTTATGCTTGATATAATTTTGTTCCAGAAGTTTACTATTTTTGGGCAAGTAAAGAAAATATGCAAATAGTCGGCTTTTTTCTCCCCGCACTTCCTCCAACAAAAGGCCATATCTTTATTTTTTGAAGATTTGGATATCATGTGGGGTGTTTTGAAGAACCTTAATTGGAATTTCCAAGCAAACTCTTGCCAGAATGGCGATCGTATATGGATAAAATTTGCTTTGCTACTTTGGTAAATCTCTGTCTTAAAGCGACAAACGTTTCAGAATAAACCTCATAAAGAGAGAGTTTTCGCCTCCTGCTCTTCAGGTTCTCAGACTCAGGAGCTGAGTTTGGAGCTGGAGCCCAGAGGGTCGCTGCTGCTGCGACTGTCGCTGCAGGTAACTCCTCGAACACTCAGGTTTCCTCTTGGTCCGCGTTTGTGATGAACTCTCCTCCCCCCCCTCTCCCCCTCAGGTGGGTGAGGAGGCTGTGGGCGGGGCTCAGGTGTTTGGGGCGGAGCTCACGGCCCTGGTGCAGAGAGAGTCGTCAGAAAGACCTGTCCCTTTAATCGTCCAGAAGACAATCTGTGAAGTCAACAGCAGAGGGCTGAAGGTCAGAGCCACTCCCCCTCTCTCCCCTCTCCCCCTCTCCCCCTCTCTCCTCCCCCTCTCCTCCTCCTCTCCTCCCCCTCTCTCCTCCTCTCCTCCCCTCTCCTACCCCTCTCTCCCCTAACACAGTCCTGTCTCTGTCTCAGGTGGAGGGCATCTACAGATTGTGTGGATCGTCATCTGTGAAGAAGCAGCTCAGAGACGACTTTGAGTCCAACAGCTCCAGCGTCGACCTCAGCGGCTGCTCCGACCTGCACGCCATTAGCGGTGACTCCACCAGAACATCACCAGAAAATAACCACCAAATCACCACCAGAACATCATCAAATCACCACCAAATCACCACCAGAACATCACCAAATCACCACCAAATCATCACCAAATCACCACCAGAACATCACCAAATCACCACCAAATCATCACCAAATCACCACCAGAACATCACCAAATCACCACCAAATCACCACCAAATCACCACCAAATCATCACCAAATCACCACCAAATCACCACCAAATCACCACCAGAACATCACCAAATCACCACCAAATCATCACCAAATCACCACCAAATCATCACCAAATCACCACCAAATCATCACCAAATCACCACCAAATCATCACCAAATCACCACCAAATCATCATCAAATCACCACCAAATCATCACCAAATCACCACCAGAACATCACCAAATCACCACCAAATCATCATCAAATCATCACCAAATCACCACCAAATCACCACCAAATCACCACCAGAACATCACCAAATCACCACCAAATCATCACCAAATCACCACCAAATCATCACCAAATCACCACCAAATCATCACCAAATCACCACCAAATCATCATCAAATCACCACCAAATCATCACCAAATCACCACCAGAACATCACCAAATCACCACCAAATCATCATCAAATCATCACCAAATCACCACCAAATCACCACCAGAACATCATCACATCACCGACAAATCACCACCAGAACATCACCAAATCACCACCAAATCACCACCAGAACATCACCAAATCACCACCAGAACATCACCAGAACATCACCAAATCACCACCAAATCACCACCAGAACATCACCAAATCACCACCAAATCACCACCAGAACATCACCAAATCACCACCAAATCACCACCAGAACATCACCAAATCACCACCAGAACATCACCAAATCACCACCAAATCACCACCAAATCATCACCAAATCACCACCAAATCATCACCAAATCACCACCAAATCACCACCAAATCACCACCAGAACATCACCAAATCACCACCAAATCATCACCAAATCACCACCAAATCATCACCAAATCACCACCAAATCATCACCAAATCACCACCAAATCATCATCAAATCACCACCAAATCATCACCAAATCACCACCAGAACATCACCAAATCACCACCAAATCATCATCAAATCATCACCAAATCACCACCAAATCACCACCAGAACATCATCACATCACCGACAAATCACCACCAGAACATCACCAAATCACCACCAAATCACCACCAGAACATCACCAAATCACCACCAGAACATCACCAGAACATCACCAAATCACCACCAGAACATCACCAGAACATCACCAGAACATCACCAAATCACCACCAAATCACCACCAGAACATCACCAAATCACCACCAAATCACCACCAGAACATCACCAAATCACCACCAAATCACCACCAGAACATCACCAAATCATCACCAGAACATCACCAAATCACCACCAGAACATCACCAAATCACCACCAAATCACCACCAGAACATCACCAAATCACCACCAGAACATCACCAAATCACCACCAGAACATCACCAAATCACCACCAAATCACCACCAGAACATCACCAAATCACCACCAGAACATCACCAAATCACCACCAGAACATCACCAAATCACCACCAAATCATCACCAAATCACCACCAAATCACCACCAGAACATCACCAAATCACCACCAGAACATCCTCACATCACCACCAAATCATCACCAAATCACCACCAGAACATCACCAAATCACCACCAGAACATCACCAAATCACCACCAAATCATCACCAAATCACCACCAAATCACCACCAGAACATCACCAAATCACCACCAGAACATCACCAAATCACCACCAAATCATCACCAAATCACCACCAAATCACCACCAGAACATCACCAAATCACCACCAGAACATCACCAGAACATCACCAGAACATCACCAAATCACCACCAAATCACCACCAGAACATCACCAAATCATCACCAGAACATCACCAAATCACCACCAAATCACCACCAGAACATCACCAGAACATCACCAAATCACCACCAGAACATCACCAGAACATCACCAGAACATCACCAAATCACCACCAAATCACCACCAGAACATCACCAAATCACCACCAAATCACCACCAAATCACCACCAGAACATCACCAGAACATCACCAAATCACCACCAGAACATCACCAGAACATCACCAGAACATCACCAAATCACCACCAAATCACCACCAGAACATCACCAAATCACCACCAAATCACCACCAGAACATCACCAAATCACCACCAGAACATCACCAGAACATCACCAGAACATCACCAAATCACCACCAAATCATCATCAAATCATCACCAAATCACCACCAAATCACCACCAGAACATCACCAGAACATCACCAGCACATTCATGTCGCCCTAAACAGAACCTGAACATTACTCTGTTACATAAAGATTTACTGGAGTATACTCTGTTACAGGAGTACTGAAGGGTTTACTGGAGTATACTCTGTTTCAGGAGTACTGAAGGATTTACTCGAGTATACTCTGTTACAGGAGTACTGAAGGATTTACTGGAGTATACTCTGTTACAGGAGTACTGAAGGATTTACTGGAGTATACTCTGTTACAGGAGTACTGAAGGGTTTACTGGAGTATACTCTGTTACAGGAGTACTGAAGGGTTTACTGGAGTATACTCTGTTACAGGAGTACTGAAGGATTTACTGGAGTATACTCTGTTACAGGAGTACTGAAGGATTTACTGGAGTATACTCTGTTACAGGAGTACTGAAGGATTTACTGGAGTATACTCTGTTACAGGAGTACTGAAGGATTTACTGGAGTATACTCTGTTACAGGAGTACTGAAGGGTTTACTCGAGTATACTCTGTTACAGGAGTACTGAAGGGTTTACTGGAGTATACTCTGTTACAGGAGTACTGAAGGGTTTACTGGAGTATACTCTGTTACAGGAGTACTGAAGGGTTTACTGGAGTATACTCTGTTACAGGAGTACTGAAGGGTTTACTGGAGTATACTCTGTTACAGGAGTACTGAAGGGTTTACTGGAGTATACTCTGTTACAGGAGTACTGAAGGGTTTACTGGAGTATACTCTGTTACAGGAGTACTGAAGGGTTTACTGGAGTATACTCTGTTACAGGAGTACTGAAGGATGTACTCGAGTATACTCTGTTACAGGAGTACTGAAGGGTTTACTCGAGTATACTCTGTTACAGGAGTACTGAAGGATTTACTGGAGTATACTCTGTTACAGGAGTACTGAAGGGTTTACTGGAGTATACTCTGTTACAGGAGTACTGAAGGGTTTACTGGAGTATACTCTGTTACAGGAGTACTGAAGGGTTTACTCGAGTATACTCTGTTACAGGAGTACTGAAGGATTTACTCGAGTATACTCTGTTTCAGGAGTACTGAAGGATTTACTCGAGTATACTCTGTTTCAGGAGTACTGAAGGGTTTACTCGAGTATACTCTGTTACAGGAGTACTGAAGGATTTACTGGAGTATTCTCTGTTTCAGGAGTACTGAAGGATTTACTGGAGTATACTCTGTTTCAGGAGTACTGAAGGATTTACTCGAGTATACTCTGTTACAGGAGTACTGAAGGGTTTACTGGAGTATACTCTGTTACAGGAGTACTGAAGGGTTTACTGCAGTATACTCTGTTACAGGAGTACTGAAGGGTTTACTGGAGTATACTCTGTTACAGGAGTACTGAAGGATTTACTGGAGTATACTCTGTTTCAGGAGTACTGAAGGATTTACTGGAGTATACTCTGTTACAGGAGTACTGAAGGATTTACTGGAGTATACTCTGTTACAGGAGTACTGAAGGGTTTACTGGAGTATACTCTGTTACAGGAGTACTGAAGGGTTTACTGGAGTATACTCTGTTACAGGAGTACTGAAGGGTTTACTGGAGTATACTCTGTTACAGGAGTACTGAAGGATTTACTCGAGTATACTCTGTTACAGGAGTACTGAAGGGTTTACTCGAGTATACTCTGTTACAGGAGTACTGAAGGATTTACTCGAGTATACTCTGTTACAGGAGTACTGAAGGATTTACTGGAGTATACTCTGTTACAGGAGTACTGAAGGGTTTACTGGAGTATACTCTGTTACAGGAGTACTGAAGGATTTACTCGAGTATACTCTGTTACAGGAGTACTGAAGGATTTACTGGAGTATACTCTGTTACAGGAGTACTGAAGGGTTTACTCGAGTATACTCTGTTTCAGGAGTACTGAAGGATTTACTGGAGTATACTCTGTTACAGGAGTACTGAAGGATTTACTCGAGTATACTCTGTTACAGGAGTACTGAAGGATTTACTGGAGTATACTCTGTTACAGGAGTACTGAAGGGTTTACTCGAGTATACTCTGTTACAGGAGTACTGAAGGATTTACTGGAGTATACTCTGTTACAGGAGTACTGAAGGGTTTACTGGAGTATACTCTGTTACAGGAGTACTGAAGGGTTTACTGGAGTATACTCTGTTACAGGAGTACTGAAGGATTTACTGGAGTATACTCTGTTACAGGAGTACTGAAGGGTTTACTCGAGTATACTCTGTTACAGGAGTACTGAAGGATTTACTGGAGTATACTCTGTTACAGGAGTACTGAAGGATTTACTGGAGTATACTCTGTTACAGGAGTACTGAAGGGTTTACTGGAGTATACTCTGTTACAGGAGTACTGAAGGATTTACTGGAGTATACTCTGTTACAGGAGTACTGAAGGATGTACTCGAGTATACTCTGTTACAGGAGTACTGAAGGATTTACTGGAGTATACTCTGTTACAGGAGTACTGAAGGGTTTACTGGAGTATACTCTGTTACAGGAGTACTGAAGGATTTACTCGAGTATACTCTGTTACAGGAGCACTGAAGGATTTACTGGAGTATACTCTGTTACAGGAGCACTGAAGGGTTTACTCTAGTATACTCTGTTACAGGAGTACTGAAGGGTTTACTCTAGTATACTCTGTTACAGGAGTACTGAAGGGTTTACTCGAGTATGCTCTGTTTCAGGAGTACTGAAGGATTTACTGGAGTATACTCTGTTACAGGAGCACTGAAGGATTTACTGGAGTATACTCTGTTACAGGAGTACTGAAGGATTTACTGGAGTATACTCTGTTACAGGAGTACTGAAGGATTTACTGGAGTATACTCTGTTACAGGAGTACTGAAGGGTTTACTCGAGTATACTCTGTTACAGGAGTACTGAAGGGTTTACTGGAGTATACTCTGTTACAGGAGTACTGAAGGATTTACTCGAGTATACTCTGTTACAGGAGTACTGAAGGGTTTACTGGAGTATACTCTGTTACAGGAGTACTGAAGGATTTACTGGAGTATACTCTGTTACAGGAGTACTGAAGGGTTTACTCGAGTATACTCTGTTACAGGAGTACTGAAGGGTTTACTGGAGTATACTCTGTTACAGGAGTACTGAAGGATTTACTCGAGTATACTCTGTTACAGGAGTACTGAAGGATTTACTCGAGTATACTCTGTTACAGGAGTACTGAAGGGTTTACTGGAGTATACTCTGTTACAGGAGTACTGAAGGATTTACTCGAGTATACTCTGTTACAGGAGTACTGAAGGATTTACTCGAGTATCCTCTGTTACAGGAGTACTGAAGGATTTACTGGAGTATACTCTGTTACAGGAGTACTGAAGGATTTACTGGAGTATACTCTGTTACAGGAGTACTGAAGGATTTACTGGAGTATACTCTGTTACAGGAGTACTGAAGGATTTACTGGAGTATACTCTGTTTCAGGAGTACTGAAGGGTTTACTCGAGTATACTCTGTTACAGGAGTACTGAAGGGTTTACTGGAGTATACTCTGTTACAGGAGTACTGAAGGGTTTACTGGAGTATACTCTGTTACAGGAGTACTGAAGGGTTTACTGGAGTATACTCTGTTACAGGAGTACTGAAGGATTTACTCGAGTATACTCTGTTACAGGAGTACTGAAGGATTTACTCGAGTATACTCTGTTACAGGAGTACTGAAGGATTTACTCGAGTATACTCTGTTACAGGAGTACTGAAGGGTTTACTGGAGTATACTCTGTTACAGGAGTACTGAAGGGTTTACTGGAGTATACTCTGTTACAGGAGTACTGAAGGGTTTACTCGAGTATACTCTGTTACAGGAGTACTGAAGGATTTACTGGAGTATACTCTGTTACAGGAGTACTGAAGGGTTTACTGGAGTATACTCTGTTACAGGAGTACTGAAGGATTTACTCGAGTATACTCTGTTACAGGAGTACTGAAGGATTTACTGGAGTATACTCTGTTACAGGAGTACTGAAGGGTTTACTTGAGTATACTCTGTTACAGGAGTACTGAAGGATTTACTCGAGTATACTCTGTTACAGGAGTACTGAAGGGTTTACTCGAGTATACTCTGTTACAGGAGTACTGAAGGATTTACTCGAGTATACTCTGTTACAGGAGTACTGAAGGATTTACTCGAGTATACTCTGTTACAGGAGTACTGAAGGATTACCTGCGGGAGCTGCCGGCGCCGCTCATCACGCCGTCTCTGTATCACGCCGTCCAGCAGGTCATGACCTCTGACCTCAGTGTGACCCCGGAGCTGCTGCAGTGTCTCCCCCTGGTGCACAGAGTAAGAACTACGCCACTGTCCCAATGTATATGTGTAGACACTTTTCTACATATATGTACATGTTTAATACAGCACAGTATCTGTTTAATACATATATTTATCTGTTGAAGTGCTTATACTTTCTTATTACTCTGCACTGTGTAGCATTAGTATTGTACAGTATAAACATTATTTAGCATTAGCATCATTAGCATTAGTATCATTAGCACTAGCATCATTAGCACTAGCATCATTAGCACTAGCATCATTAGCACTAGCATCATTAGCACTAGCATCATTAGCATCATTAACATCATTAGCATTAGCATCACTAGCATTAGCATCACTAGCATTAGCATCATTAGCATTATTAGCATTAGCATCATTAGCATCATTAGCATTAGCATCACTAGCATTAGCATCATTAGCATTAGCATCATTAGCATCATTAGCATTAGCATCACTTGCATTAGCATCATTAGCATTAGTATCATTAGCATCATTAGCATTAGCATCATTAGCATTAGCCTCATTAGCATTAGCATCATTAGCATTAGCATCACTAGCATTAGCATCATTAGTATCATTAGCATTTTTAGCATTAGCATCATTAGCATTAGCCTCATTAGCACTAGCATCATTAGCACTAGCATCATTAGCATCATTAGCATTAGCATCATTAGCATCATCAGCATCATTAGCATCATTAGCATCATTATCATTAGCATCATTAGCATTAGCATCATTAGCATTAACATCATTAGCATTATGTGGCACTGTGTAGCATTAGCATTATGCAGTATAAGCATGACTTAGCATTAGCATGATTTAGCATTAGCATTATTAGCATTAGCATCATTAGCATTAGCATCATTAGCATTAGCATCATTAGCATTATTAGCATTAGCATCATTAGCATTAGTATCATTAGCATTATTAGCATTAGCATCATTAGCATCATTAGCGTTAGCATCACTAGCATTAGCATCATTAGCATTAGCATTATTAGCATCATTAGCATTAGCATCATTAGCATTAGCATCATTAGCATCATTAGCATCATTAGCATCATTAGCATTAGCATCATTAGCATCATTAGCATTAGCATCATTAGCATTAGCATCATTAGCATCATTAGCATCATTAGCATCATTAGCATTAGCATCATTAGCATTAGCATCATTAGCATTAGCATCATTAGCATTAGCATCATTAGCATCATTAGCATTAGCATCATTAGCATTAGCATCATTAGCATTGGCCTCTGTTGTTGCAGGAGACCCTGTCGTTCCTGATGGATCATCTCGCTCTCGTATCGAGCTGCTCGTCCTTTAATAAAATGAACGCTCAGAATCTGGCCGTTTGCTTCGGGCCCGTGCTGTTCGCCGCCGTTCAGACCGACCAATTGGAGCGCGGTGCTGCAACGAGGGGCGGGACCAGGCCAAAAACAGACCAATCAGCGAGCGGCGTGGACTTCAAGCAGCACTTGGAGGCGCTGCACTTCCTGCTGCAGCACTGGCCCGGTAACTACACGCCTACGTGTAACTACACATGTAATTACAGAGGCAGTAACACGCCCTTATAGTCCCGCCCCCTCAGGTGCCACAGGAGGACGTGGGCGGAGTCACACCGAGCTCACCTGCAGCAGTGGGCGGGGCCAGGTGCCGGTGGAGGGACAGGTGTCGTGTCACTCACAGACAGGCGGGAGACTGGAGCCGCTACCAGGACACGCCCACAGGTGAGAGGCTCCTCCCCCTCACACAGCACACGCCCACAGGTGAGAGGCTCCACCCCCTCACACAGCACACGCCCACAGGTGTTTCAGAGTTGTTGTGTTTGTGTTTCAGAGCGTGTGGAGGAGGAGCCTGTCCTGGACTTCGAGGCTCCGTTTAACTGTCGCCTGAGTCTGAAGGACTTTGATCTGCTCATCCAGGACTTTCACCGGCAACTTAGCAAGGTCTAAACCAGGACTAAACCAAGTCTAAACCAGGACTAAACCAAGTCTAAACCAGGTCTAAACCGGGACTAAACCAGGTCTAAACCCGGACTTAACTGGGTCTTAACCAGGTCTAAACCAGGACTAAACCAGGTCTAAACAGGGACTAAACCAGGTCTAAACCCGGACTTAACTGGGTCTAAACCAGGTCTAAACTAGGACTAAACTAGGACTAAACCAGGACTAAACCAAGACTAAACCAGGACTTAACTCGATATAAACCAGTATTTTCCAGGTTTCTGTTGCACTCTGCTTATTCTTCGGTACCACACACGTGTTAATAACTGATAATAATGATAATAATGATGTAATAATGATGTAATAATGTTGTAATAATGATGTCGAGGATGAACTGTGAGTCCGTGATGAAGATCAGGATTTCGTTTTGCACTTGTTTTGTTTTGTTTTGTTTTTGATCCAAAGCTTCGACCGAAACGTCTCAAAAATAAAGTTATTTCTACTTTTCTACGTCACGTGTTTAAGCCATTAAAGTTTTACACTTTCTCAGGTTTAAAGTGTTTTATTTGGATTTGGTTAAACTTGTTTGTGGTAAAAGTACAGATACTACTCAAATATTACTGCTGTAAAGTAAAGTGAAGTGAAAGTATCACAAATATGTTTAAACACAGAGTTTGGTGAACAAGTGTCTGAATGGGACAGTGCCACCTGCTGTTCAGAGAGGCTCATTATTTAGAGAAAGAGTTCGATTCATCTAGAACAGGCGTCTCAGACATGCGGCCAGGGGGCCACATGCGGCCCGCGAGATGATTTCTTATTTATATTACATGCAGCCGGTGCACAATGGAAACAGACGGCTTGTCGAGTTACACTACTTCTCGTTGCTGCGCATGTGCTGAACTATCGAGTCATTTTACATTCAGTCATCGAGTTCCGCTTTTTCAGCAAATAACATGATTTCATAAATTTTACTGTCGAATTAGGCAGTTTATTCTACATGTAGTTAGTAAATGACGAAGCTGCTAAAACAATTTGCCTTTAAAAATCTGTCTGTTGAAAATATAGGCTTTAAAAACAAAAAAGTACAAGTTTTGTCAATAATCAGAAAGCATGAGCGTTTACATGTAATAAAAGAGTCGTCTGCTCTTTAGTTACATAATATTATGCAAGACAAAGTTAACCGGCTGTTAATAACTCGTTTTTAATGAGAGACAAAGACATGAGCACATGTCGGTGGCGCCAATACCGCTCTTCACTCCAAGGACTAGCGTAGCGGACGGTGCGGACGTGAGAATGACAACATCAGACATAAGGGAGAGGCGGAGCTTCTGCAGCGAGCAGCGACTGAGAGGGAGGAGCTTCTGACGTCAGAACGCCAGGGAGAAACTTTACTCGTTCAATTAACAAAGTTACAGAATGACAAAAAGCACCTTTACCATCTTTACCTTTAGGACATTACAAAGCGAACACTTGGTAATCAGTGTTTAAAGCGTCACAACAGTAAAGTGGAGCCTTTTCTCTCCATCTCTCTCAGAGCTACATTATGAGCTCACAAGAAGCACATCATGTTAAATCCTTTACTCTTTATTAAAGACACATGTGCGACCACTTGATCCATAGTTAAATTAAAAATAAAGAATATGGAAATGTATAAAAAATACTGCAAATGATTACAGCAACATTAACAGTAATATATAACCCCATCAATTCTTTAACTGTAAGAAAAAGGCCTGAGGTCAGTGATTCCTCACTGGTGTGTCCTGAGATCAGCCCAGTCTGTATAATGGCATTCACTCATTCATTATATTTATTTGAGGGTAATTGTAAATAAACACAGCACAAAACCAGTTTGTTGCTGATTTTCGACTCCAGTCCTCGGTTGGGCCTTTTACACTACATTAAACTGACATCTGTGGTACAGTTTGCATTTCTTTCTAAATAAGCACAGACAGAGACGGGACCTGACTCCAGACTCACTGATGCCTGAACCAAAATCAGATTCTTTACAAAAACACTGAGTCTTAGCTTCAAAATGCTTTAAAAGAAGCTTAAACATGTGCAGGTGATGTACCGTTTATTTTAAGTTAAATTATAGCAAACAATAAAAAGTTGCTAAATCATATTTGGCTCAGTAAAAAAGGCTAAATCTGTTGCGGCCCCCGATCAACACTGGGTTTGCATTTTTGGCCCCCGGTCCAGATGTGTTTGAGACGCCTGATCTACAAACATCTGTAGAAATGTACTTTGTTTTTTGACATTTAAGGCTCAAGAAATGAGGAACTAGATATTAAAAACCCTCTGAGTGAAGTTCAGTCTGTAGAACCTGAATGTGTGGAAGGCTGAGGTCCTGAGCGCCCCCTACAGGCCTGAGCGCCCCCTACAGGCCTGAGCGCCCCCTACAGGCCTGAGCGCCCCCTACAGGCCTGATGTAAAAGAGACATATTTCCAAACCCTGCAGCTCCAGAGTAAAGTTTATTTGAATGACACTCAGAGACTCGTGTGGTTTTTCCCAGTTTCTTTATTCAAACGCCTGGTGCAGGTGACCGGCCAATGGGAGCGGCCGGTTCGGAGGCTCAGAGCAGTGATTGGACGAGGGGAGTGCGGGGGCGGGGACAGGAAGTGGAGGGGGGTGGGTGGGGGTTTTAGAAGCATTTGCGATGGACGATGGACGGCCCGGCCTCGTCGTACTCCTGCTTACTGATCCACATCTGCTGGAACGTGGACAGAGACGCCAGGATGGAGCCGCCGATCCACACGGAGTACTTCCTCTCCGGGGGCGCGATGATCTGAGGAGGTCAGAGGTCAGAGGTCAGAGGTCAGAGGTCAGAGACGGGTCAGACACAGAGGAAACAGGTCTGATCCGCGATGATCTGAGGGAGAAACAGGGGAGTTTAGATGTTTACCTTGATCTTCATGTTGCTCTGAGCCTGTGTTAGCTCTAGTGTAGATGTTCACCTTGATCTTCATGGTGCTCTGAGCCTGTGTTAGCTCTAGTGTAGATGTTCACCTTGATCTTCATGGTGCTCTGAGCCTGTGTTAGCTCTAGTGTAGATGTTCACCCTGATCTTCATGGTGCTGAGCCTGTGTTAGCTCTAGTGTAGATGTTTACCTTGATCTTCATGGTGCTGAGTCTGTGTTAGCTCTAGTGTAGATGTTCACCTTGATCTTCATGGTGCTGAGTCTGTGTTAGCTCTAGTGTAGATGTTCACCCTGATCTTCATGGTGCTGAGCCTGTGTTAGCTCTAGTGTAGATGTTTACCTTGATCTTCATGGTGCTGAGCCTGTGTTAGCTCTAGTGTAGATGTTCACCTTGATCTTCATGGTGCTGAGTCTGTGTTAGCTCTAGTGTAGATGTTCACCCTGATCTTCATGGTGCTGAGCCTGTGTTAGCTCTAGTGTAGATGTTTACCTTGATCTTCATGGTGCTGAGCCTGTGTTAGCTCTAGTGTAGATGTTCACCTTGATCTTCATGGTGCTGAGTCTGTGTTAGCTCTAGTGTAGATGTTCACCCTGATCTTCATGGTGCTGAGCCTGTGTTAGCTCTAGTGTAGATGTTTACCTTGATCTTCATGGTGCTGAGTCTGTGTTAGCTCTAGTGTAGATGTTCACCCTGATCTTCATGGTGCTGAGCCTGTGTTAGCTCTAGTGTAGATGTTTACCTTGATCTTCATGGTGCTGAGTCTGTGTTAGCTCTAGTGTAGATGTTCACCCTGATCTTCATGGTGCTGAGCCTGTGTTAGCTCTAGTGTAGATGTTCACCTTGATCTTCATGGTGCTGAGCCTGTGTTAGCTCTAGTGTAGATGTTCACCTTGATCTTCATGGTGCTGAGTCTGTGTTAGCTCTAGTGTAGATGTTCACCCTGATCTTCATGGTGCTGAGTCTGTGTTAGCTCTAGTGTAGATGTTCACCTTGATCTTCATGGTGCTGAGTCTGTGTTAGCTCTAGTGTAGATGTTTACCTTGATCTTCATGTTGCTCTGAGTCTGTGTTAGCTCTAGTGTAGATGTTCACCTTGATCTTCATGGTGCTGAGTCTGTGTTAGCTCTAGTGTAGATGTTTACCTTGATCTTCATGGTGCTGAGTCTGTGTTAGCTCTAGTGTAGATGTTTACCCTGATCTTCATGGTGCTGAGCCTGTGTTAGCTCTAGTGTAGATGTTCACCCTGATCTTCATGTTGCTCTGAGCCTGTGTTAGCTCTAGTGTAGATGTTCACCTTGATCTTCATGGTGCTGAGCCTGTGTTAGCTCTAGTGTAGATGTTTACCCTGATCTTCATGGTGCTGAGTCTGTGTTAGCTCTAGTGTAGATGTTCACCTTGATCTTCATGTTGCTGACCCTGTGTTAGCTCTAGTGTAGATGTTCACCCTGATCTTCATGGTGCTGAGTCTGTGTTAGCTCTAGTGTAGATGTTCACCCTGATCTTCATGTTGCTCTGAGTCTGTGTTAGCTCTAGTGTAGATGTTTACCTTGATCTTCATGGTGCTGAGCCTGTGTTAGCTCTAGTGTAGATGTTCACCTTGATCTTCATGGTGCTGAGCCTGTGTTAGCTCTAGTGTAGATGTTCACCCTGATCTTCATGGTGCTGAGCCTGTGTTAGCTCTAGTGTAGATGTTCACCTTGATCTTCATGGTGCTGAGCCTGTGTTAGCTCTAGTGTAGATGTTCACCCTGATCTTCATGGTGCTGAGCCTGTGTTAGCTCTAGTGTAGATGTTCACCTTGATCTTCATGGTGCTGAGCCTGTGTTAGCTCTAGTGTAGATGTTCACCCTGATCTTCACGGTGCTGAGCCTGTGTTAGCTCTAGTGTAGATGTTCACCCTGATCTTCATGGTGCTGAGCCTGTGTTAGCTCTAGTGTAGATGTTCACCTTGATCTTCATGGTGCTGAGCCTGTGTTAGCTCTAGTGTAGATGTTCACCCTGATCTTCATGGTGCTGAGTCTGTGTTAGCTCTAGTGTAGATGTTCACCTTGATCTTCATGTTGCTGAGCCTGTGTTAGCTCTAGTGTAGATGTTTACCCTGATCTTCATGGTGCTGAGCCTGTGTTAGCTCTAGTGTAGATGTTCACCTTGATCTTCATGTTGCTGAGCCTGTGTTAGCTCTAGTGTAGATGTTCACCCTGATCTTCATGGTGCTCTGAGCCTGTGTTAGCTCTAGTGTAGATGTTCACCTTGATCTTCATGGTGCTGAGCCTGTGTTAGCTCTAGTGTAGATGTTTACCTTGATCTTCATGGTGCTGAGCCTGTGTTAGCTCTAGTGTAGATGTTCACCCTGATCTTCATGGTGCTCTGAGCCTGTGTTAGCTCTAGTGTAGATGTTCACCTTGATCTTCATGGTGCTGAGTCTGTGTTAGCTCTAGTGTAGATGTTCACCCTGATCTTCATGGTGCTCTGAGTCTGTGTTAGCTCTAGTGTAGATGTTCACCTTGATCTTCATGTTGCTCTGAGCCTGTGTTAGCTCTAGTGTAGATGTTCACCCTGATCTTCATGGTGCTGAGTCTGTGTTAGCTCTAGTGTAGATGTTCACCTTGATCTTCATGGTGCTGAGTCTGTGTTAGCTCTAGTGTAGATGTTCACCTTGATCTTCATGGTGCTCTGAGCCTGTGTTAGCTCTAGTGTAGATGTTCACCCTGATCTTCATGGTGCTCTGAGCCTGTGTTAGCTCTAGTGTAGATGTTCACCCTGATCTTCATGGTGCTGAGCCTGTGTTAGCTCTAGTGTAGATGTTCACCTTGATCTTCATGGTGCTCTGAGTCTGTGTTAGCTCTAGTGTAGATGTTCACCTTGATCTTCATGGTGCTCTGAGTCTGTGTTAGCTCTAGTGTAGATGTTTACCTTGATCTTCATGGTGCTGAGCCTGTGTTAGCTCTAGTGTAGATGTTCACCCTGATCTTCATGGTGCTGAGTCTGTGTTAGCTCTAGTGTAGATGTTCACCCTGATCTTCATGGTGCTGAGCCTGTGTTAGCTCTAGTGTAGATGTTCACCTTGATCTTCATGGTGCTGAGCCTGTGTTAGCTCTAGTGTAGATGTTCACCTTGATCTTCATGGTGCTCTGAGCCTGTGTTAGCTCTAGTGTAGATGTTCACCTTGATCTTCATGGTGCTGAGCCTGTGTTAGCTCTAGTGTAGATGTTTTGATCTTCATGGTGCTGAGTCTGTGTTAGCTCTAGTGTAGATGTTTTGATCTTCATGGTGCTGAGCCTGTGTTAGCTCTAGTGTAGATGTTCACCCTGATCTTCATGGTGCTGAGCCTGTGTTAGCTCTAGTGTAGATGTTCACCCTGATCTTCATGGTGCTGAGCCTGTGTTAGCTCTAGTGTAGATGTTTACCCTGATCTTCATGGTGCTCTGAGTCTGTGTTAGCTCTAGTGTAGATGTTCACCTTGATCTTCATGTTGCTCTGAGCCTGTGTTAGCTCTAGTGTAGATGTTCACCTTGATCTTCATGTTGCTGAGCCTGTGTTAGCTCTAGTGTAGATGTTCACCCTGATCTTCATGGTGCTGAGTCTGTGTTAGCTCTAGTGTAGATGTTTTGATCTTCATGGTGCTGAGCCTGTGTTAGCTCTAGTGTAGATGTTCACCTTGATCTTCATGGTGCTGAGCCTGTGTTAGCTCTAGTGTAGATGTTCACCCTGATCTTCATGGTGCTCTGAGCCTGTGTTAGCTCTAGTGTAGATGTTCACCCTGATCTTCATGGTGCTGAGTCTGTGTTAGCTCTAGTGTAGATGTTCACCTTGATCTTCATGGTGCTGAGCCTGTGTTAGCTCTAGTGTAGATGTTTACCCTGATCTTCATGGTGCTGAGTCTGTGTTAGCTCTAGTGTAGATGTTCACCTTGATCTTCATGGTGCTGAGCCTGTGTTAGCTCTAGTGTAGATGTTCACCTTGATCTTCATGGTGCTGAGCCTGTGTTAGCTCTAGTGTAGATGTTTACCCTGATCTTCATGGTGCTGAGTCTGTGTTAGCTCTAGTGTAGATGTTCACCTTGATCTTCATGGTGCTGAGCCTGTGTTAGCTCTAGTGTAGATGTTCACCCTGATCTTCATGTTGCTCTGAGCCTGTGTTAGCTCTAGTGTAGATGTTCACCTTGATCTTCATGGTGCTGAGCCTGTGTTAGCTCTAGTGTAGATGTTCACCTTGATCTTCATGGTGCTGAGCCTGTGTTAGCTCTAGTGTAGATGTTCACCTTGATCTTCATGGTGCTCTGAGCCTGTGTTAGCTCTAGTGTAGATGTTCACCTTGATCTTCATGGTGCTCTGAGTCTGTGTTAGCTCTAGTGTAGATGTTTACCTTGATCTTCATGGTGCTGAGCCTGTGTTAGCTCTAGTGTAGATGTTCACCCTGATCTTCATGATGCTCTGAGCCTGTGTTAGCTCTAGTGTAGATGTTCACCCTGATCTTCATGGTGCTGAGCCTGTGTTAGCTCTAGTGTAGATGTTCACCCTGATCTTCATGGTGCTGAGCCTGTGTTAGCTCTAGTGTAGATGTTCACCCTGATCTTCATGGTGCTCTGAGCCTGTGTTAGCTCTAGTGTAGATGTTTACCCTGATCTTCACGGTGCTGAGCCTGTGTTAGCTCTAGTGTAGATGTTTACCCTGATCTTCATGATGCTCTGAGCCTGTGTTAGCTCTAGTGTAGATGTTCACCTTGATCTTCATGGTGCTGAGCCTGTGTTAGCTCTAGTGTAGATGTTCACCTTGATCTTCATGGTGCTGAGCCTGTGTTAGCTCTAGTGTAGATGTTCACCCTGATCTTCATGGTGCTGAGACTGTGTTAGCTCTAGTGTAGATGTTCACCCTGATCTTCATGGTGCTGAGCCTGTGTTAGCTCTAGTGTAGATGTTCACCCTGATCTTCATGGTGCTGAGCCTGTGTTAGCTCTAGTGTAGATGTTTACCCTGATCTTCATGGTGCTCTGAGTCTGTGTTAGCTCTAGTGTAGATGTTCACCTTGATCTTCATGTTGCTCTGAGCCTGTGTTAGCTCTAGTGTAGATGTTCACCTTGATCTTCATGTTGCTGAGCCTGTGTTAGCTCTAGTGTAGATGTTCACCCTGATCTTCATGGTGCTGAGTCTGTGTTAGCTCTAGTGTAGATGTTTTGATCTTCATGGTGCTGAGCCTGTGTTAGCTCTAGTGTAGATGTTCACCTTGATCTTCATGGTGCTGAGCCTGTGTTAGCTCTAGTGTAGATGTTCACCCTGATCTTCATGGTGCTCTGAGCCTGTGTTAGCTCTAGTGTAGATGTTCACCCTGATCTTCATGGTGCTGAGTCTGTGTTAGCTCTAGTGTAGATGTTCACCTTGATCTTCATGGTGCTGAGCCTGTGTTAGCTCTAGTGTAGATGTTTACCCTGATCTTCATGGTGCTGAGTCTGTGTTAGCTCTAGTGTAGATGTTCACCTTGATCTTCATGGTGCTGAGCCTGTGTTAGCTCTAGTGTAGATGTTTACCTTGATCTTCATGGTGCTGAGCCTGTGTTAGCTCTAGTGTAGATGTTTACCTTGATCTTCATGGTGCTGAGCCTGTGTTAGCTCTAGTGTAGATGTTCACCTTGATCTTCATGGTGCTGAGTCTGTGTTAGCTCTAGTGTAGATGTTCACCTTGATCTTCATGGTGCTGAGCCTGTGTTAGCTCTAGTGTAGATGTTCACCCTGATCTTCATGTTGCTCTGAGCCTGTGTTAGCTCTAGTGTAGATGTTCACCTTGATCTTCATGGTGCTGAGCCTGTGTTAGCTCTAGTGTAGATGTTCACCTTGATCTTCATGGTGCTGAGCCTGTGTTAGCTCTAGTGTAGATGTTCACCTTGATCTTCATGGTGCTCTGAGCCTGTGTTAGCTCTAGTGTAGATGTTCACCTTGATCTTCATGGTGCTCTGAGTCTGTGTTAGCTCTAGTGTAGATGTTTACCTTGATCTTCATGGTGCTGAGCCTGTGTTAGCTCTAGTGTAGATGTTCACCCTGATCTTCATGATGCTCTGAGCCTGTGTTAGCTCTAGTGTAGATGTTCACCCTGATCTTCATGGTGCTGAGCCTGTGTTAGCTCTAGTGTAGATGTTCACCCTGATCTTCATGGTGCTGAGCCTGTGTTAGCTCTAGTGTAGATGTTCACCCTGATCTTCATGGTGCTCTGAGTCTGTGTTAGCTCTAGTGTAGATGTTCACCTTGATCTTCATGTTGCTCTGAGCCTGTGTTAGCTCTAGTGTAGATGTTCACCCTGATCTTCATGGTGCTGAGCCTGTGTTAGCTCTAGTGTAGATGTTCACCCTGATCTTCATGGTGCTGAGTCTGTGTTAGCTCTAGTGTAGATGTTCACCCTGATCTTCATGGTGCTGAGCCTGTGTTAGCTCTAGTGTAGATGTTCACCCTGATCTTCATGGTGCTCTGAGCCTGTGTTAGCTCTAGTGTAGATGTTCACCTTGATCTTCATGGTGCTCTGAGCCTGTGTTAGCTCTAGTGTAGATGTTTACCTTGATCTTCATGGTGCTGAGTCTGTGTTAGCTCTAGTGTAGATGTTCACCTTGATCTTCATGGTGCTCGGGGCCAGCGCGGTGATCTCCTTCTGCATGCGGTCAGCGATGCCCGGGTACATGGTGGTTCCTCCTGACAGGACGTTGTTGGCGTACAGGTCTTTGCGGATGTCGATGTCACACTTCATGATGCTGTTGTAGGTCGTCTCGTGGATCCCGGCCGACTCCATCCCTGCGGATCACAACAAGTCTGAGGTTCAGGGCGAGAACATCCGTCCGTCCAGGAGGAACCAGCTCGTGAACCCGGTGGACCTGAAGGTGCATGGACGGGTCTCACCGATGAAGGACGGCTGGAACAGCGTCTCGGGGCAGCGGAAGCGCTCGTTGCCGATGGTGATGACCTGCCCGTCCGGGAGCTCGTAGCTTTTCTCCAGAGACGACGAGGTGGCGGCGGTTCCCATCTCGTTCTCAAAGTCCAGCGCCACGTAGCAGAGCTTCTCCTTAATGTCCCTCACGATCTCCCGCTCGGCTGAGGAGAGGAGAACAGGAGGAGAGCCGTTAAAGAGAGGAGAACCAGAGGAGGACCAGAGGAGAACCAGAGGAGAACCAGAGGAGGACCAGAGGAGAACCAGAGGAGAACAGAGCTTCTCCTTAATGTCCCTCACGATCTCCCGCTCGGCTGAGGAGAGGAGAACAGGAGGAGGACCGTTAAAGAGAGGAGAACCGTTAAAGAGAGGAGAACCAGAGGAGAACTAGAGGAGAACCAGAGGAGAACAGAGCTTCTCCTTAATGTCCCTCACGATCTCCCGCTCGGCTGAGGGGAGGAGAACCGGAGGAGGACCGTTAAAGAGAACCAGAGGAGAACCAGAGGAGAACAGGAGGAGGACCGTTAAAGAGAACCAGAGGAGGACCAGAGGAGGACCGTTAAAGAGAGGAGAACCAGAGGAGAACCAGAGGAGAACCAGAGGAGGACCGTTAAAGAGAGGAGAACCAGAGGAGAACCAGAGGAGAACCAGAGGAGGACCGTTAAAGAGAGGAGAACCAGAGGAGGACCAGAGGAGGACCGTTAAAGAGAGGAGAACCAGAGGAGAACCAGAGGAGAACCAGAGGAGGACCGTTAAAGAGAGGAGGACCAGAGGAGGACCAGAGGAGAACAGGAGGAGGACCAGAGGAGAGCCGTTAAAGAGGAGAACCAGAGGAGAACCAGAGGAGAACAGGAGGAGAACCAGAGGAGAGCCGTTAAAGAGGAGAACCAGAGGAGGACCAGAGGAGGACCGTTAAAGAGAGGAGAACCAGAGGAGAACAGGAGGAGAACCAGAGGAGAGCCGTTAAAGAGGAGAACCAGAGGAGGACCAGAGGAGGACCGTTAAAGAGAGGAGGACAGGAGGAGAACCAGAGGAGAACCAGAGGAGAACCAGAGGAGAACAGGAGGAGAACCATTAAAGAGAGGAGAACCAGAGGAGAACCAGAGGAGGACCGTTAAAGAGAACCAGAGGAGAACCAGAGGAGAACCAGAGGAGGACCGTTAAAGAGAACCAGAGGAGGACCAGAGGAGAACAGGAGGAGAACAGGAGGAGAACCGTTAAAGAGGAGAACCAGAGGAGGACCAGAGGAGGACCAGAGGAGGACCGTTAAAGAGAACCAGAGGAGAACCAGAGGAGAACCAGAGGAGAACAGGAGGAGAACCAGAGGAGAACCAGAGGAGGACCGTTAAAGAGGAGAACCAGAGGAGGACAGGAGGAGAACCAGAGGAGAACCAGAGGAGGACCGTTAAAGAGGAGAACCAGAGGAGAACCGTGAAAGAGAGGAGAACAGGCGGAGAACAGGAGGATAACCAGAGGAGAACCAGAGGAGGACCGTTAAAGAGGAGAACCAGAGGAGAACCAGAGGAGAACCAGAGGAGGACCGTTAAAGAGGAGAACCAGAGGAGAACCAGAGGAGGACCGTTAAAGAGGAGAACCAGAGGAGAACCAGAGGAGGACCGTTAAAGAGAACCAGAGGAGAACCAGAGGAGAACAGGAGGAGGACCGTTAAAGAGAACCAGAGGAGGACCAGAGGAGGACCGTTAAAGAGAGGAGAACCAGAGGAGGACCAGAGGAGGACCGTTAAAGAGAGGAGAACCAGAGGAGAACCAGAGGAGAACCAGAGGAGAACCAGAGGAGAACCAGAGGAGGACCGTTAAAGAGAGGAGAACCAGAGGAGAACCAGAGGAGAACCAGAGGAGGACCGTTAAAGAGAGGAGAACCAGAGGAGGACCAGAGGAGGACCGTTAAAGAGAGGAGAACCAGAGGAGAACCAGAGGAGAACCAGAGGAGGACCGTTAAAGAGGAGAACCAGAGGAGAACCAGAGGAGAACAGGAGGAGGACCAGAGGAGAGCCGTTAAAGAGGAGAACCAGAGGAGAACCAGAGGAGAACAGGAGGAGAACCAGAGGAGAGCCGTTAAAGAGGAGAACCAGAGGAGGACCAGAGGAGGACCGTTAAAGAGAGGAGAACCAGAGGAGAACAGGAGGAGAACCAGAGGAGAGCCGTTAAAGAGGAGAACCAGAGGAGGACCAGAGGAGGACCGTTAAAGAGAGGAGAACCAGAGGAGAACAGGAGGAGAACCAGAGGAGAGCCGTTAAAGAGGAGAACCAGAGGAGGACCAGAGGAGGACCGTTAAAGAGAGGAGGACAGGAGGAGAACCAGAGGAGAACCAGAGGAGAACCAGAGGAGAACAGGAGGAGAACCATTAAAGAGAGGAGAACCAGAGGAGAACCAGAGGAGGACCGTTAAAGAGAACCAGAGGAGAACCAGAGGAGAACCAGAGGAGGACCGTTAAAGAGAACCAGAGGAGAACCAGAGGAGAACCAGAGGAGGACCGTTAAAGAGAACCAGAGGAGAACCAGAGGAGAACCAGAGGAGGACCGTTAAAGAGAACCAGAGGAGAACCAGAGGAGAACCAGAGGAGGACCGTTAAAGAGAACCAGAGGAGGACCAGAGGAGAACAGGAGGAGAACAGGAGGAGAACCAGAGGAGGACCAGAGGAGGACCAGAGGAGGACCGTTAAAGAGAACCAGAGGAGAACCAGAGGAGAACCAGAGGAGAACAGGAGGAGAACCAGAGGAGAACCAGAGGAGGACCGTTAAAGAGGAGAACCAGAGGAGGACAGGAGGAGAACCAGAGGAGAACCAGAGGAGGACCGTTAAAGAGAACCAGAGGAGAACCAGAGGAGAACAGGAGGAGAACCAGAGGAGAACCAGAGGAGGACCGTTAAAGAGGAGAACCAGAGGAGGACAGGAGGAGAACCAGAGGAGAACCAGAGGAGGACCGTTAAAGAGGAGAACCAGAGGAGAACCGTGAAAGAGAGGAGAACAGGCGGAGAACAGGAGGATAACCAGAGGAGAACCAGAGGAGGACCGTTAAAGAGGAGAACCAGAGGAGAACCAGAGGAGAACCAGAGGAGGACCGTTAAAGAGGAGAACCAGAGGAGAACCAGAGGAGGACCGTTAAAGAGGAGAACCAGAGGAGAACCAGAGGAGAACCAGAGGAGGACCGTTAAAGAGGAGAACCAGAGGAGAACCGTGAAAGAGAGGAGAACAGGCGGAGAACAGGAGGATAACCAGAGGAGAACCAGAGGAGGACCGTTAAAGAGGAGAACCAGAGGAGAACAGGAGGAGAACCAGAGGAGAGCCGTTAAAGAGGAGAACCAGAGGAGGACCAGAGGAGGACCGTTAAAGAGAGGAGAACCAGAGGAGAACCAGAGGAGAACCAGAGGAGGACCGTTAAAGAGAACCAGAGGAGGACCAGAGGAGAACAGGAGGAGAACAGGAGGAGAACCGTTAAAGAGGAGAACCAGAGGAGGACCAGAGGAGGACCAGAGGAGGACCGTTAAAGAGAACCAGAGGAGAACCAGAGGAGAACCAGAGGAGAACAGGAGGAGAACCAGAGGAGAACCAGAGGAGGACCGTTAAGGAGGAGAACCAGAGGAGGACAGGAGGAGAACCAGAGGAGAACCAGAGGAGGACCGTTAAAGAGGAGAACCAGAGGAGAACCGTGAAAGAGAGGAGAACAGGCGGAGAACAGGAGGATAACCAGAGGAGAACCAGAGGAGGACCGTTAAAGAGGAGAACCAGAGGAGAACCAGAGGAGAACCAGAGGAGGACCGTTAAAGAGGAGAACCAGAGGAGAACCAGAGGAGGACCGTTAAAGAGGAGAACCAGAGGAGAACCAGAGGAGGACCGTTAAAGAGAGGGGAACCACAATAGCACCAGGTCCGAGACAGGACTAAAGCTCAGTCCAGGCGACTCACATAGAGAGGAGTCCCCCAGGGCTTTATATTTGGTCCACTGTTGTTCACACTTTTACACTTTTACAAACAGATGATGCAGTTTTGAAGCAGAGCTCCCCCTGCTGGCCAAGCCAAAGACTTCAACAACACTTTATTGAAATTCAGAATTGAATTTAGGAGACACGTCCAAAACTAAGTCATCATTGGAAACGCAAAGTGAAATTCCACTGGAACCAAATGTCATAATATTGGGAATAATCCCTAAAGCAACGTCAGATTAAACTGGAGTTTCTGTGATGTTTCGGTGATGTTTCTGTGATATTTCTGTGATGTTTCTCTGATGTTCCTGTGAAGTTTCAGTGATGTTTTTCTGATGTTTCTGTGATGTTTCGGTGAGGTTTCGGTGATGTTTCTGTGATGTTTCTCTGATGTTCCTGTGATGTTTCTGCGATTTTTTCTGTGAGGTTTCGGTGATGTTTCTGTGATGTTTCGGTGATGTTTCTGTGAGGTTTCTGCGAGGTTTCTGCGATGTTTTGGTGATGTTTCTGTGATGTTTCGGTGATGTTTCTCTGATGTTTCTGTGATGTTTTGGTGATGTTTCTGTGATGTTCCTGTGATGTTTCTGTGATGTTCCTGTGATGTTTCTGTGAGGTTTCGGTGATGTTTCTCTGATGTTTCTGTGATGTTTCGGTGATGTTTTACCCGTAGTGACGAAGCTGTAGCCTCTCTCCGTCAGGATCTTCATCAGATAGTCCGTGAGGTCACGTCCTGCCAGGTCCAGCCTCATGATGGCGTGAGGGAGCGCGTAGCCTTCGTAGATGGGGACGTTGTGAGTGACTCCGTCTCCGCTGTCCAGGACGATGCCTGAGTTTACAGACGAGAACATTAACGACAATCATCCCGACAATCACTCTCAGACCCAATAAAGAAGGTCAGGAGGGTGAAGGATCAGAGAAGAGCTGGAGAAGGTCAGGAGGGTGAAGGATCAGAGAAGAGCTGGAGAAGGTCTGGAGGGTGAGGGGTCAGAGAAGAGCTGGAGAAGGTCTGGAGGGTGAAGGGTCAGAGAAGAGCTGGAGAAGGTCTGGAGGGTGAAGGGTCAGAGAAGAGCTGGAGAAGGCCTGGAGGGTGAAGGGTCAGAGAAGAGCTGGAGAAGGTCTGGAGGGTGAAGGGTCAGAGAAGAGCTGGAGAAGGTCTGGAGGGTGAAGGGTCAGAGAAGAGCTGGAGAAGGCCTGGAGGGTGAAGGGATCAGAGAAGAGCTGGAGAAGGTCTGGAGGGTGAAGGGTCAGAGAAGAGCTGGAGAAGGCCTGGAGGGTGAAGGGTCAGAGAAGAGCTGGAGAAGGTCTGGAGGATGAAGGGTCAGAGAAGAGCTGGAGAAGGTCTGGAGGGTGAAGGGTCAGAGAAGAGCTGGAGAAGGTCTGGAGGATGAACATCACTGACCTGTGGTTCTTCCGGAGGCGTACAGAGACAGAACGGCCTGGATGGCGACGTACATGGCCGGGACATTAAACGTTTCAAACATGATCTGAGGAAACAGAGACACTTATTTACCTTTAGCCCATTGTACATGTTTACCTGGGTCATCTTCTCACAGTCGGTCTCCATTGTACATGTTTACCTGGGTCATCTTCTCAGTCGGTCTCCATTGTACATGTTTACCTGGGTCATCTTCTCAGTCGGTCTCTATTGTACATGTTTACCTGGGTCATCTTCTCACAGTCGGTCTCCGTTGTACATGTTTACCTGGGTCATCTTCTCACAGTCGGTCTCCATTGTACATGTTTACCTGGGTCATCTTCTCACAGTCGGTCTCCATTGTACATGTTTACCTGGGTCATCTTCTCACAGTCGGTCTCCATTGTACATGTTTACCTGGGTCATCTTCTCACAGTCGGTCTCCATTGTACATGTTTACCTGGGTCATCTTCTCACAGTCGGTCTCCGTTGTACATGTTTACCTGGGTCATCTTCTCACAGTCGGTCTCCGTTGTACATGTTTACCTGGGTCATCTTCTCAGTCGGTCTCCATTGTACATGTTTACCTGGGTCATCTTCTCACAGTCGGTCTCCATTGTACATGTTTACCTGGGTCATCTTCTCACAGTCGGTCTCCATTGTACATGTTTACCTGGGTCATCTTCTCACAGTCGGTCTCCATTGTACATGTTTACCTGGGTCATCTTCTCACAGTCGGTCTCCGTTGTACATGTTTACCTGGGTCATCTTCTCACAGTCGGTCTCCATTGTACATGTTTACCTGGGTCATCTTCTCACAGTCGGTCTCCGTTGTACATGTTTACCTGGGTCATCTTCTCACAGTCGGTCTCCGTTGTACATGTTTACCTGGGTCATCTTCTCAGTCGGTCTCCATTGTACATGTTTACCTGGGTCATCTTCTCACAGTCGGTCTCCATTGTACATGTTTACCTGGGTCACCTTCTCACAGTCGGTCTCCGTTGTACATGTTTACCTGGGTCATCTTCACAGTCGGTCTCCGTTGTACATGTTTACCTGGGTCATCTTCACAGTCGGTCTCCGTTGTACATGTTTACCTGGGTCATCTTCTCAGTCGGTCTCCATTGTACATGTTTACCTGGGTCATCTTCTCAGTCGGTCTCCATTGTACATGTTTACCTGGGTCATCTTCTCAGTCGGTCTCCATTGTACATGTTTACCTGGGTCATCTTCACAGTCGGTCTCCGTTGTACATGTTTACCTGGGTCATCTTCTCAGTCGGTCTCCATTGTACATGTTTACCTGGGTCATCTTCTCAGTCGGTCTCCATTGTACATGTTTACCTGGGTCATCTTCTCAGTCGGTCTCCATTGTACATGTTTACCTGGGTCATCTTCTCAGTCGGTCTCCATTGTACATGTTTACCTGGGTCATCTTCTCAGTCGGTCTCCATTGTACATGTTTACCTGGGTCATCTTCTCAGTCGGTCTCCATTGTACATGTTTACCTGGGTCATCTTCTCACAGTCGGTCTCCGTTGTACATGTTTACCTGGGTCATCTTCTCAGTCGGTCTCCATTGTACATGTTTACCTGGGTCATCTTCTCACAGTCGGTCTCCGTTGTACATGTTTACCTGGGTCATCTCCTCACAGTCGGTCTCCGTTGTACATGTTTACCTGGGTCATCTTCTCAGTCGGTCTCCATTGTACATGTTTACCTGGGTCATCTTCTCAGTCGGTCTCCATTGTACATGTTTACCTGGGTCATCTTCTCAGTCGGTCTCCATTGTACATGTTTACCTGGGTCATCTCCTCACAGTCGGTCTCCGTTGTACATGTTTACCTGGGTCATCTTCTCAGTCGGTCTCCATTGTACATGTTTACCTGGGTCATCTTCTCAGTCGGTCTCCATTGTACATGTTTACCTGGGTCATCTTCTCAGTCGGTCTCCATTGTACATGTTTACCTGGGTCATCTTCTCACAGTCGGTCTCCATTGTACATGTTTACCTGGGTCATCTTCTCAGTCGGTCTCTATTGTACATGTTTACCTGGGTCATCTCCTCACAGTCGGTCTCCGTTGTACATGTTTACCTGGGTCATCTTCTCAGTCGGTCTCCATTGTACATGTTTACCTGGGTCATCTTCTTACAGTCGGTCTCCATTGTACATGTTTACCTGGGTCATCTTCTCAGTCGGTCTCCATTGTACATGTTTACCTGGGTCACCTTCTCACAGTCGGTCTCCGTTGTACATGTTTGCCTGGGTCACCTTCTCAGTCGGTCTCCGTTGTACATGTTTACCTGGGTCATCTTCTCAGTCGGTCTCCATTGTACATGTTTACCTGGGTCATCTTCTCAGTCGGTCTCCATTGTACATGTTTACCTGGGTCATCTTCTCACAGTCGGTCTCCGTTGTACATGTTTACCTGGGTCATCTTCTCACAGTCAGTCTCCATTGTACATGTTTACCTGGGTCATCTTCTCAGTCGGTCTCCATTGTACATGTTTACCTGGGTCATCTTCTCACAGTCGGTCTCTATTGTACATGTTTACCTGGGTCATCTTCTCAGTCGGTCTCTATTGTACATGTTTACCTGGGTCATCTTCTCACTCGGTCTCCGTTGTACATGTTTACCTGGGTCATCTTCTCGCAGTCGGTCTCCATTGTACATGTTTACCTGGGTCATCTTCTCACAGTCGGTCTCCATTGTACATGTTTACCTGGGTCATCTTCTCACTCGGTCTCCGTTGTACATGTTTACCTGGGTCATCTTCTCACAGTCGGTCTCCATTGTACATGTTTACCTGGGTCATCTTCTCACACTCGGTCTCCGTTGTACATGTTTACCTGGGTCATCTTCTCACAGTCGGTCTCCGTTGTACATGTTTACCTGGGTCATCTTCTCAGTCGGTCTCCGTTGTACATGTTTACCTGGGTCATCTTCTCAGTCGGTCTCCGTTGTACATGTTTACCTGGGTCATCTTCTCACAGTCGGTCTCCATTGTACATGTTTACCTGGGTCATCTTCTCACAGTCGGTCTCCATTGTACATGTTTACCTGGGTCATCTTCTCACAGTCGGTCTCCGTTGTACATGTTTACCTGGGTCATCTTCTCACAGTCGGTCTCCATTGTACATGTTTACCTGGGTCATCTTCTCAGTCGGTCTCCATTGTACATGTTTACCTGGGTCATCTTCTCAGTCGGTCTCCGTTGTACATGTTTACCTGGGTCATCTTCTCACAGTCGGTCTCCATTGTACATGTTTACCTGGGTCATCTTCTCAGTCGGTCTCCATTGTACATGTTTATCTGGGTCATCTTCTCAGTCGGTCTCCGTTGTACATGTTTACCTGGGTCATCTTCTCAGTCGGTCTCCATTGTACATGTTTACCTGGGTCATCTTCTCACAGTCTGTCTCCGTTGTACATGTTTACCTGGGTCATCTTCTAACAGTCGGTCTCCATTGTACATGTTTACCTGGGTCATCTTCTAACAGTCGGTCTCCATTGTACATGTTTACCTGGGTCATCTTCTCAGTCGGTCTCCGTTGTACATGTTTACCTGGGTCATCTTCTCACAGTCGGTCTCCGTTGTACATGTTTACCTGGGTCATCTTCTCACAGTCGGTCTCCATTGTACATGTTTACCTGGGTCATCTTCTCAGTCGGTCTCCATTGTACATGTTTACCTGGGTCATCTTCTCACAGTCGGTCTCCGTTGTACATGTTTACCTGGGTCATCTTCTCACAGTCGGTCTCCGTTGTACATGTTTACCTGGGTCATCTTCTCAGTCGGTCTCCATTGTACATGTTTACCTGGGTCATCTTCTCACAGTCGGTCTCCGTTGTACATGTTTACCTGGGTCATCTTCTCGCGGTTGGCCTTGGGGTTCAGCGGGGCCTCCGTCAGCAGGGTGGGGTGCTCCTCTGGCGCCACCCGCAGCTCGTTGTAGAACGAGTGATGCCAGATCTGAGGGAAACAAAGGCCTGAGTTCACGGCTTTGGTCTCCAGTGAAATCCTTAAACCACAGAAGGAGCTGAGGACCCGGACCCTGGCCCGACTGGAGCTTCAGCTACAGCTTCAGTGTGTGGGAGGAGCCAAACATTAACGGTGTTTAATCCTGACTCATGCTACGTTAGCGACATTAGCATCGCAGACAGTCCATTTTAAAACTGCATTAGCCTGTGACGTTAGCGACATTAGCATCGCAAACAGTCCATTTTAAAACTGCATTAGCCTGTGACGTTAGCGACATTAGCATCGCAAACAGTCCATTTTAAAACTGCATTAGCCTGTGACGTTAGCGACAGTAGCATCGCAAACAGTCCATTTTAAAACTGCATTAGCCTGTGACGTTAGCGACATTAGCATCGCAGACAGTCCATTTTAAAACTGCATTAGCCTGTGACGTTAGCGACATTAGCATCGCAAACAGTCCATTTTAAAACTGCATTAGCCTGTGACGTTAGCGACATTAGCATCGCAAACAGTCCATTTTAAAACTGCATTAGCCTGACGTTAGCGACATTAGCATCGCAAACAGTCCATTTTAAAACTGCATTAGCCTGTGACGTTAGCGACATTAGCATCGCAAACAGTCCATTTTAAAACTGCATTAGCCTGTGACGTTAGCGACATTAGCATCGCAGACAGTCCATTTTAAAACTGCATTAGCCTGTGACGTTAGCGACATTAGCATCGCAAACAGTCCATTTTAAAACTGCATTAGCCTGTGATGTTAGCGACATTAGCATCGCAGACAGTCCATTTTAAAACTGCATTAGCCTGTGAGGTTAGCGACATTAGCATCGCAGACAATCCATTTTAAAACTGCATTAGCCTGTGACGTTGGCGACATTAGCATCGCAGACAGTCCATTTTAAAACTGCATTAGCCTGTGACGTTAGCGGCATTAGCATCACAAACAGTCCATTTTAAAACTGCATTAGCCTGTGACGTTAGCAGCATTAGCATCACAAACAGTCCATTTTAAAACTGCATTAGCCTGTGACGTTAGCGACATTAGCATCACAAACAGTCCATTTTAAAACTGCATTAGCCTGTGACGTTAGCGGCATTAGCATCGCAAACAGTCCATTTTAAAACTGCATTAGCCTGTGACTTTAGCGACATTAGCATCACAAACAGTCCATTTTAAAACTGCATTAGCCTGTGACGTTAGCAGCATTAGCATCACAAACAGTCCATTTTAAAACTGCATTAGCCTGTGACGTTAGCGACATTAGCATCACAAACAGTCCATTTTAAAACTGCATTAGCCTGTGACGTTAGCGACATTAGCATCACAAACAGTCCATTTTAAAACTGCATTAGCCTGTGACGTTAGCGACATTAGCATCACAAACAGTCCATTTTAAAACTGCATTAGCCTGTGACGTTAGCAGCATTAGCATCACAAACAGTCCATTTTAAAACTGCATTAGCCTGTGACGTTAGCGACATTAGCATCACAAACAGTCCATTTTAAAACTGCATTAGCCTGTGACGTTAGCGACATTAGCATAACAAACAGTCCATTTTAAAACTGCATTAGCCTGTGACGTTAGCGACATTAGCATTACAAACAGTCCATTTTAAAACTGCATTAGCCTGTGACGTTAGCGGCATTAGCATCACAAACAGTCCATTTTAAAACTGCATTAGCCTGTGACGTTAGCGACATTAGCATCACAAACAGTCCATTTTAAAACTGCATTAGCCTGTGACGTTAGCGACATTAGCATCACAAACAGTCCATTTTAAAACTGCATTAGCCTGTGACGTTAGCGACATTAGCATTACAAACAGTCCATTTTAAAACTGCATTAGCCTGTGACGTTAGCGGCATTAGCATCGCAGACAGTCCATTTTAAAACTGCATTAGCCTGTGACGTTAGCGGCATTAGCATCGTAGACAGTCCATTTTAAAACTGCATTAGCCTGTGACGTTAGCGACATTAGCATCGCAGACAGTCCATGCATCACAAACAGTCCATTTTAAAACTGCATTAGCCTGTGACGTTAGCGGCATTAGCATCACAAACAGTCAATTTTAAAACTGCAGCGGTGCGTGTCAGGGGTTTACGGCGGGTTTGATCCTGGCAAACCTGGAGGTAACAGTACAAGAAGTAGCTGTAGTATTTATAATACTGCAGGATAGTAGTAGTACCTTCTCCATGTCGTCCCAGTTGGTGATGATGCAGTAGTATTTGTAGCAGTATGAGTATTTGCAGTAGTAGTACCTTCTCCATGTCGTCCCAGTTGGTGATGATGCAGTAGTATGTGTAGTAGTATGAGTATTTGTAGTAGTAGTACCTTCTCCATGTCGTCCCAGTTGGTGATGATGCAGTAGTATTTGTAGTAGTATGAGTATTTGCAGTAGTAGTACCTTCTCCATGTCGTCCCAGTTGGTGATGATGCAGTAGTATTTGTAGTAGTATGAGTATTTGTAGTAGTAGTACCTTCTCCATGTCGTCCCAGTTGGTGATGATGCAGTAGTATTTGTAGCAGTATGAGTATTTGCAGTAGTAGAACCTTCTCCATGTCGTCCCAGTTGGTGATGATGCAGTAGTATTTGTAGTAGTATGAGTATTTGTAGTAGTAGTACCTTCTCCATGTCGTCCCAGTTGGTGATGATGCAGTAGTATGTGTAGTAGTATGAGTATTTGTAGTAGTAGTACCTTCTCCATGTCGTCCCAGTTGGTGATGATGCAGTAGTATTTGTAGTAGTATGAGTATTTGCAGTAGTAGTACCTTCTCCATGTCGTCCCAGTTGGTGATGATGCAGTAGTATTTGTAGTAGTATGAGTATTTGTAGTAGTAGTACCTTCTCCATGTCGTCCCAGTTGGTGATGATGCAGTAGTATTTGTAGCAGTATGAGTATTTGCAGTAGTAGTACCTTCTCCATGTCGTCCCAGTTGGTGATGATGCAGTAGTATTTGTAGTAGTATGAGTATTTGTAGTAGTAGTACCTTCTCCATGTCGTCCCAGTTGGTGATGATGCAGTAGTATTTGTAGCAGTATGAGTATTTGCAGTAGTAGTACCTTCTCCATGTCGTCCCAGTTGGTGATGATGCAGTAGTATTTGTAGTAGTATGAGTATTTGTAGTAGTAGTACCTTCTCCATGTCGTCCCAGTTGGTGATGATGCAGTAGTATTTGTAGTAGTATGAGTATTTGCAGTAGTAGTACCTTCTCCATGTCGTCCCAGTTGGTGATGATGCAGTAGTATTTGTAGCAGTATGAGTATTTGCAGTAGTAGTACCTTCTCCATGTCGTCCCAGTTGGTGATGATGCCGTGCTCGATGGGATACTTCAGGGTCAGGATTCCTCTTTTACTCTGAGCCTCGTCCCCGACGTAAGAATCTTTCTGCCCCATCCCGACCATCACGCCCTGGAGTCAGAAACACATGACCCATCACGCCCTGGAGTCAGAAACACACATGACCCATCACGCCCTGGAGTCAGAAACACACATGACCCATCACGCCCTGGAGTCAGAAACACACATGACCCATCACGCCCTGGAGTCAGAAACACACATGACCCATCACGCCCTGGAGTCAGAAACACACATGACCCATCACGCCCTGGAGTCACAAACACACATGACCCATCACGCCCTGGAGTCAAAAACACACATGACCCATCACGCCCTGGAGTCAGAAACACACATGACCCATCACGCCCTGGAGTCAGAAACACACATGACCCATCACGCCCTGGAGTCAGAAACACACATGACCCATCACGCCCTGGAGTCACAAACACACATGACCCATCACGCCCTGGAGTCAAAAACACACATGACCCATCACGCCCTGGAGTCACAAACACACATGACCCATCACGCCCTGGAGTCAGAAACACACATGACCCATCACGCCCTGGAGTCAGAAACACACATGACCCATCACGCCCTGGAGTCACAAACACACATGACCCATCACGCCCTGGAGTCAGAAACACACATGACCCATCACGCCCTGGAGTCACAAACACACATGACCCATCACGCCCTGGAGTCAAAAACACACATGACCCATCACGCCCTGGAGTCAGAAACACACATGACCCATCACGCCCTGGAGTCAGAAACACACATGACCCATCACGCCCTGGAGTCAGAAACACACATGACCCATCACGCCCTGGAGTCAGAAACACACATGACCCATCACGCCCTGGAGTCAGAAACACACATGACCCATCACGCCCTGGAGTCAGAAACACACATGACCCATCACGCCCTGGAGTCACAAACACACATGACCCATCACGCCCTGGAGTCAGAAACACACATGACCCATCACGCCCTGGAGTCACAAACACACATGACCCATCACGCCCTGGAGTCAGAAACACACATGACCCATCACGCCCTGGAGTCAGAAAACACATGACCCATCACGCCCTGGAGTCACAAACACACATGACCCATCACGCCCTGGAGTCAGAAACACATGACCCATCACGCCCTGGAGTCAGAAAACACTGTGAGTGGGCGTGTCTGTGAGTGGGCGTGTCTCCGTGTGGACGTGTCTGTGTGTGGGCGTGTCTGTGAGTGGGCGTGTCTGTGTGTGGGCGTGTCTGTGTGTGGGCGTGTCTGTGAGTGGGCGTGTCTGTGTGTGGGCGTGTCTGTGTGTGGGCGTGTCTGTGTGTGGGCCTGTCTGTGGGCGTGTCTCTGTGTGGGCGTGTCTGTGAGTGGGCGTGTCTGTGAGTGGGCGTGTCTGTGAGTGGGCGTGTCTGTGTGTGGGCGTGTCTGTGAGTGGGCGTGTCTGTGAGTGGGCGTGTCCCCGTGTGGACGTGTCTGTGTGTGGGCGTGTCTGTGAGTGGGCGTGTCTGTGAGTGGGCGTGTCCCCGTGTGGACGTGTCTGTGGGCGTGTGTGAGTGGGCGTGTCTGTGTGTGGGCGTGTCTGTGTGTGGGCGTGTCTGTGAGTGGACGTGTCTCTGTGTGGACGTGCGTGTGGGCGTGTCTGTGAGTGGGCGTGTCTGTGTGTGGGCGTGTCTGTGAGTGGGCGTGTCTGTGGGCATGTCTGTGTGTGGGCGTGTCTGTGAGTGGGCGTGTCTGTGAGTGGGCGTGTCTGTGAGTGGGCGTGTCTGTGAGTGGGCGTGTCTCCGTGTGGGCGTGTCTGTGAGTGGGCGTGTCTGTGAGTGGGCGTGTCTCCGTGTGGACGTGTCTGTGTGTGGTCGTGTCTGTGTGTGGGCGTGTCTGTGAGTGGGCGTGTCTGTGGGCGTGTCTCTGTGTGGGCGTGTCTGTGTGTGGGCGTGTCTGTGAGTGGGCGTGTCTGTTGGCGTGTCTCTGTGTGGGCGTGTCTGTGTGTGGGCGTGTCTCTGTGTGGGCGTGTCTCCGTGTGGACGTGTCTGTGTGTGGGCGTGTCTGTGGGCGTGTCTCTGTGTGGGCGTGTCTGTGGGCGTGTCTCTGTGTGGGCGTGTCTCCGTGTGGACGTGTCTGTGTGTGGGCGTGTCTGTGAGTGGGCGTGTCTGTGAGTGGGCGTGTCTCCGTGTGGACGTGTCTGTGTGTGGGCGTGTCTGTGGGCGTGTCTGTGAGTGGGCGTGTCTGTGAGTGGGCATGTCTGTGAGTGGGCGTGTCTGTGAGTGGGCGTGTCTGTGAGTGGGCATGTCTGTGAGTGGGCGTGTCTGTGAGTGGGCGTGTCTGTGAGTGGGCATGTCTGTGAGTGGGCGTGTCTGTGAGTGGGCGTGTCTGTGAGTGGGCGTGTCTGACCTGGTGTCGGGGCCGTCCCACGATGGAGGGGAACACGGCTCTGGGGGCGTCGTCTCCAGCGAACCCGGCCTTACAGAGTCCGGAGCCGTTATCACAGACCAGCGCGGTGCTTTCCTCCTCGTCACACATGTCTGCAGGTCTGAAGAGGGACTAGAGAGGGACTAAAGAGGGACTGAAGAGGGACTGGACCGGGACTGGACCGGGACTGGACCGGGACTACAGAGGGAGCCGGACCAAGGACTGCAGAGGCGGATCTGTGGAGAGACAGAGAGACTTTGTTTACATCCTGGACGACTGAGATTGACCTGCCAGTTTAGGCTCAGGGTTAGCATTTGTAATTTAGGGCCCGGCCGATATATCGGGTCGATACTTGGGTATTTTACCATATTGACTATTGCCCAATATACCCAATAATGGAGCCAAAAGTGATTTCCTGTTAAACACACAGCGCCCCCTGCTGTCACAGTTTCGAAGCTTCACACACACGATTATGGAGCAGACGTTTTTAAATCTGGTCAGTGCAGATCGGCCTCAGAAAACTTAAAGGGGGGGTGTAATTCAAGCTTTCCATCCTGTTATTCTGTCACTCCCTCATTAAAAACATGGCTGAAGTGTTGCCTTGGCACATTCACGTATTTCTGAGTAATCTGTAAAAACTCTGATGGCGGCCATTTTGAGTAATCTGTAAAAACTCTGATGGCGGCCATTTTAGGGATAGGTTTGCCTGAGTCCTCCTAGGAACGCCCCCACCTCCTGGAGACGCCTCCGAGCTTTGGTCACCAGCCGAGTAACCAACCACTGCTCCTCAGCAGAACCCCCTCCCCACTGATGCCACAGACAGCGTGTGGAGGGGGCGTGTCTAAAGGCTCAGAGGTTCTTAAAGAGACAGAGGCCTATTTCAAGACATTCACTACAGCCATTTTGAGAGAGACATTTTATACAAGGCAGTTATTCTAATTTACTGCATTTACAGACCAACAGAAGGTTTGTCATCATTGTAGTGTGATATAGACTGGTGCTATGGGACTGACAAAAGCAGAACACCCCCTCTTTAAAGCAGAACACCCCCTCTTTAAAGCAGAACACCCCCTCTTTAAAGCAGAACACGCCCTCTTTAAAGCAGAACACCCCCTCTTTAAAGCAGAACACTCCCTCTTTAAAGCAGAACACCCCCTCTTTAAAGCAGAACACCCCCTCTTTAAAGCAGAACACTCCCTCTTTAAAGCAGAACACCCCCTCTTTAAAGCAGAACACGCCCTCTTTAAAGCAGAACACCCCCTCTTTAAAGCAGAACACCCCCTCTTTAAAGCAGAACACCCCCTCTTTAAAGCAGAACACTCCCTCTTTAAAGCAGAACACCCCCTCTTTAAAGCAGAACACCCCCTCTTTAAAGCAGAACACCCCCTCTTTAAAGCAGAACACCCCCTCTTTAAAGCAGAACACCCCCTCTTTAAAGCAGAACACGCCCTCTTTAAAGCAGAACACGCCCTCTTTAAAGCAGAACACCCCCTCTTTAAAGCAGAACACCCCCTCTTTAAAGGACCTCATTGTTTTTGTCGATAAACTCCATGTTGTCCCATCACAGTCTGCTGTAAAAGTCGTTTTGTTAAAGTCGTTTGTGCCGCGTTATGAGTCGCTGATGTTGTGAAGGGTCGACCCAAATGTTAGGCACAGTCCCTTTAATTCTTCTCATACTTTATGTCACTGCTGAAACATCAGTCAGACTTCACTCAGTTACTCACAGTACTCGAGTAACTTTTGTATTCTTACTTGAGTCAATATGTTAGCTCCTCCCCCAGCTCTGACCCTGATCAGCTCCGCATCATCTCTCCTTTAGATCAGACGTCAGGGCCTGAAACTGTGGCTTTAAAGTTTCAGACGGTTCTTTTTCTCCAGCTCCAACGTTGTCCCTGGTCAGATCTAAAGAGCTGCATTTCAGTCATTCCTCTGTCGCCCTCCCGCTTCACTCCCCTCTCTCTCTCTCTCTCCCCCTCGGCCTCCGTCTCTCTCCCCCTCTCCCCCTCTCCCTCTCCCCCCCTCTCTCTCTCTCCCCTCTCTCACTGGTAAACTCTGCTCCTTATTTGGCCTCGGTGCTGAGTCTCTGGCTCGGCTGCAGATCCATATTTGGTTGTGTTTGTGGACACCTCCGTCTCCTCTGTCTCCTCCGTCTCCCCATCTCCTCTGCCTCCCCGTCTCCCCCATCTCCCCCATCTCTAACCCAGGCCTGGAGTCCAGATCCTCCAGAGCAGCTGAGGAAGCGTCTGGGGAGAGGGAAGTGTGAGGAATGTTCATAAATCCACACGTCCAGCAGAGGGCGCTGACATGAGAAGAGGTCAGGACAGAATCAGACTGACCTCAGACCGAGGATGACTCAAGAACCATCTTAAAGAGGGGGTGTTCTGCTTTAAAGAGGGGGTGTTCTGCTTTAAAGAGGGGGTGTTCTGCTTTAAAGAGGGGGTGTTCTGCTTTAAAGAGGGGGTGTTCTGCTTTTGTCAGTCCCATAGCACCAGTCTATATCTCACTACAATGATGACAAACCTCCTGTTGGTCTGTAAATGCAGTAAATTAGAATAACTGCCTTGTATAAAATGTCTCTCTCAAAATGGCTGTAGTGAATGTCTTGAAATAGGCCTCTGTCTCTTTAAGAACCTCTGAGCCTTTAGACACGCCCCCTCCACACGCTGTCTGTGGCATCAGTGGGGAGGGGGTTCTGCTGAGGAGCAGTGGTTGGTTACTCGGCTGGTGACCAAAGCTCGGAGGCGTCTCCAGGAGGTGGGGGCGTTCCTAGGAGGACTCAGGCAAACCTATCCCTAAAATGGCCGCCATCAGAGTTTTTACAGATTACTCAGAAATACGTGAATGTGCCAAGGCAACACTTCAGCCATGTTTTTAATGAGGGAGAGACAGAATAACATGAGGGAAAGCTGGAAAAAGTACATTTTGCAGAATACCCCCCCTTTAAAGAAGGACGACTCCGGCACAGACGTCCTGAACATTGAAACTGTAAATGAACATGTCCTGAGTCTCCGCTTAAATAAACATCTGAGTCCGAGTGACGCCACATTCTTTACCAAACATGGACTCACTGCAGCGTGTGGGACCAGCCCAGTATCAGAGTACTCCCTCAGAGGATTACTGCAGTATCCGAGTACCCCTCAGAGGATTACTGCAGTATCAGAGTACCCCTCAGAGGATTACTGCAGTATCAGAGTACTCCTCAGAGGATTACTGCAGTATCAGAGTACTCCCTCAGAGGATTACTGCAGTATCAGAGTATCAGAGTACTCCTCAGAGGATTACTGCAGTATCAGAGTATCAGAGTACTCCTCAGAGGATTACTGCAGTATCCGAGTACTAAAGTACAGTGACTTCTTCACTTTCTGGAGAACATTTGTCTCAGAGTTTGAAAACCTGATCATTTCAATTTAAATGATTAATTCATCACATGAAACACGTCCAGTTGTAAAAGTGAGACTTGAACTAAAAGGAGATGATGTGGGATTTGTGTGAACGTGGTTTTGTTTTACTAAAAGAAGTTAATAAAAAGAATAAAACAGTAACAAAAAGTAATAAAGCATCAAGTATTGAGTCCAAATGTGTCTAAAGAGTTTGATGAAAATGTGTCTTTATATATATATATAAAAACTCTCCCTCCCCCTCCTCGGTCTCTTCCTCCTCCTGCTCGGGGCCTCTCCCGTCGGTACCTGAGGGTTCAGTATCTTTTCTGGACCGAGATGTCTGATGTATTTCCTGGGATCTGCTGGAGCCGCTCCTCCAGTTTGGGGGTCACTGCCCCGAGTGGCTCCACTGATGCTTCACCCTCCAGGTTTTCTCCAGCTCTTCTCTGAGCCCCTGGTGTTTCTCTAGTTTCTCCTGTTCCTTTTTCCTGATGTTGAAGTCTTGGTGTTGCTATGTCGACCACAGCGGCTCCTCTGCTCTTTGTCACCACCACAATGTCCGGTTGGTTCATCACCTTCTGTCCGTCTGGATCTGGACGTCCCACAGGATCTTGGCTCGGTCGTTCTCCACCACCTTTGGAGGTGTTTCCACTTTGACCTTGGGGTTTCCAGCCCAGACTCTGCACAGATGTTCCTGTACACTATGTTCCTCTGCACAGATGTTCCTGTACACTATACCAGCCACTTGGTTATGGCTCCATGTAAGCTTTCCCTGCAGCATCTTACACCTGCAGTTATGTTCTTACACCTGCAGTTATGTTCTTACACCTGCAGTTATGTTCTTACACCTGCAGTTATGTTCTTACACCTGCAGTTATGTTCTTACACCTGCAGTTATGTTCTTACACCTGCAGTTATGTTCTTACACCTGCAGTTATGTTCTTACACCTGCAGTTATGTTCTTTCACCTGCAGTTATGTTCTTACACCTGCAGTTATGTTCTTACACCTGGGGTCTTGTCTGGTGTGGTAGATCTGGGCCTCTCTTGCTCTGGTGCTCGAGGCTCCTGTGCAGCCATGATGAGCCTCTGTGCTGTCCTTTAGGAGGACCTCTTCAGTTATGTTTGGGTGGTACCTGCCGTGTAGGGGCCACTTCAGTTATGTTTGGGTGGTACCTGTCGTGTAGGGGCTTCAGTTATGTTTGGGTGGTACCTGCCGTGTAGGGGCTTGTCCTCCCATGACGGGACCTCCAGCACCTCATCTTCTGTTCCCCATTGTCTGAGACATTCACTGAGCACGTCATCTGTCGGAGCCTTGTCCTTGATGTACTTATGGATCTGGGATGTTTCATCCTGGATCGTGGCTCTCACACTCACTAGTCCTCGGCCTCCTTCCTTACGGCGAGCGTACAGTCTCAGCGTGGGAAACACCTCCAAAGGTGGTCGAGAATGACCGAGCCAAGATCCTGTGGGACGTCCAGATCCAGACGGACAGAAGGTGATGAACCAACCGGACATTGTGGTGGTGACAAAGAGCAGAGGAGCCGCTGTGGTCGACATAGCAACACCAAGACTTCAACATCAGGAAAAAGGAACAGGAGAAACTAGAGAAACACCAGAGGCTCAGAGAAGAGCTGGAGAAAACCTGGAGGGTGAAGCATCAGTGGAGCCCGTGGTCGTTGGGGCACTCGGGGCAGTGACCCCCAAACTGGAGGAGCGGCTCCAGCAGATCCCAGGAAATACATCAGACATCTCAGTCCAGAGAAGATACTGAACCCTCAGGTACCGACAGGAGAGGCCCCGAGCAGGAGGAAGAGACGCCCGCGGAGGTGAGGAAGAGTTTATTTATTATATATACATGCAAAGATTTAACCTCTGACCCCCGACTTTAACCAAATCTAAAAGCTTCTGGAAAAAAGAGCAAAAATAGCGACAAAATCCATCCATCCATTTTCTTCCTCTTTATCCGGGGCCGGGTCGTGGCCCAGACCTCCCGATCCACAAAACTACAATGAAAATGTTCAATGAAGACAAAAATCTTAGATCAGTTTTGTAGGTCTTAGCTTTCAAATGAGGCGTGACTCTGGCCTATAAGCCTCAGACTGATCCTCATGTTCGAGGTACACAGGAGGCGGGACTTAAGGGTGAGTCATCTTCTGGTATGGTTTTTATTTAGACAGGGACAGTGCACAATTTAACATTGACCAAAAGGAAAGATGTGCCAGGTCAGAGCAAAGATGCTCATTTCCACCTGTCGTCCCAGGGCAGGTTGATGTTACAGTGCTCTGTGCTCGGAAACAACGAGTCCAGAACCGAGTCCAGAAACAACGAGTCCAGAAACAACGAGTCCAGAACCAACGAGTCCAGAACCAACGAGTCCAGAACCAACAACGAGTCCAGAACCAACGAGTCCAGAACCAACGAGTCCAGAACTAACGAGTCCAGAACTAACGAGTCCAGAACTAACGAGTCCAGAACCAACGAGTCCAGAACTAACGAGTCCAGAACCAACGAGTCCAGAACTAACGAGTCCAGAACCAACGAGTCCAGAAACAACAAGTCCAGAACCAACGAGTCCAGAACCAACGAGTCCAGAACCAACGAGTCCAGAACTAACGAGTCCAGAACCAACGAGTCCAGAACCAACGAGTCCAGAACTAACGAGTCCAGAAACAACAAGTCCAGAACCAACGAGTCCAGAACCAACGAGTCCAGAACCAACGAGTCCAGAAACAACAAGTCCAGAACCAACGAGTCCAGAACCAACGAGTCCAGAACCAACGAGTCCAGAAACAACGAGTCCAGAACCAACGAGTCCAGAAACAACGAGTCCAGAACTAACGAGTCCAGAACTAACGAGTCCAGAACCAACGAGTCCAGAAACAACAAGTCCAGAACCAACGAGTCCAGAACTAACGAGTCCAGAAACAACAAGTCCAGAACCAACGAGTCCAGAACTAACGAGTCCAGAACTAACGAGTCCAGAACCAACAACGAGTCCAGAACCAACAACGAGTCCAGAAACAACGAGTCCAGAAACAACAAGTCCAGAACCAACGAGTCCAGAACTAACGAGTCCAGAACTAACGAGTCCAGAACCAACGAGTCCAGAAACAACAAGTCCAGAACCAACGAGTCCAGAACTAACGAGTCCAGAACCAACGAGTCCAGAACTAACGAGTCCAGAACCAACGAGTCCAGAACCAACGAGTCCAGAACTAACGAGTCCAGAACCAACGAGTCCAGAACCAACGAGTCCAGAACCAACGAGTCCAGAACTAACGAGTCCAGAACCAACGAGTCCAGAACTAACGAGTCCAGAAACAACAAGTCCAGAACCAACGAGTCCAGAACCGAGTCCAGAACCAACGAGTCCAGAAACAACGAGTCCAGAACCAACAACGAGTCCAGAACCAACGAGTCCAGAAACAACGAGTCCAGAACCAACAACGAGTCCAGAACCAACGAGTCCAGAACCAACGAGTCCAGAACCAACAACGAGTCCAGAACTAACGAGTCCAGAACCGAGTCCAGAACCAACGAGTCCAGAACCAACGAGTCCAGAACTAACGAGTCCAGAACTAACGAGTCCAGAAACAACGAGTCCAGAACCAACGAGTCCAGAACCAACGAGTCCAGAACCAACGAGTCCAGAACCAACGAGTCCAGAACCAACGAGTCCAGAACCAACGAGTCCAGAACCAACGAGTCCAGAACTAACGAGTCCAGAACTAACGAGTCCAGAAACAACGAGTCCAGAACCAACGAGTCCAGAACTAACGAGTCCAGAACCAACGAGTCCAGAACTAACGAGTCCAGAACCAACGAGTCCAGAACTAACGAGTCCAGAACTAACGAGTCCAGAACTAACGAGTCCAGAACCAACGAGTCCAGAAACAACGAGTCCAGAACCAACGAGTCCAGAACTAACGAGTCCAGAACTAACGAGTCCAGAACTAACGAGTCCAGAAACAACGAGTCCAGAACCAACGAGTCCAGAACTAACGAGTCCAGAACCAACGAGTCCAGAACTAACGAGTCCAGAACCAACGAGTCCAGAACTAACGAGTCCAGAACCAACGAGTCCAGAACTAACGAGTCCAGAACCAACGAGTCCAGAACTAACGAGTCCAGAACTAACGAGTCCAGAAACAACGAGTCCAGAACCAACGAGTCCAGAACTAACGAGTCCAGAACCAACGAGTCCAGAACTAACGAGTCCAGAACTAACGAGTCCAGAACTAACGAGTCCAGAAACAACGAGTCCAGAACCAACGAGTCCAGAACTAACGAGTCCAGAACCAACGAGTCCAGAACTAACGAGTCCAGAACCAACGAGTCCAGAACTAACGAGTCCAGAACTAACGAGTCCAGAACTAACGAGTCCAGAACCAACGAGTCCAGAACCAACGAGTCCAGAACCAACGAGTCCAGAACTAACGAGTCCAGAACCAACGAGTCCAGAACCAACGAGTCCAGAACCAACGAGTCCAGAACCAACGAGTCCAGAACCAACGAGTCCAGAACCAACGAGTCCAGAACCAACGAGTCCAGAAACAACGAGTCCAGAACCAACGAGTCCAGAACCAACGAGTCCAGAACCAACAACGAGTCCAGAACCAACGAGTCCAGAACCAACGAGTCCAGAACCAACAACGAGTCCAGAACCAACGAGTCCAGAACCAACGAGTCCAGAAACAACGAGTCCAGAACCAACAACGAGTCCAGAACCAACAAGTCCAGAAACAACGAGTCCAGAACCAACGAGTCCAGAACCAAACCTGATCCTGAAGACCTTTCCCTCTGGTGCAGCCTGAGATCCCACGACCATCAAACTCACAAACTCAACCAGTCGCTCCAAACCATAAACACCAAACAAACTGAAGATCTCGAAAAACACAAGGACGAAACGAGGCAAAGAAATGAATAAAATCCAACGAAACACAATGGAGAAAAAGACCTGAGCACGGTGGCACTCCTGAGATCCCTGACAGTCGCCCTCTGCTCCTGACAGTCGCCCTCTGCTCCTGACAGTCAGACAAACGTTCCTCCTTCTAAAGTCTCTCTGCTGGAACTAAACTCTTTCATTCATCATTTCGTTGTAAATCCTAAAGTGACGGATCAAAGACAAACATGTTTCTGCTGTTTGAGTCGTCTCTAACTTTCACGTTTTTTACACTTAGATTAAGATAAAAAACATGACACAAACAAGATCTTTTTCTTGATTTAAGAGTAAAAACAGATTTAAATATGAACATTTCACAGATTCATTCTCACATTGTTCTTTTCTTGACTTTACTTTATCCCTGTAGTTGTGATTTTAGTTTCTCTGTGGATCAATAAGAGAAACACTGAAACCAGCTGAACCAAACACATGCAGTTCTTACCGTGCCGGAGGAGGATGATGAAGACTCAGACCTCGGACTCGGACCTGGGACTCAGACTCGGACTCCGCTCGGCTTCAGAGTGAGAACGTCCTGTATCTGCGTCTGTGATAAAAGTCTGAGGAAACGTCTCCATCGTCTCCAAACGCCTCCAAACATGGAGAGTTCAGACTCACACGGCCTTATACGGAGGAGAGCGGGAGGCGGCCAATCACAGCGCAGCGGAGCAGGGGAGCGGCCAATCACAGCGCAGAGCCGGGGCGGACTGCAGGGGGCGCTGCGGGTCACACACAGTTACAGTCTGTCTCAGAAATGATTCAAAACTTTAACCCCGTCTGAACCCAGCACGTTTTACCCAAATCTAAAAGCTTCTCACAGCCTATAGGCCAGAGCAACGCCTCGTTTGAAAGCTAAGGCCTACAAAACAGAGCCTTTTTCTGTCTTTTTTGTCATGTTTCCATAGTTTTTTTTACGTTTTTGACGCTCTTTTGTTGTTGTTTTATTGGGGTTTTACACTTTTTTGTCGTTCTTGTTGTTTTTTGTCATTTTCTGAAGCTCATTTTCATCGTTGTTTTAGTCGTTTTTCACTTTGGAAACGGCTGTTGAAAAGTGAGTGAATAAAGCTGGATCTGAGAGAGTTTAGTCTTTTTAACCCCTTAACTCCCACCTGAACCGAGCACATTTTCTCCAGCTTTACCCCAATCCAAAAGCTTCTGGAAAAAAGGTGTGAAAAGAGCAACAAAACTGAGACGAAAACAGGGATGAAAATGTGAAAAAAGTGACAAAAAAAGTGAGAAAATTTGACGAAAAAAGTGACAAAAAAATGGACAGCAAAAATCGAAAAAGTGATGAAAAAAAATCTGACGTGAGGAAAAAGATCAATTTAGTTTTGTAGGTCTTAGCTTTCAAATGAGGCGTTACACTGGCCTACAGGATTTGGGTAAAGCTGAACTGGAGAAAATGCTCTGGGTTCAGGCGGGAGTTAAGAGGTTGAATTAAAGCAGACACGGAGTCATATTTCAATATAAACTTCAAATAAAAGAATCGAACAATATTATAATATTCATACTTTAGACTAGGAAGATTCTAAACATTTCATAAAATGTGTCAAACATTTACAAGTTAAAGTCAGTTAAAAAGTGCATTAACTTCTGTAATTGAACCTGAACTGTGAAACTAATAAATGATATAAACTCCATGCACAGTGACACATGTAAAGCCTGGATTTGTTATAATGAATCATGGATCAGCTGTAAAAAACACAGTTATAATATTTTGCAAATGGTCTGTGAGACATAATCACCATTAGAACAAAGGCTTGACATGTGTGGCTTTGTGTGTAATGACTTTATATCATACATTAGTTCCACAGTTTAAATAAACATGTATGTTCCTGCACTCATTACTGTGAGTGTGAAGGATCTGCAGGATCCTGGAGGTCAGAGGGTAAAGGAACCATCGTCAGGTCCCTGAACCAGAGTTAATGTCGTCAACTATAATATTTAGTCTTAATTTTAGTCAAAGTGATATTTTTGTGACTAAAATTGGACTAAAACTAAATGAAAAGTTCCTCATGAGACTAAAACTGTGACTCAAATGTCCAGATATTTGAGTCGACTAAAATCAGACTAAATAAAAATGAAAAGGAGAGACTAAAATCATCCAAACTTGTATTGAGCGTCTGAAAGAGCCTCAGATCATGTTTAAAGGATCAGCTCTGAGCTTTGTTCATGAGGAGCAGAAACATGAAGCAGAGGAACAACATTAAACATGATTAGAATCAATATTATCAATGCAAAGTCCACTACATTAGTCTCACATTTAGTCGACTAAAACTAGGCTAAAATTGAAAAGCTTTTTTTGACTAAAAAAAATAAATTAAATTTTAGTCAAAAGACTAAAACTAAAATAAAATATGTTGAACAGTGCCCTGAACGCAGCACTGTGCAGAAGGTCTCTCTGTGGTTCCCAACCCTGGCCCTGGCCCTGGTCTGGGCTCAGGCTCCAGAATCACGGATTAGCCATTTTTAGAATAACTGATGGACTCGTGAGGGCTGAGGTTTGGACACGCCCCCTGAGGACTGCAGTGTGTAGTAGTGTGTGTAGTATGTGTAGTAGTGTGTGTAGTATGTGTAGTAGTGTGTGTAGTATGTGCAGTAGTGTGTTCTGTAGTAGTGTGTACTGCAGTGTACTGGGGGCCGTCCGGAGCTCGGGTCTTTCTGCCGCAGACACACGGGGCCCATAAAAGGAAACAGCCGAGATTTAAACAAATCACTGACTCTGCTCCAAACATGGACAGCTACAGTACTGAGGCTCACGACTGCAAATACTACAAATACTACAAATACTACAAATACTACAAATACTACAAATACTACGGCTCTACTAGCACAAACCCAGACTGAGGCATATTGATCCACAGGAAGTGCAGACAGTAGAGACATGATCAGAAGGTCTGGGGTTTGCACACTGTGGTTGTGCCCTTGGGCCTCGCCTTCAGGGTCTGCGTCTCACTGGTGAATGAGTGAAAGGGTGAGTGGTTCCTTAAAGCACTTTGAGACCAAAGAAGGTAGAAAAGCTGAGAACATTTACCTTTTTACCAATAATAGTTTGTGTTCTGGTGACGTCACCTCTAAAGAACTGATTATTTAAAGGGACAGGTTTTTCCACACTGAGATATGTTCTTACCTGAGCTGTGACGAGTTCTTTAGGACCTGTCTGATCTTGAGGTTATATTTCTGGTCCTTGTTTGCAAACAGACAAAGTATATTTTCAGGCAGTATTTTCCTGTGGACTTTGTACATAAAGACAGCGGTTCAGACCGACTAGATCACAGAATTTAATTGCTTTAAATTTGCAGAATATTGCGTTGTTTGGTTCATTATACGGTGAATGATTGACTTTCCTTACGGCTTTTTTTTGTAAAATAAAAATAGGTTTTGTGTTTGTAGCGTAGGCGCCCCCATATTTCATAACTACTCCTGGTATTATTACGCCTTACAATATAGTCCCCCCTTTTTATCCGCTTAGAAAATCCACATTGTTTAATTGTGTGTAATTATACTTTGTAGTGGAACACTTCACGTAACCATATTTAAATAGGGGAAACGTGGAAGAGCTTGGTAGCTTCTATCTTGACCTGTTTTGGAGCTATAGAGGAGAGAGGGAGAGGCTAAATGCTAACGCCGTCTGCGCTGTGTTTACGTGACTGAAGATCAGACAGGTCCTAAAGAACTCGTCACAGCTCAGGTAAGAACATATCTCAGTGTGGAAAAACGCTGGCCTGTTCCTTTAATCTGAGGCGTAACTATAGCGACTGTTTGTTAATTTCTCTGTAATTCCCGAGGCCGATTCACATGAAACAAAAACTGTCCCAAAGTTCAGAGTCGTCTCTTCAGCTCAGGTGAACTATGGTCTCATTGTTTCCTCATAAAGTGGAGACAATATTCAGAAACATGATCAGTAGAATTAGAATAATGTGAAGCCGATGATGATCAGGGAAACATTTGTGCTTCTGTTTCTCTCCAGTACAGTCGTGTTTCCCTCCCGCTGGAGCAGGATTCTAGTATCACAGGATTCTAGTATCACAGGATTCTTGTATCACAGGATTCTAGTATCACAGGATTCTAGTATCACAGGATTCTAGTATCACAGGATTCTAGTATCACAGGATAATAGTATCACAGGATTCTAGTATCACAGGATTCTAGTATCACAGGATTCTAGTATCACAGGATTCTTGTATCACAGGATTCTAGTATCACAGGATTCTAGTATCACAGGATTCTAGTATCACAGGATTCTTGTATCACAGGATTCTTGTATCACAGGATTCTAGTATCACAGGATTCTAGTATCACAGGATTCTAGTATCACAGGATTCTAGTATCACAGGATTCTTGTATCACAGGATTCTTGTATCACAGGATTCTAGTATCACAGGATTCTAGTATCACAGGATTCTTGTATCACAGGATTCTAGTATCACAGGATTCTTGTATCACAGGATTCTAGTATCACAGGATTCTAGTATCACAGGATTCTAGTATCACAGGATTCTTGTATCACAGGATTCTTGTATCACAGGATTCTAGTATCACAGGATTCTAGTATCACAGGATTCTAGTATCACAGGATTCTAGTATCACAGGATTCTTGTATCACAGGATTCTTGTATCACAGGATTCTAGTATCACAGGATTCTAGTATCACAGGATTCTTGTATCACAGGATTCTAGTATCACAGGATTCTTGTATCACAGGATTCTAGTATCACAGGATTCTAGTATCACAGGATTCTAGTATCACAGGATTCTTGTATCACAGGATTCTCGTATCACAGGATTCTAGTATCACAGGATTCTTGTATCACAGGATTCTAGTATCACAGGATTCTAGTATCACAGGATTCTTGTATCACAGGATTCTAGTATCACAGGATTCTAGTATCACAGGATTCTAGTATCACAGGATTCTAGTATCACAGGATTCTAGTATCACAGGATTCTAGTATCACAGGATTCTAGTATCACAGGATAATAGTATCACAGGATTCTAGTATCACAGGATTCTAGTATCACAGGATTCTAGTATCACAGGATTCTAGTATCACAGGATTCTAGTATCACAGGATTCTAGTATCACAGGATTCTTGTATCACAGGATTCTAGTATCACAGGATTCTAGTATCACAGGATTCTAGTATCACAGGATTCTTGTATCACAGGATTCTAGTATCATAGGATTATAGTATCACAGGATTCTAGTATCACAGGATTCTAGTATCACAGGATTCTAGTATCACAGGATTCTAGTATCACAGGATTCTAGTATCACAGGATTCTAGTATCACAGGATTATAGTATCACAGGATTCTAGTATCACAGGATTCTAGTATCACAGGATTCTTGTATCACAGGATTCTTGTATCACAGGATTCTAGTATCACAGGATTCTAGTATCACAGGATTCTTGTATCACAGGATTCTAGTATCACAGGATTCTTGTATCACAGGATTCTAGTATCACAGGATTCTAGTATCACAGGATTCTTGTATCACAGGATTCTCGTATCACAGGATTCTAGTATCACAGGATTCTAGTATCACAGGATTCTAGTATCACAGGATTCTTGTATCACAGGATTCTAGTATCACAGGATTCTTGTATCACAGGATTCTAGTATCACAGGATTCTAGTATCACAGGATTCTAGTATCACAGGATTCTAGTATCACAGGATTCTAGTATCACAGGATTCTAGTATCACAGGATTCTAGTATCACAGGATTCTTGTATCACAGGATTCTAGTATCATAGGATTATAGTATCACAGGATTCTAGTATCACAGGATTCTAGTATCACAGGATTATAGTATCACAGGATTCTAGTATCACAGGATTCTAGTATCACAGGATTCTAGTATCACAGGATTATAGTATCACAGGATTCTAGTATCACAGGATTCTAGTATCACAGGATTCTTGTATCACAGGATTCTAGTATCACAGGATTCTTGTATCACAGGATTCTAGTATCACAGGATTCTTGTATCACAGGATTCTAGTATCACAGGATTCTAGTATCACAGGATTCTAGTATCACAGGATTCTTGTATCACAGGATTCTAGTATCACAGGATTCTTGTATCACAGGATTCTAGTATCACAGGATTCTTGTATCACAGGATTCTAGTATCACAGGATTCTAGTATCACAGGATTCTAGTATCACAGGATTCTAGTATCACAGGATTCTAGTATCACAGGATTCTAGTATCACATGATTCTAGTATCACAGGATTCTAGTATCACATGATTCTAGTATCACAGGATTCTAGTATCACAGGATTCTAGTATCACAGGATTCTAGTATCACAGGATTCTAGTATCACAGGATTCTAGTATCACAGGATTCTTGTATCACAGGATTCTAGTATCACAGGATTCTAGTATCACAGGATTCTTGTATCACAGGATTCTAGTATCACAGGATTCTCGTATCACAGGATTCTAGTATCACAGGATTCTTGTATCACAGGATTCTAGTATCACAGGATTCTAGTATCACAGGATTCTTGTATCACAGGATTCTAGTATCACAGGATTCTAGTATCACAGGATTCTAGTATCACAGGATTCTAGTATCACAGGATTCTAGTATCACAGGATTCTAGTATCACAGGATTCTAGTATCACAGGATAATAGTATCACAGGATTCTAGTATCACAGGATTCTAGTATCACAGGATTCTAGTATCACAGGATTCTAGTATCACAGGATTCTAGTATCACAGGATTCTAGTATCACAGGATTCTTGTATCACAGGATTCTAGTATCACAGGATTCTAGTATCACAGGATTCTAGTATCACAGGATTCTTGTATCACAGGATTCTAGTATCATAGGATTATAGTATCACAGGATTCTAGTATCACAGGATTCTAGTATCACAGGATTCTAGTATCACAGGATTCTAGTATCACAGGATTCTAGTATCACAGGATTCTAGTATCACAGGATTATAGTATCACAGGATTCTAGTATCACAGGATTCTAGTATCACAGGATTCTTGTATCACAGGATTCTTGTATCACAGGATTCTAGTATCACAGGATTCTAGTATCACAGGATTCTTGTATCACAGGATTCTAGTATCACAGGATTCTTGTATCACAGGATTCTAGTATCACAGGATTCTAGTATCACAGGATTCTTGTATCACAGGATTCTCGTATCACAGGATTCTAGTATCACAGGATTCTAGTATCACAGGATTCTAGTATCACAGGATTCTTGTATCACAGGATTCTAGTATCACAGGATTCTTGTATCACAGGATTCTAGTATCACAGGATTCTAGTATCACAGGATTCTAGTATCACAGGATTCTAGTATCACAGGATTCTAGTATCACAGGATTCTAGTATCACAGGATTCTAGTATCACAGGATTCTTGTATCACAGGATTCTAGTATCATAGGATTATAGTATCACAGGATTCTAGTATCACAGGATTCTAGTATCACAGGATTATAGTATCACAGGATTCTAGTATCACAGGATTCTAGTATCACAGGATTCTAGTATCACAGGATTATAGTATCACAGGATTCTAGTATCACAGGATTCTAGTATCACAGGATTCTTGTATCACAGGATTCTAGTATCACAGGATTCTTGTATCACAGGATTCTAGTATCACAGGATTCTTGTATCACAGGATTCTAGTATCACAGGATTCTAGTATCACAGGATTCTAGTATCACAGGATTCTAGTATCACAGGATTCTAGTATCACAGGATTCTAGTATCACAGGATTCTTGTATCACAGGATTCTAGTATCACAGGATTCTTGTATCACAGGATTCTAGTATCACAGGATTCTAGTATCACAGGATTCTAGTATCACAGGATTCTAGTATCACAGGATTCTAGTATCACAGGATTCTAGTATCACATGATTCTAGTATCACAGGATTCTAGTATCACATGATTCTAGTATCACAGGATTCTAGTATCACAGGATTCTAGTATCACAGGATTCTAGTATCACAGGATTCTAGTATCACAGGATTCTAGTATCACAGGATTCTTGTATCACAGGATTCTAGTATCACAGGATTCTAGTATCACAGGATTCTTGTATCACAGGATTCTAGTATCACAGGATTCTAGTATCACAGGATTCTTGTATCACAGGATTATAGTATCACAGGATTCTAGTATCACAGGATTCTTGTATCACAGGATTATAGTATCACAGGATTCTAGTATCACAGGATTCTAGTATCACAGGATTCTAGTATCACAGGATTCTAGTATCACAGGATTCTAGTATCACATGATTCTAGTATCACAGGATTCTTGTATCACAGGATTCTAGTATCACAGGATTCTAGTATCACAGGATTCTAGTATCACAGGATTCTAGTATCACAGGATTCTAGTATCACAGGATTCTAGTATCACAGGATTCTAGTATCACAGGATTCTAGTATCACAGGATTCTAGTATCACAGGATTCTAGTATCACAGGATTCTAGTATCACAGGATTCTAGTATCACAGGATTCTTGTATCACAGGATTCTAGTATCACAGGATTCTAGTATCACAGGATTCTAGTATCACAGGATTATAGTATCACAGGATTCTAGTATCACAGGATTCTTGTATCACAGGATTCTAGTATCACAGGATTCTAGTATCACAGGATTCTTGTATCACAGGATTCTAGTATCACAGGATTCTAGTATCACAGGATTCTTGTATCACAGGATTCTAGTATCACAGGATTCTTGTATCACAGGATTATAGTATCACAGGATTCTAGTATCACAGGATTATAGTATCACAGGATTATAGTATCACAGGATTCTAGTATCACAGGATTATAGTATCACAGGATTATAGTATCACAGGATTATAGTATCACAGGATTATAGTATCACAGGATTCTAGTATCACAGGATTCTTGTATCGCAGGATTCTAGTATCGCAGGATTCTAGTATCACAGGATTCTAGTATCACAGGATTCTAGTATCACAGGATTCTAGTATCACAGGATTATAGTATCACAGGATTATAGTATCACAGGATTCTTGTATCACAGGATTCTAGTATCACAGGATTCTAGTATCACAGGATTCTAGTATCACAGGATTCTAGTATCACAGGATTCTAGTATCACAGGATTCTTGTATCACAGGATTCTAGTATCACAGGATTCTAGTATCACAGGATTCTAGTATCACAGGATTCTAGTATCACAGGATTCTTCACAAACTGCCGCTGCCACAGAGCCTCCTCCGTCTGCAGAGTTTCCCTCAGACTCAGATCACTGTGACCTAAAAAGGAAGAGCAGACTGAGCTCTGATTGGCCCAAAACATAAACAAAGGCCTCAGACTCACGTGCACTCTCGCATGCACACTCTCACGTGCACTCTCACATGCACAGGCAGGACTGTGGGAGGAGGGAACAGCGCCTCCCGTGGACAGTCCGTGGAACAGAGGGGAGTGTCAGGCCCGAGGGCACAACAGCAGCAGAAGGCAGTTCAGGACGAGCTTCCTGTTTACAGTTTATTGGTCGATTTGAGCCAGTCAGACTCAGATCAATAATCAATAATCGAGGAAGTCGACCTTCAGCCTCAGATAAGACTGTTTACAGCAGCAGGAACAAACACGCCTCAAACACGGGTCAGACACGGACCACTTACGGCTCAGACACGGCTCAGACACGGGTGAGTTCTATTCCTTTAGAATAAGAAATACAGACACAAAGCGCCCTCGTCCAGAGCCAGGGGGCGCTATCGAAACACTTTGTCTCCCTCAGGCTTGGATCACAGTTTTATCACCACCGCCTGATTTTTATTTTCTATCAGAGGCTTTTGAATTACAATATCAAGGCCATTTATTCGTTGTAGGGGGCGCCAAAGTGCAGAGTGACAACGCTTCAAGCTCGATCTTTTACAGTTTGTATGAATTTTCTTCAGTAAAAGTTCAAACTGAAGCAGATTTCAGTTAAATGTAAATGTCTGAAGTGTTTCTGAAGTCTTTATCATGTTTGTTTCTGTAGGATCGTTGGTTTGAGGAGTTTCTGAAGTCTTTATCGTGTTTGTTTCTGTAGGATCGTTGGTCTGAGGAGTTTCTGAAGTCTTTATCATGTTTGTTTCTGTAGGATCGTTGGGTCTGAGGAGTTTCTGAAGTCTTTATCGTGTTTGTTTCTGTAGGATCGTTGGGTCTGAGGAGTTTCTGAAGTCTTTATCATGTTTGTTTCTGTAGGATCGTTGGGTCTGAGGAGTTTCTGAAGTCTTTATCGTGTTTGTTTCTGTAGGATCGTTGGGTTTGAGGAGTTTCTGAAGTCTTTATCGTGTTTGTTTCTGTAGGATCGTTGGGTCTGAGGAGTTTCTGAAGTCTTTATCGTGTTTGTTTCTGTAGGATCGTTGGGTCTGAGGAGTTTCTGAAGTCTTTATCGTGTTTGTTTCTGTAGGATCGTTGGGTTTGAGGAGTTTCTGAAGTCTTTATCGTGTTTGTTTCTGTAGGATCGTTGGGTTTGAGGAGTTTCTGAAGTCTTTATCGTGTTTGTTTCTGTAGGATCGTTGGTCTGAGGAGTTTCTGAAGTCTTTATCGTGTTTGTTTCTGTAGGATCGTTGGGTCTGAGGAGTTTCTGAAGTCTTTATCGTGTTTGTTTCTGTAGGATCGTTGGGTTTGAGGAGTTTCTGAAGTCTTTATCGTGTTTGTTTCTGTAGGATCGTTGGGTCTGAGGAGTTTCTGAAGTCTTTATCATGTTTGTTTCTGTAGGATCGTTGGTCGGAGGAGTTTCTGAAGTCTTTATCATGTTTGTTTCTGCAGGATCGTTGGGTCTGAGGAGTTTCTGAAGTCTTTATCATGTTTGTTTCTGTAGGATCGTTGGTCTGAGGAGTTTCTGAAGTCTTTATCATGTTTGTTTCTGTAGGATCGTTGGGTCTGAGGAGTTTCTGAAGTCTTTATCGTGTTTGTTTCTGTAGGATCATTGGGTCTGAGGAGTTTCTGAAGTCTTTATCGTGTTTGTTTCTGTAGGATCGTTGGGTCTGAGGAGTTTCTGAAGTCTTTATCGTGTTTGTTTCTGTAGGATCGTTGGTTTGAGGAGTTTCTGAAGTCTTTATCGTGTTTGTTTCTGTAGGATCGTTGGGTCTGAGGAGTTTCTGAAGTCTTTATCGTGTTTGTTTCTGTAGGATCGTTGGGTTTGAGGAGTTTCTGAAGTCTTTATCGTGTTTGTTTCTGTAGGATCGTTGGGTTTGAGGAGTTTCTGAAGTCTTTATCGTGTTTGTTTCTGTAGGTTCGTTGGGTCAGAGGAGTTTCTGAAGTCTTTATCATGTTTGTTTCTGTAGGATCGTTGGTCTGAGGAGTTTCTGAAGTCTTTATCGTGTTTGTTTCTGTAGGATCGTTGGTTTGAGGAGTTTCTGAAGTCTTTATCATGTTTGTCTCTGTAGGATCGTTGGGTCTGAGGAGTTTCTGAAGTCTTTATCATGTTTGTTTCTGTAGGATCGTTGGTTTGAGGAGTTTCTGAAGTCTTTATCATGTTTGTTTCTGTAGGATCGTTGGTCTGAGGAGTTTCTGAAGTCTTTATCGTGTTTGTTTCTGTAGGATCGTTGGTTTGAGGAGTTTCTGAAGTCTTTATCATGTTTGTTTCTGTAGGATCGTTGGTTTGAGGAGTTTCTGAAGTCTTTATCGTGTTTGTTTCTGTAGGATCGTTGGGTGTGAGGAGTTTCTGAAGTCTTTATCGTGTTTGTTTCTGTAGGATCGTTGGTCTGAGGAGTTTCTGAAGTCTTTATCGTGTTTGTTTCTGTAGGATCGTTGGGTCTGAGGAGTTTCTGAAGTCTTTATCATGTTTGTTTCTGTAGGATCGTTGGGTCTGAGGAGTTTCTGAAGTCTTTATCATGTTTGTTTCTGTAGGATCGTTGGGTCTGAGGAGTTTCTGAAGTCTTTATCATGTTTGTTTCTGTAGGATCGTTGGGTCTGAGGAGTTTCTGAAGTCTTTATCGTGTTTGTTTCTGTAGGATCGTTGGGTCTGAGGAGTTTCTGAAGTCTTTATCGTGTTTGTTTCTGTAGGATCGTTGGGTCTGAGGAGTTTCTGAAGTCTTTATCATGTTTGTTTCTGTAGGATCGTTGGGTCTGAGGAGTTTCTGAAGTCTTTATCATGTTTGTTTCTGTAGGATCGTTGGGTCTGAGGAGTTTCTGAAGTCTTTATCATGTTTGTTTCTGTAGGATCGTTGGGTCTGAGGAGTTTCTGAAGTCTTTATCGTGTTTGTTTCTGTAGGATCGTTGGGTCTGAGGAGTTTCTGAAGTCTTTATCGTGTTTGTTTCTGTAGGATCGTTGGGTCTGAGGAGTTTCTGAAGTCTTTATCATGTTTGTTTCTGTAGGATCGTTGGTCTGAGGAGTTTCTGAAGTCTTTATCATGTTTGTTTCTGTAGGATCGTTGGTCTGAGGAGTTTCTGAAGTCTTTATCATGTTTGTTTCTGCAGGATCGTTGGGTCGGAGGAGTTTCTGTGTCTGAAGTTCCGCTGCAGTTCCAGTCATGACCTGTAAGATCTGCTGCTGTGTGGCGTCTGTCCTGCAGGTGGTGCTGTCTGTGTTTTTGGTGCTGTTGACGGCGGCGTGTGTGACCCTCGCGGTCGTCCTGGTTACTGTGCTCAATGAAGGCACTACAGGTAAAAGTATTACGTACAGTACTTCAGCAGTACGACCCTCTGTGTGTGGGGCAGTGGCTCGTTTACATGTATGCTCTCTGCTCTCCCTCAGGTCCAGGGCTGACTCCTCCCCCGCCCTCGGCCCCGCCCTCAGCCCCGACTTACCTCCTGGGCCTGGGCCGAGCCGACTGCACCGGGCCCCCGGCCGAGGTCCCTCTGGTCAGAACAAATACTAATACTATGACTACCGATACTGCTGGTACTACTACTACCTCTAATACGACTACTGCTGGTACTACTACTACTGTTACTGTTACTGCAGTACTCAGCAGAGGCCCCTCTGGTTACTGTAGTACTCAGCAGAGGTCCCTCTGGTTACTGTAGTACTCAGCAGAGGTCCCTCTGGTACTGTAGTACTCAGCAGAGGTCCCTCTGGTTACTGTAGTACTCAGCAGAGGTCCCTCTGGTACTGTAGTACTCAGCAGAGGCCCCTCTGGTTACTGTAGTACTCAGCAGAGGTCCCTCTGCTCAGTACTCACGGTGTTGTTACTACTATAGTACAAAGCCGTTCAGTGACACATTTCTCATTTGTCTCTTTTTGCTCAAGTCGAATCAAACATAAAAAGTTTCATTATTTTCCGTTGTTTTAAGCTTTATTTTCCACAGATGCAGAATTCTATGTCTCGGGCCTTTCCCGCTCTAATGTATTCATATATAATATAATATAATATAATATAATATAATATAATATAATATAATATAATATAATATAATATAATATAATATAATATAATATAATATAATATAATATAATATAATATAATATAATATAATATATATAATGACTAATGTAAGACTCTGGAGCACATGGCTACTTAAGGCTTTATCACAGCTGCTGGACTCTCGCAGAGTCAGACTCTACAACAATAACAACTCTCTGTAAGAGCGATGCTTTAGCGGGGCCTCAGTGAGCGTTAGCCTCGTTAGCATTAGCCTCGTTAGCATTAGCCTCGTTAGCCCTGTTGACCTCTCGTTAATGACCACACTTTAATCCGTTTATGATCATGTTTACTGCGTTTGATAAAGGGATTTTATGACTTTGTTCCATTGGAGAGATTCCAGTTTGTGACACAAGGAAATAAATATGACGGAATATTTATATTCAGGCCCTGCAGGTTCGGAGCAGACTGTTACTGTGTTAGTCATTATTTAGGGTATTTTTGTGCAAATAAACATCTGACATTTTACACAAATCAATCGACTAAACATCAGATTTTAGCAGAGAATATTTCCCCTCGTTCTCCGTTTAAATGAACGGACTTCGCCTCGACCGGAAGAGTCTGGAAAACGAGGTGCAGAAAACGAGGCGCAGAAAACGAGGCGCAGAGACAAAAAGGGGCTAAAGTGGGCGGGGCGGAATAAGGTGAATAGATATACTCACTGTATATACTGTATATACTGTATATACTCTGTATACTGTATATTTGCTCACAGATATGTTATGTCCTGTCGGGGCAGATCACTAGTGTTTTAGTGATTATTTAGGGTATTCTTGTGTATACTGTGTTTGTGTACTGTCCTGTATATGTATTTGTGTACTGTACTGTATATGTGTTTGTGTACTGTACTGTATATGTATTTGTGTACTGTACTGTATATGTATTTGTATTCCTGTACTGTATATGTATTTGTATTCTCAGATGGGATACGCCCAGTCGGGGCAGACGGCCGCCGGGATCCACACTCGTCTCTACAGTCGGGCGTTTATCGTGGACGACGGGGAGAAGCGGGTGGTCTTTGTCACCGCCGACATCGGGATGGTCTCTCAGAGACTGAGGCTCGAGGTACTCCCTCACTTTAAAACTTCTCCTCTCTCTGCAGGACTGTGGCTGAGGCTCGAGGTACTCCCTCACTTTAAAACTCCCTCCTCTCTCTGCAGGACCGAGAGTCGAGATCCATGTCTGCAAACGCCACAGTTTTACTGTGTGTGTACTCTTGTGTGTACTCATCACGTGTACTTGTGTGTACTCTGTGTGTACTCAGGTGATGAAGGCCCTGAAGCTGAAGTTCGGGTCGCTGTATCACCGTGGAAACGTGGTACTCAGTGGTACTCACACTCACTGCGGCCCCGGCGGATACTTCCAGTACACGCTGTTCATGCTGAGTACTAAAGGGTACATCAAAACTGCAGTAGAGCCGCTGGTGGACGCCATAGTCAAGGTACTACAAGTACTGCTACAAGGACTGCTAAAAGTACTACTACTAGTACTACAACTACTACTAAAGGGTACATTAAAACTGTAGTAGCAGTAGTAGTATAGTATGCTATAGTATAGCATGTTATAGTGTAGCATGTTATAGTATAGCATGTTATAGTATAGCATGCTACAGTATAGTATGTTGTAGTATCGTATGGTATAGTATAGTATGTTATAGTATAGTATGGTATAGTATAGCATGCTACAGTATAGCATGTTATAGTATAACATGTTATAGTATAGCATGCTATAGTATAGTGTTATAGTATAGCATGTTATAGTATAGCATGCTACAGTATAGTATGTTGTAGTATAGCATGTTATAGTATAGTATGGTATAGTATAGCATGTTATAGTATAGTATGTTATAGTATAGTATGTTATAGTATAGTATGTTATAGTATAGTATGTTATAGTATAGTATGTTATAGTATAGTATGTTATAGTATAGCATGTTATAGTATAGCATGTTATAGTATAGCATGGTATAGTATAGCATGTTATAGTATAGTATGTTATAGTATAGTATGTTATAGTATAGTATGTTATAGTATAGTATGTTATAGTATAGTATGTTATAGTATAGCATGTTATAGTATAGTATGTTATAGTATAGTATGTTATAGTATAGTATGTTATAGTATAGTATGTTATAGTATAGTATGTTATAGTATAGTATGTTATAGTATAGCATGTTATAGTATAGCATGCTATAGTATAGTATGTTATAGTATAGTATAGTATGTTATAGTATAGTATGTTATAGTATAGCATGTTATAGTATAGTATGTTATAGTATAGTATGTTATAGTATAGTATGGTATAGTATAGTGTTATAGTATAGTATGTTATAGTATAGTATGTTATAGTATAGTATGTTATAGTATAGCATGTTATAGTATAGCATGTTATAGTATAGTATGGTATAGTATAGCATGTTATAGTATAGTATGTTATAGTATAGCATGTTATAGTATAGCATGTTATAGTATAGTATGTTATAGTATAGTATGTTATAGTATAGTATGTTATAGTATAGCATGTTATAGTATAGCATGCTACAGTATAGCATGGTATAGTATAGCATGTTACAGTATAGCACGCTACAGTATAGCATGTTATAGTATAGCATGTTATAGTATAGCATGTTATAGTATAGCATGCTACAGTATAGCATGTTATAGTATAGCATGCTAGAGTATAGCATGTTCTAGTATAGCATGTTATAGTATAGCATGTTATAGTATAGCATGTTATAGTATAGTATGTTATAGTATAGCATGTTATAGTATAGTATGTTATAGTATAGTATGTTATAGTATAGTATGGTATAGTATAGTGTTATAGTATAGTATGGTATAGTATAGCATGTTATAGTATAGCATGCTACAGTATAGCATGTTATAGTATAGCATGCTACAGTATAGTATGGTATAGTATAGCATGCTACAGTATAGCATGTTATAGTATAGTATGTTATAGTATAGCATGTTATAGTATAGCATGTTATAGTATAGCATGCTACAGTATAGCATGTTATAGTATAGCATGCTACAGTATAGCATGTTCTAGTATAGCATGTTATAGTATAGCATGTTATAGTATAGCATGTTATAGTATAGCATGCTACAGTATAGCATGTTATAGTATAGCATGTTATAGTATAGTATGTTATAGCATAGCGTGCTACAGTATAGCATGTTATAGTATAGTATGTTACAGTATAGCATGGTACAGTATAGCATGCTACAGTATCGCATGTTATAGCATGGCATGCTACAGTATAGCATGTTATAGTATAGCATGTTATAGTATAGTATGGTATAGTATAGCATGCTACAGTATAGCATGTTATAGTATAACATGTTATAGTATAGCATGCTATAGTATAGTGTTATAGTATAGTATGTTACAGTATAGCATGCTACAGTATAGTATGTTGTAGTATAGCATGTTATAGTATAGTATGGTATAGTATAGCATGTTATAGTATAGTATGCTATAGTATAGTATGTTATAGTATAGTATGGTATAGTATAGTGTTATAGTATAGTATGTTATAGTATAGTATGTTATAGTATAGTATGTTATAGTATAGCATGTTATAGTATAGCATGTTATAGTATAGTATGGTATAGTATAGCATGTTATAGTATAGTATGTTATAGTATAGCATGTTATAGTATAGCATGTTATAGTATAGTGTGTTATAGTATAGTATGTTATAGTATAGTATGTTATAGTATAGCATGTTATAGTATAGCATGTTATAGTATAGTATGTTATAGTATAGTATGTTATAGTATAGTATGTTATAGTATAGCATGTTATAGTATAGCATGTTATAGTATAGCATGTTATAGTATAGTATGTTATAGTATAGCATGTTATAGTATAGTATGTTATAGTATAGTATGTTATAGTATAGTATGTTATAGTATAACATGTTATAGTATAGCATGCTATAGTATAGTGTTATAGTATAGTATGTTACAGTATAGCATGCTACAGTATAGTATGTTGTAGTATAGCATGTTATAGTATAGTATGGTATAGTATAGCATGTTATAGTATAGTATGTTATAGTATAGTATGTTATAGTATAGTATGGTATAGTATAGTGTTATAGTATAGTATGTTATAGTATAGTATGTTATAGTATAGTATGTTATAGTATAGCATGTTATAGTATAGCATGTTATAGTATAGTATGGTATAGTATAGCATGTTATAGTATAGTATGTTATAGTATAGCATGTTATAGTATAGCATGTTATAGTATAGTATGTTATAGTATAGTATGTTATAGTATAGTATGGTATAGTATAGCATGTTATAGTATAGTATGTTATAGTATAGCATGTTATAGTATAGCATGTTATAGTATAGTATGTTATAGTATAGTATGTTATAGTATAGCATGTTATAGTATAGCATGTTATAGTATAGCATGTTATAGTATAGTATGTTATAGTATAGTATGTTATAGTATAGCATGTTATAGTATAGCATGCTACAGTATAGCATGTTATAGTATAGCATGTTATAGTATAGTATGTTATAGCATAGCGTGCTACAGTATAGCATGTTATAGTATAGTATGTTACAGTATAGCATGGTACAGTATAGCATGCTACAGTATAGCATGTTATAGCATGACATGCTACAGTATAGCATGTTATAGTATAGCATGTTATAGTATAGCATGGTATAGTATAGCATGTTATAGTATAGCATGGTATAGTATAGCGTGTTATAGTATAGCATGTTATAGTATAGTATGTTATAGTATAGTATGTTATAGTATAGCATGTTATAGTATAGCATGCTACAGTATAGCATGCTACAGTATAGCATGTTATAGTATAGCATGTTATAGTATAGCATGTTACATTATAGCATGTTATAGTATAGCATGCTACAGTATAGCATTGTACAGTATAGCATGTTATAGTATAGCATGCTACAGTATAGCATGTTATAATTTAGCATGTTACAGTATAGTATGTTATAGTATAGCATGTTATAGTATAGCATGCTACAGTATAGCATTGTACAGTATAGCATGTTATAGTATAGCATGTTATAGTATAGCATGTTACAGTATAGCATGTTATAGTATAGCATGCTACAGTATAGCATGGTATAGTATAGCATGTTACAGTATAGCATGCTACAGTATAGCATGTTATAGTATAGCATGTTATAGTATAGCATGTTATAGTATAGCATGCTACAGTATAGCATGTTATAGTATAGCATGCTACAGTATAGCATGTTCTAGTATAGCATGTTATAGTATAGCATGTTATAGTATAGCATGTTATAGTATAGTATGTTATAGTATAGCATGTTATAGTATAGTATGTTATAGTATAGTATGTTATAGTATAGTATGGTATAGTATAGTGTTATAGTATAGTATGGTATAGTATAGCATGTTATAGTATAGCATGCTACAGTATAGCATGTTATAGTATAGCATGCTACAGTATAGTATGGTATAGTATAGCATGCTACAGTATAGCATGTTATAGTATAGTATGTTATAGTTTAGCATGTTATAGTATAGCATGTTATAGTATAGCATGCTACAGTATAGCATGTTACAGTATAGCATGCTAAAGTATAGCATGTTCTAGTATAGCATGTTATAGTATAGCATGTTATAGAATAGCATGTCATAGTATAGCATGTTATAGTATAGTATGTTATAGTATAGCATGCTACAGTATAGCATGTTATAGTATAGCATGTTATAGTATAGTATGTTATAGCATAGCGTGCTACAGTATAGCATGTTATAATATAGTATGTTACAGTATAGCATGGTACAGTATAGCATGCTACAGTATAGCATGTTATAGCATGGCATGCTACAGTATAGCATGTTATAGTATAGCATGTTATAGTATAGCATGGTATAGTATAGCATGTTATAGTAAAGCATGGTATAGTATAGCGTGTTATAGTATAGCATGTTATAGTATAGTATGTTATAGTATAGTATGTTATAGTATAGCATGTTATAGTATAGCATGCTACAGTATAGCATGCTACAGTATAGCATGTTATAGTATAGCATGTTATAGTATAGCATGTTACAGTATAGCATGTTATAGTATAGCATGCTACAGTATAGCATTGTACAGTATAGCATGTTATAGTATAGCATGCTACAGTATAGCATGTTATAGTTTAGCATGTTACAGTATAGTATGTTATAGTATAGCATGTTATAGTATAGCATGCTACAGTATAGCATTGTACAGTATAGCATGTTATAGTATAGCATGCTACAGTATAGCATGTTATAGTATAGCATGTTACAGTATAGCATGTTATAGTATAGCATGCTACAGTATAGCATGGTATAGTATAGCATGTTACAGTATAGCATGCTACAGTATAGCATGTTACAGTATAGCATGCTACAGTATAGCATGTTATAGTATAGCATGCTACAGTATAGCATGTTATAGTATAGCATGTTACAGTATAGCATGTTACAGTATAGCATGCTACAGTATAGCATGCTACAGTATAGCATGTTATAGTATAGCATGTTACAGTATAGCATGCTACAGTATAGCATGCTACAGTATAGCATGTTACAGTATAGCATGCTACAGTATAGCATGTTATAGTATAGCATGTCTGTAGTTCTGTTGTTGCTTCTGTTTGCAGAGTATTTCTTTGGCCCACGAGAACATGAGGCCGGGACACATTTACAGGAACTCTGGAAATCTGCAGAACAGCAGTTTGAACCGCAGCCCCCACGCCTACCACAACAACCCCCAGGACGAGAGAGACAGGTACAACACAACTACAACACAACACAACACTACCACAACAACCCCCAGGACGAGAGAGACAGGTGCAACACAACTACAACACAACTACAACACAACACAACACTACCACAACAACCCCCAGGACGAGAGAGACAGGTACAACACAACTACAACACAACTACAACACAAACACAACACAACTACAACACAACTACAACACAAACACAACACAACTACAACACAACTACAGCACAAACACAACCTTTCTGACGACTCTTTCTAAAACGTACAAAGCTGTTGCAGGATTTTAATCATATTTTAAACGTACAAACATCTGATTAAATAATAATAAAACGTTTCTTTCAGATTCTCAGAAAACACGGACAATCAGGTGACGATTCTGAAGTTCACGGATCAGGACGGAGACGGCATCGGAGTCCTGAGGTACAAATATACGAGTATAAGTATCTTTACTACAGAGTCCTGAGGTCCAAATATATGAGTATAAATAACTTTATCACAGAGTCCTGAGGTACAAATATACGAGTATAAGTAACTATCACAGAGTCCTGAGGTACAAATATACGAGTATAAGTAACTATCACAGAGTCCTGAGGTACAAATATACGAGTATAAATAACTATCACAGAGTCCTGAGGTACAAATATATGAGTATAAGTAACTTTACTACAGAGTCCTGAGGTACAAATATACGAGTATAAGTAACTATCACAGAGTCCTGAGGTACAAATATACGAGTATAAGTAACTATCACAGAGTCCTGAGGTACAAATATACGAGTATAAGTAACTATCACAGAGTCCTGAGGTACAAATATACGAGTATAAATAACTATCACAGAGTCCTGAGGTACAAATATATGAGTATAAGAAACTTTACTACTTACTGTATTATCATTAACTTAAATACAGACCCGCAAGGTTCATAAATCAGTGATATTATTGGACTGAACACCTGTAAGGTTCATAAATCAGTGATATTATTGGACTGAACACCTGTAAGGTTAATAAATCAGTGATATTATTGGACTGAACACCTGTAAGGTTCATAAATCAGTGATATTATTGGACTGAACACCTGTAAGGTTCATAAATCAGTGATATTATTGGACTGAACACCTGTAAGGTTCATAAATCAGTGATATTATTGGACTGAACACCTGTAAGGTTCATAAATCAGTGATATTACTGGACTGGACACCTGTAAGGTTCATAAATCAGTGATATTATTGGACTGGACACCTGCAAGGTTCATAAATCAGTGATATTATTGGACTGGACACCTGTAAGGTTCATAAATCAGTGATATTATTGGACTGGACACCTGTAAGGTTCATAAATCAGTGATATTATTGGACTGGACACCTGTAAGGTTCATAAATCAGTGATATTATTGGACTGGACACCTGTAAGGTTCATAAATCAGTGATATTACTGGACTGGACACCTGTAAGGTTCATAAATCAGTGATATTACTGGACTGGACACCTGTAAGGTTCATAAATCAGTGATATTATTGGACTGTATACCTGCAAGGTTCAAAAATATTACTGGACTGGCCACCTGTAAGACTATGGAGAGTCTGGCCACGCTCGCTTCTCATTGGCTCTGCAGAAACAGGAGCTTAGACAAACAAACAAAGACGCGTGTCCCAGGCCTAAACCTGCATCATCACTTCCTGTGTGTGACGTCACTTCCTGTGTGTGACGTCACTTCCTGTGTGTGACGTCACTTCCTGTGTACGACGTCACTTCCTGTGTGTGACGTCACTTCCTGTGTGTGACGTCACTTCCTGTGTGTGACGTCACTTCCTGTGTGTGACGTCACTTCCTGTGTGTGATTGACAGCTGGTTCGCGGTTCATGCCGTCAGCATGAACTACACCAATCGAATGGTCAGCAGCGACAACATGGGCCTGGCCTCAGTCCTCATGGAGCTGGACAAGAACCAGGGCCTTCCAGGAGAGGTGCTACTACTACTTAAAATACTACTACTACTTAAAATACTACTACTACTTAAAATACTACTACTACTGCAAATACTACTACTACTTAAAATACTACTACTACTTAAAATACTACTACTACTGCAAATACTACTACTACTTAAAATACTACTACTTAAAATACTACTCCTACTCCTCCCCCCCCTGACCCGGTGTGCTTCTCTCTCCTGGTCCAGGGTCGCTTCGTGGCCGGATTCTCCAGTTCAAACCTGGGAGACGTCACGCCGAACACCAGGGGGCCCTACTGCGCCAACACGGGCCTGAAGTGTGACTACATCAACGGCTCCTGTCCTGTAGGGGGGGTAAGAGAGTTACTGTAACAGCTCCTGTCCTGTAGGGGGGGTAAGAGAGTTTATTGTTTACTGTAGTTTAGTGACTTACAGCAGATGAAGTCGCTCTCGCTGAGGGTCACGTGACTGTCCATCATGTCCGATCATTTCAGCACTCAAATTGCCTCCAGTTCAAAGCATGTCTTTCATTTTGTGGTTTTGATATTTTGTATCTCGTGTTTCCAGACGAAGCAGTGTCAGAACGTGGGGCCTGGAGACGACATGTTCGAGAGCACCAGGATCATCGCGGAGAAAATCTACCGGAAAACCAAGGTCAGAACATCTACCGGGAAACCAAGGTCAGAACATCTACAGAAAACCAAGGTCAGAACATCTACCGGAAAACCAAGGTCAGAACATCTACCGGAAAAACCAAGGTCAGAACATCTACCGGGAAACCAAGGTCAGAACATCTACTGAAAACCAAGGTCAGAACATCTACAGGAAAACCAAGGTCAGAACATCTACTGGAAAACCAAGGTCAGAACATCTACAGGAAAAACAAGGTCAGAACATCTACCGGAAAAAAAACAAGGTCAGAACATCTACTGAAAACCAAGGTCAGAACATCTACTGGAAAAAACCAAGGTCAGAACATCTACTGGAAAAAACCAAGGTCAGAACATCTACAGGAAAACCAAGGTCAGAACATCTACCGGAAAAACAAGGTCAGAACATCTACCGGAAAAACCAAGGTCAGAACATCTACCGGAAAACCAAGGTCAGAACATCTACCGGAAAAACCAAGGTCAGAACATCTACAGGAAAAACCAAGGTCAGAACATCTACCGGAAAACCAAGGTCAGAACATCTACCGGAAAAACCAAGGTCAGAACATCTACCGGAAAAACCAAGGTCAGAACATCTACCGGAAAACCAAGGTCAGAACATCTACTGGAAAACCAAGGTCAGAACATCTACCGGAAAAAACCAAGGTCAGAACATCTACTGGAAAACCAAGGTCAGAACATCTACTGGAAAACCAAGGTCAGAACATCAGAACATCTACCGGGAACCAAGGTCAAAACATCTACCGGAAAAACAAGGTCAGAACATCTACCGGAAACCAAGGTCAGAACATCTACAGGAAAACCAAGGTCAGAACATCAGAACATCTACCGGAAAAAACCAAGGTCAGAACATCTACCGGAAACCAAGGTCAGAACATCTACCGGAAACCAAGGTCAGAACATCTACCGGAAAACCAAGGTCAGAACATCTACAGGGAAACCAAGGTCAGAACATCAGAACATCTACCGGAAACCAAGGTCAGAACATCTACCGGAAACCAAGGTCAGAACATCTACCGGAAAAAACCAAGGTCAGAACATCTACCGGGAAAACCAAGGTCAGAACATCTACCGGAAAAAACCAAGGTCAGAACATCTACCGGAAAAAAAACAAGGTCAGAACATCTACCGGGAAAACCAAGGTCAGAACATCTACCGGAAAAACCAAGGTCAGAACATCTACAGGAAACCAAGGTCAGAACATCTACAGGAAAACTAAGGTCAGAACATCTACAGGAAAACCAAGGTCAGAACATCTACAGGAAAAACTAAGGTCAGAACATCTACAGGAAAAACTAAGGTCAGAACATCTACAGGAAAAACCAAGGTCAGAACATCTACAGGAAAAACCAAGGTCAGAACATCTACTGGAAAACCAAGGTCAGAACATCTACAGGAAAAACCAAGGTCAGAACATCTACAGGAAAACCAAGGTCAGAACATCTACCGGAAAAACCAAGGTCAGAACATCTACAGGAAAACCAAGGTCAGAACATCTACAGGAAAACCAAGGTCAGAACATCTACAGGAAAACCAAGGTCAGAACATCTACAGGAAAAACCAAGGTCAGAACATCTACCTGAAAACCAAGGTCAGAACATCTACCGGAAACAAGGTCAGAACATCTACCGGAAACCAAGGTCAGAACATCAGAACATCTACAGGAAAACCAAGGTCAGAACATCTACCGGAAACCAAGGTCAGAACATCAGAACATCTACAGGAAAACCAAGGTCAGAACATCTACAGGAAAACCAAGGTCAGAACATCTACCGGAAAACCAAGGTCAGAACATCTACCGGAAAAACCAAAGCTCCACAGGGTTCAGTGTGGTTCAGTCTGGTTCAGTCTGGTTCGGTCTGGACTCGGTGGCTCCCTCTTGTGGCTCCAAAGGGCAGAATCAGACTCGAGCTTTTTAGAAAAGTTAAACAAGAGTCTGATCAGTGATAAT